>NC_092773.1:40550901-40925552 GCF_047496795.1 Chiloscyllium punctatum
TTGTAAAAGAGTTACGAAGAACATTAAACAATACAGTAAAGGATCAGGCCGAAGACACTGTACTGGACATGACACCAAATTTAACTAAGTCCTTCTGCATGCCCTTGTTCTATTTCGCTCCATTCCTTGTATCTCAATGTGCTTGTCTAAACCCGACTTAACAGCCCAGATCGGGTCTGCCTCCACAGGTACACCTGTCGGCATTCTCCAGACTCCTCACAGTCTCTGTGTAAAAAAGAAACTGTTCCTCATAACTCCGTAATCTTCAGACTGAACAACCCTCCATATATATTTGGCTGAATTGTGCAATATATATATTTGACTGAATTCTGCAATCCTCCAGACATTCCAATCCTCCTCCATTCACTCAGCCCGCCCAATCGCTATCACCTTCTGCAGTCAATCGAAATCTCCCTATCGCTGTCGCATCCTCCAGTCACTCCAACCCATCTTATCACTGTCATTTTCCCCAGTCAATCCAAATCTCCCAATTTCTCTCTCCTCCTCCAGTCACTGCAGCCCACAATGTCATTTCACCTCCTCCAGTGATTCCAAACCTCCCTATTGCAGTGAACTCTTCAATTAATTCTAGCCCTCCTCCAGTCACTCCAAACATTCCTATCTCTGTCACCTCCTCCAGTCACACCAAGTCTCCCTATTGCTGTCACCTCCTCCAGGCATTCCAACACTCCCTATTGCTGCCGCCTCCTCCAGTCACTCCAGTCTTACCTGTCATTTTCATCTCCTCTCGTCACTCCAAAAATGCCTAACACGGTAACCTCCTCCACTCACTCCAAACTTCCCTATCGTTGCCACACCTCCAGTCACTCCAACCCTACCTGTCATTCTAATTCCTCCTTTGATGGCAACGTCCTAAGAAATGGAGTGAAAGCGGAAGCAGGGTAATGAGTTAGATGATCAGTCCTGATTGTAAAAGACAGAGGGATAGGCTCGTGAGACTGAATGGCATACACCTGCACCTCTACAAAACACTATCTGTTTGCTTGACTTCATTCAGTCACTACTACCTTCTCTATCTGTGTTAAACCCACGCGACTTGCTCACAATAGAAATTTCTCAGACCGCAGAATATTACTTGTCTCTCCACCAGTACTTACAGCCTTTCAAATCTGTTTTATCCTCCAGTCCAAAGCCCTCTCGAACATTATGACTTCTGTTAGCTGCTGGAACTCTCCCCATCTTTGTGACTCCATATCCTATAGCGTCCATACATTTGTGTACCCATCCAAACCCTCCAGCCGCCCGCTTTTGTAGCCGTACCACACACACTGACAACGTTTACTGAACTTTAACCTTAACTGTCACTGTTAACTCCTCCTACAAGTCTCCCTGTTTGAATGATCCTTTTTAGTTTATCAGCCCTTCCTGTGTCTGCAACCTATACTAGCCTCCATAGCACTCCTTCCGTCTGTAAACTACTTCGTTCCTCACACCACTCTGTGTGTCTGTGCCTACCTCCAACCCTTATGTCACTCCACATCTGTCAGGCCCAAAGCAGTCCCGACAGACTCTGTAGTCTACTCACTTTTTACCCTCCCCCAAGTGGTGCAAGTCATCCTACAATCTGTAAACCTCTGAGCTGCAATAACATTCCACAATCTTGGTTTGCTTCTCCACTCTCGACAAACCTGTCAGCTTCTCAACCATTCTGTCCCTGTGAAACTCTGTAACTTTCCCTCTGTGTTCCCTGTTTCTCACCAAAACATTTCTGTCTCTCTGTTAACTGATCCAATCCATCCACATCTCACGATCTCAGTAAAGTCCTGCAGATCCTCCATCCTTCCATAGCTACCTCGACCAATTGCAGCACGTATTCCCCTCATTAAATCCGAAAGAATTGCAGTGGCTTGACGAAGTGCTCCTGCCCGATAAGTTGATCTTGCTGCTCCACGGATGCTGCCTGATCTGCTGTGCTTTTCCACACATCTTGACACATTCAATATCAAGTAAAATAATTCAGCAACATATCATCCTCTTTGTCTATGCTACCTCTTCAGTCCCCCACAACTCACCTATTTCTATAATCTCATCCAGCCCCGGTAATGCTGCCTTAGTGTGCTTCCGAAATATGTACTCACTCCAGTCACTATAAGACACTTAACTCGAACATCCACAAGATCCTAGTAACCCAAAGGTCTCTGTATCTTTTTTTCCCGTTTGTTCATATATTCATGTTTCTACAACCATTTACTAGAAGCCTTTTATACACACCGAACACTAACTCGAGTAATAATTTCCAACACCGACAAGCTACAATAACGTTTCTTTGCCTCTTCTGTTCCAGCAACTCTGCCCATAACTTCCAGTAAGCTGCTTCAGGGCTCCAACTTCCCCAAGTTTCCATATGAATAGCCCCATCCTCTACAGTGCTGTTAATCACTGTAATACCTCTGTGCCCTCTTATTCTCATCCTATTTTCTGATGCCTTACAGGTAGAAAAGAGACCCTATGAGGCAGCAATGCCGGAATTGGATGTTAGAACTCAGCTGAGGCTTGAAGGCAACCATAACCTGGGAGTCACAAATGCAGAGAACTTGTAAGCGATCCGCTACAAATCAGTGAATATAAATCGTCAGTAAAGCTCCATACCCACTACTACAAGGCAGTCAAAGTGTCCCTGTGAGGAGGCAGCCTGGATTGAGAGCTGGAGAAAAAGAATTCCCGCCTGGGAGAGACAGAGACAGTGACATGTGAGGACTCACAATGGAGTGGGAGCTGAAGGATAACACGTGCCTAGGAATCACAGTGATGGTGACCCTGTCAGGGAGCACAGTGCAGTGCGAGCTCCAGGACAACACAAACCTGGGAATAACCGAGACGGTGACAATGTGAGGGAGCAGAGTGGAGTGGGAGCTGGAAGATTATACGCACCTGGAATTCACAGAAACGATTATCCTGTAAATGACAAGCGAGGAGCAGGAGCTGAAAGATTACAATTGCCTGGGAGTCCCCGAGATGGAGAAGCTGGAGGTGGAGTGTGTGCTGGACGACTTCCTAGGAGTCACAGAGACTGTGACCCTGTGAGTAGCAGTGAGCAAGTTGGAATGGGAGCTGGAACTTAACACGTGCCTGGGAGTCTCAGAGACAGTAAGCCTGTGAGGGAGAATAGTGGAGTGAAAGCTGGAATTTCCTGATGAAGGGCTTTTGCCCGAAACGTCGATTTCGCTACTCGTTGGATGCTGCATGAACTGCTGTGCTCTTCCAGCACCAATAATCCAGTATTAAACGTCCCTGGAAGGCATAGAGACGACGGCCCTGTGAGGGACCAGATTGGAGTAGGAGCTGGAGGATTACCTCGTAACTGGGAGTCGCAGAGACGGTGACACTGTGAGGGAGCAGCGTGGAGTGGAAGCTGGAGAGTAACACGTACATTAGAGAAACAGGTGAGACAATTAGGTAGCAGATTGGAGCTGGGGGATTACACGTACCAGGGAATCACAGCGACGGTAAGCCCGTGAGGGAGCAGAGTGGAGTGTGAGCTGGAAGATTACACGAACTTGGCCCAAACAGAGAGAGTGACGCTGTGTGGTTCGAATCAGTGACTCACCGCTCCCAGACGCTCCTGGTCCAAGGTCCCTTCGAGTTGCTGCAGCTGCTGAAAAAAACAGATATGGAGGACTCCCAAGCTTGAGGTAACATTTAAAGCAGATAAAATATTTTCTCATTCGTTCTGACTTCTTATCAATCAACTGACATCGTGGTGTAATTTTGGAGAATAAGCCGAAACATGGTGTTTCAGATAAGGGCAACCACACTCAATTCACCACACACCTCGTCAACACACCACCCTCTCCACCGCTGCTACACGTCCCTCATCTCCAATGTTTAGTACATGAGGATTAATAGGGTCGGTGGTTATAAACAGAATCATAGGGATTCGATGGAAACCTGCACTATCTCGCAATGGTTACCAAATTGCATTCCGAAGTCCTTTTTCCCACACCCTCACATATAGCCCTTGATTGTCATGTTATATATAAACACACATATATATGTATATAACACACACACACACATACAGATAGATTGATAGATAGACAGACAGATAGATAGATAGATACATACATACATACGTACATACATACACAGACACACACACACGTCTGTGCCTTAATGATAATCAATAAGTCTGCCTTCACTGCTCTATTGGCAAGATTATTCTAAGGACTCACAGCATGAAGAAAAATAAAATAGATCTCCTCATCACAATAAGAACTCGTGGAAATTACTCAGAAGAAACAATAAATTTGATGTACTTGTAATCTCAGTGTTGGGCTCTATTCCGAGGAGTCAACTTTGAGGCGAAGAAGTGTTGCTGCAACTGAACCCAGTCCTACTACAACTTCATCCGGGAGTTTCCGTTGTAACCTTCAGAATCCTTATCGAAGATAAGAGGTAATTATGTTGGATGCAGTCCCGAAACGTTTCACTCCAGCAGTCCTTGAAAAAATGATTTATCCTCCGTGGAATTGTGGACGGTTTGGGCCTATAACGCTAAGAATTTAGGGGAGTGAGAGCTGATGTTAATGAGATATAATACACCCAGAGACAACTTTACAGGGTGGACGTTGAAAAGATGTTTCATTATGTGTAGGTGAGATAAGGAAGTATAAGGAAACGTCTGACACAGAAATCAGCGAAGACAGTAATTTTAGATATTTTGTTGCTGTGAAAGCCAACAGTTATGTTGGAAAAATTGGAGAACTTGCAAGGTCACCATTTATTTGCCTCGAGTCATAAAAAATGAAGTCATGTGGCGTGAAGCAGCATTCTTTAAAAATACGGGAATTCTCAGTGAAGTTGGATGTAAGTATGCACTGTGTGTCGGCCTTCCCTTCTTCACGGAACAGGGAATGTTACTGAAGATTTCAGGATTGTGTTGCACAGGTCCTCAATGTACTCCAATTACAGACACATCTTGAAAACTCTTTCATTCACTGCTTTCTGAAAGAAGGTTTCATCATTGTCCCTGTCATAAATTGGGATCTTTTAATCTGAGGATATTTTCTCCGGCCACAGCATTGAGCTATTCTGTTCTTATTCACACATAATGTTCCATTAGCGAGCATATAATCCAATAATTTGCCACGTTGTATCCCATCACTGAGTTCGTGTGAAATCCTCATGATTTGCTTTCGTGATTCATTTTTGTTCTACATGCAAACAAGGAGTGACTCCAATCGTTTCCATCACCCCCGTCATTCTATTAAATGTAATATCAGCCCCAACATCGATCCGTCTGGCAATTCGCCAGTGAATGGGAGCCAATGTAGGCATGCTACCCTGATCATAACTTTTTATCCTTCGGAAAGAAAATCCTGTGGCCGATGTGCTTGAATGAATTCAACATTGAAATTTCCTACGCTGATACGGGAATTCAAATCACACAATTGGCCTTATTCTACACTGCAAATCGGTCATCCAGCCAACCGAGCTCACTAAATCCATGGAACCCTCTATAATAATGCTCTGCCCTCTAAATCTATATTCAGTCCTGCTTATAAAAACTCAGATTAAAAAACTTCCTTATTACTTGCTATATCTGAACGAAATGTTTCACTAATTTTGCATAAAATACAAGATCCTACTGCATTTTATTAATTCTCTCTGACCTCTCATCAATTCATGATAACCCCTCAGGAATAAATTCATACTGAAACATATCATCATCTATTTCTCATATCTTGGTCCACTCATCTGAGCAATGATTTTCTTCTTATACACTTCAGAGTTTGATAGACATAGATTCTTCATTTGTTTGTAATGCAGATGTGGCTGGGTTCTTGTTGAGGAGGTGAATGAACTATTTCTGGAAGAAGAAAACAGTGGCATATATAACAGAAACAGAAGAGTCATAATTTTTTCAATGAAATCTACTCGACAAAATATCTTGATCATTCAACCAATTCTTTCAGTTTAACAGTTTATAGTAAGAAATACATTAATGTTTACTATTACCTTGTTTCTTCATTTTTCTACTTGTTGTATGAAGTAATGCTTCACTTTTTAACTCTATTGCACTGACGGCTTTGCATCTAAGCTTTTTATAACAAAGTACCGTTACCTAACCCGGTGCTTTGTCTTTTTACACTGCACCCTTTTTCACTGCAATCTTGTACTTCTGTACTTCAGGACAATTGGCAATAAAATCTAAATCTAAATATAAATACAAAAGAATGTCAGATCTCCATGGACAAATTGCCTCGTCGCTATGTGTGTTCTACCAGAATTCTTTCTCAATTACCTTCTTTTCATTAATGCTAGCTTCAAGCAATTCCTCGTGAGTTCAGTTCACAAAATGCGCTGGCAAACAATAAATCAGCACGGTCTGAACCGACAGACACATCCCTTCTACTGGATAAGGCAGTGGATCATGATCACAGCAAAGACCAGCTTTCTTAAGGCAACTCGGGTCTAAAGTTGACTTGTGACCCAGAAAAGTTTCGCACATTCCATGAACAAATTGATAAAAGAAATAAATTACTTAGTGCACTGATACTACTGGAAGATGTTTGACAGCCCTTCACGAAGATATAAACGATATTTTCACCTCTCCCAGGCATCATGAGATTCAACATTTAGAAACATTAGTAGACATCACATTGCAATAAGCCCACATCTTCCTTCGAATGTGAGGTGCACAGAAAGTCAATGAAGCAGTGACATTTGTGGGATTGGGCATCAATATCCTCACCGTTCTATGAGACTCCAAGTTTGTTGAACAGCAGGACACACCTTCGAATACATTCCTTTTTTGGATGACAAGTATGTTACAATGGACTCCGGGAATATCAATAAATTTGAAAAGTGACATGGCAAACCTTAGAGTACATCGACCACCAAATTTCCACCACCTCACATTTAATAGAAAATTTGGCCCAGTTGCATTGTTTGCTCAATTTCTCAGTTAACGTTCAGATCTTCTTTGAAAATACATTACACCTCTACAACCATGCAAAAAACAATTTGCAGCATCTCCCCAAAATTTCCAATGTGAAAAGGACAGCAACTGCTGCACATACACGGGATGCCACCTTGGTAATTATGATAAGCTGCCCTTGCTCTTTATTCACTTTCTTCGATTCGTCTTCTATTCTGAAGAGACATGGCCATTGCTCCCTCAACCCCAAAATGGACAGTTCTTTTATCCAAAGAAGTGGTTGGCAGTGTAGCTCGCATCATTTCCTTCCGATCAGCAACTCTGATGCCTGTGAAGCAAAGCAACAAGTTGAGGGGCGGGATACACAGAGAGAAATAAAAATCAATTGAGGCAATGAAGTGAAAGTGAAAGTGATTTTTTTGATAGAATGGAAACGACAGAGGAAGGGTACTCGTGTAGTTTAGTTTTGTTTCAGAATAGCTTTTGCACAACACGAGCGGTGCAGCATGTTTTTGTCCATTCCGACTTCGACCAAACTCGTGTCTGGTTTCGCCAAACTGGAGGACAGGTAACAGTTAAACTTGATATTTGTGCGGCCCTGTATTCAGATATTGGACAGAGTAAGCAAGGCAGGCCTTTTCTAAAGGGAATTAAAAAACTGCATTGTGATGTAGATTCTGCAAACTAATACAGACTGCTCATATATGTATATGCGCACACGAACGCACTCACACACTTACACACGCATGCATTCATATATGTATGCAATCGTGTGTGAGAGTATGTGTGCGTGTGTTTTTGTGAGTATGTTTACATATAATATGTATAAAATCTTAGCGAGCAGCGACTTGGTGATTTTGAGTCCATTTATTTTGCATTTGTCTTGGTATCTGGATTACTAGGAAAGCTACATTATTGCAATCCGCTGCTAATGCTGCCTGAAGATTTGAAGCTTCCCGTCGATTTACTCACAAGTGCAAGTATCGTGAGAGGAGAATTGGAACATTCGTGTCGAGAGCAGACAGTAAAACGAATTTGGCAGCCTACTATCTGCTGATAGAAATTAAATTAGTTGTGAGCAATAACACTTATTATGTTTGAACAGTCTGGTTTCTCTTCAGATAATGGTCTTATAATTGTTTGACAAAGAATGGGGTTTGCAAGGCGAAATGATGGCAATTGTTCCCATGCTGACAAAGTTTTAATAACTAAATAATTAACGTTGTGCAATTGTTTATTGAATTAATAGTCAGAAGGAGTAACTTACAAGGAAGACCAACAATTGCGAGGGTAGCAACCAGCTTTCATCACCCAAAGTATAATTCTTATCCGCATTGCGAATAATGGCCAAACGAAAAATGTACCATAAAGACCAAAAAACAAACTTCGATCCATTGCTTTAATATTTCAGACTGTTGCTGTCAGATTCTGGTCTGCCTGTCCCTCACTGTGCAGCTGGAGATTCCTTATTATGTCGCACGTAATACTCCCTCTGTTATTTTGGGAAAACACACGCATCGACATCCCTTTGAAGAGAAGATGGAATCCGGCTATTGAGAAAATTAGGATTCGTGCAGACTGACTTTAACTCCCTTCAATGCACGATCGGTTATAGTTCACCGTTTTCCATCGAAATCCTTTCTATTGTGGCAATGCTGCTCCTTTGATAAGGAATAGTTGTCGTTGCCTTTTTTCCACAGGGGTCATAAAGGCTGAGGCTCTGATACGAATGGGACATTCTACATGGTAAAGCCTTTAAATTATGTTTTGTTTTCGAAAATATTTGTGCAATGAAAGAGGATGGCCACTTATCCCACTTCAAGGGTTGTTTTGATGAGATTTTATTTGCATCTGCTGATCAGGTTTGAGATATAAACCCAGAGAAGGTGCTGCGAACATTTCTCTGATATCGCTCCAGTAAGAATTCGTATTAAATTTTACCTTTCATTGCAAAAGTTGCGATTTTGGCAAGTTGCAATTAACTGCAACAGTATGATTAAGTTGTGACAGTTTCGATTCGGTTTTCAGACAAGTTAAATTATTCTAAATGCAATTCTCTTTGGTTCATGTTTCGTTCAGTAAATTAATTCCGTGTTAATTAAATCTGAGTGGTTGGGCCAACTGCATCACTCCCGGAATATCCACTGTACATCGGCTCAAACAGTTGTCAAGGTTAGGGTCCAGGCTACCTTCTTCACATATTCCGACCGCAGCTGGCTTGGTCTGTAACACTATCACGTGTTAATAATTTTTAGTCTGTCTTGCTGATACTTATTCACATTAATTATGGACGTAATGATGGAAGGAGCAGAGGGAGTGTCGGTAATCTGTCCATCCTTCTTGAATATTAAGATCTACCATCAGTCTGGTGAGTTGGAAATATCGATCTTTATGTCAAAAAGGAGGATAAGTAAACAGTTCAATCAAGTCCACTAACTTTTATATTTGTCAAACATTTCGGAAATATTTGGAGTCCAAAATGTCGGGAAATAAGTCCATGTTTTCAAAATTTGTATTTTTGAAGGACAAAAAGTCTAGATATGCGAACCCAAAGTTATGCTTAATTCCCAAAGCGAATTTGCTTAGTTTCAGATCCAAATATGTTCATGTGCATTTACTGTCCTGGTCAGAAAACTGCTAATCCAATTGATTGCACGGAATAGATAATCTGGACATGACATCGACGACAAAATTGAAAATTAGACAGGATGTGGGAAGATGGTGACTAGATGATATTTCGGAGACATCAGTTTTTATCTCAGGCGCATGCCCTTCGAGTTGTGGAATGGTTCAGTGATTAGACTGCTGGTTCACAGAGAATGGTCACGGGTTAAGACCAGAATTTGTACGACTGAATTGTTTGGAGCATATTTTCGTTCTCCCGATGTGTATTTGTGTTTTCTCCATGTGCTCCGGTTTTCTCCAAAAACGCACTGCCTCCGTGGTCTGGCTATGTTAAATTGCCCACAGTATCCAGAAGCATGTAGGTTACCCTTCGGAAGTGTAGTGTTACTAGGACAGGTTAGAGGTGAGTCTGATTGCACTGGTCATCAGAGAGTCGGTGTGAAATTGCTGAGCTAAATGTTCTGTTTCCACACTGTAGCGAAGCTATGGTGCATGCAACGTAGAATGCAGAATATCTCAAGTGTAAGGATTGTGGGCAATGTAATGGGTCAGTTGTATAAGGTACAAGTAGCACATTCACTTGTTGTGCTTTCTTTATTATTAGAAATGTAATGATATACGATTGTCAAAATGCAGTCACCGTAGAGAGTTTATAGAGATGTAGATTACAAAATGACAGAAGTTGATGTTCAAACTTCATAAATAGTTATTTGGTCCTCATATATGATATTGCGGCAACATCTCTCAGTGGTCATTCTCACTGGATTATTTGCTCCAGTCTCTCATTCAGTTCACTATGTGCTCCTGTTTCTATTCTCCAGGTCGATTTGGCATTTTCGACCAGGAACAAATCCTTAGACCACAGAGTTGGTATTCAGTTGTTTACAAATTTTATGCATGACACTATTTTATGACAAGAAATATTTTTCTCACAGCGAATGTGCAATATGTTTAATCTATGACTGAAGAGTGTGGTGGAGGGAAGTGATATCGATGTTGTCAAGAGAAAGTTAGATTATCATTGGGGAAGAAAACATGTGTAGGTATATGGAAGGAACCCAGGAGATTAGAAATGTGTATTGATCAGTTGGATAGCTTGGGCACACTCCACAGACTTAAGGGCAGTCATGTAAGTAACAATACTTATTAGAAAGAACAGTCACCTGAAGAGACAGGCTTGCATGATGCAGGGTGCACCATGTTCAAGTATTAGTGATCGTTTCCACGGAAGACAAGTCCTCATGATCTGGTACCATACATCACGGAATACTGAAGAAGGAAAGTGTAGAAATTGTTGAAGTCTTGCCCGAAATGTTTGTTTCCTGCTAAGTCACAGGGGGTGTGCAAGAAGCTTTGAGACTAACAACAACGATTCTTATTTTCACATTATTGACAAGAATAATTCGTGAACGTACAGGCCAGTAAGCCTTACAATAATAGCAGGGAATTTATTGCAGACGTGTCTTATAAATAGGATATTTAGAATAGAAAAAATAATTTATGCACAATAATCACACAACACCAGGTTCTCGTCCAAAAGGTTCAATTGGAAGCACGAGCTTTCGGAGAGTTTTCAATATTTTACATGAAAGACTTAAAAACAATCTAGATTTGTTCCACATATCAACTCTGTTGCATGACACTGCAAATTTTTATGATAACATGTTGTGTCTAATGATCTTCTCCAAAAATGATCTGATGAAGAAGCAGCGCTCTGGAAACTAGTGCTTCCAAATTAACCTGTTGGACTATAACCTGGTGTTGCGTGATATATAACATTGTTCACCCAAGTCCAACACCGGCACCTGCACATTATTATTAGTAAAAGCCAGTTCCACTATGTCAGACAAGGTCGCATCTCACAATCTGGATTTATTTTTTAGGAAATTACAAAGATGGTTAATGAGCACAGACCAAGGTATGTTGATTCTGTGAAGATTTGGAAAAAGTTGGACAAACTTCTTCAAGTCAGGCCGATAAAAAAATTTGATGTCACATGAGATTTACTGTAAGGTACTAACATTGATTCAAAGAAGCCTTAGTCCTAGAAGACTGAACGTACATTGGAACGATAATTTTCAGACTGCAATTCTTGGTAAGTATGTTCCCAAGGAACAGTGCTCGGTAACCTGTAAATGATTTGGACGAGAATGCAGTTGCCCTGATTAGTAATTTTTCCATCAATATAAAGATTGTGGTAGCTAAGGACTGTTCTGAGGATTGCCAAGAAGAGAGAATCGCGAAAACGCACTCGAGACCTGTGCAGAGAAAATTCATTTGGTGATGACGTAAGTCTGATATCTAATGCAGGAGAAAAGTATCGGTAACTTGCATCAACAAGACATCAACAGACAAACGGATGCTCGCTTAGAGGTCCCCAGTTTCCTGGAAGTGTTAGCAAAAATAGTTACGGTCGTCAAGAATGCATAGATCACGCTATCACGCATGTCGTCGTCATTTGGGAATCGGGTATAATATTTAGCAAGGTATATTGCCGATTTATGGAACTTAATATCGACCCATTTTAGAATGTTGTGTATAATTCTCTTTGTCACACGACCAGTTGGATGTGGAGACTTTGGAGAGGCTACACAACTGGTTAAAGAGATGTTTCCCGGTTTTCAATGTATTAGCAGTGAGGATAGATTTGATAATTAAACTTGATTGTGTTCAGTTAAAAGAAGGAGAATGACGGGCAATCCGATAAAAGCTTTGAACAGAGCGGATTGGATTAATGGATAGTTCGAGTCTTATTTTTATCCCAAGTTTGAAATATCAATTACATGGGAACATAGCGTTAAGAGGAAAACACTTAAGACGAAAGGAGCTGAGAGAGACGAGTCTCGACTTTGTACGCAGAGAGTGCTAGGTGCCGAGAATACACATCTGGACGATCGTGAAGGCGGAAACAATGGCTACATTTAACCAGTACATTGCCAGATTTCTGAACATGCCGGCAAAGGAGGGAAACGGAGCACATAGATGCAAACGATATTTAGTCTAGAAAGGCAATATCTGTTGGGGTAGTCTTGGCAATTCCTGTTCCGGTGCTGTACAGTTCTTTGCTCTTCAACTCTTTAACTATTATTAGTAAAAACCAGTTCGTCTATATGCAGACAAGGTCGCATCTCACAAACTGGATTTTTATTTAGGAAATTGCAAAGATAGTTAACGAGCACAGACCAAGGTATGTTGCTTCTGTGAACATTTGGAAAACGTTTGACAAAGTTCTTCAAGTCAGGCCAATAAAAAAATGTGAAGTCAAGAAGCTCAACGCATGCAGATGGTAAATACCTTGTTTTCCATTGAGGCAATTGATACCGTTTGGGACTCAATTTTCCTCTGAATAACTTCACAGCAAAATTTCTGCTGATGAGAATCCAACGTAGCTATATTCATTTGTACATTCTTTGTATTACCAGAAGTAGAGCAGACAGATTTTCTCATTTTCACATCTCATATTTAAGTAAATTTTATATTTCTAAATGCCCTTTCTGACTATTTTCAATCCCTTTCTCTTATGCTTTGGGCACACCCGTCATATTCTGTCGTGTTGTATTTGTCCCCCTGAGAACTCCTTCCCCATACAGACACATCCACCTGCAACTATGCATTTTTTAAAAATATACTTTTTCCTTTCCATTGAGTAATTAGGACGAACCATATATGTCTCTACACATTACTTGGTTTCTCTCTGCGCAGCTGTTGTCAGACATGCGAAGTTTCTCCAGGATTTTGTTTTATGTAGTGTTATGACACAGGGTAAACCCTTCTGCAAATTTAAACCAGACACGCAGGAAAGCTCGTATCGTGCCATGATCTCTTCAGTTTCGAGTGGCAAAGAGTTAACCCAAATATCATTATTTAAAGAAGAAAAAAATGACAATTTTATTCTTTAAGCCCAAAAGAGAACAGTAAACAACAACTTGTTACAACTCCTTTCTCTTAACACTATTTTTACCTTACAATCTACAATACTGGTACGATAAAATCCTCCTTAAATTTATGACAAATCGATTTTCGAAACCATTTGTCGTTTTTGGGTTTCAAACGTCCTTTGGACGTTTGTGTAGGTAGTCTTCGGTCTTCTCCTGCAAAACGTTCGTGTAGCCAGTTACATTTCAGAGAGCTATTCTGCAAGTAGTCTGTTGGTGATTGGCTGTTTTTGCTGTTCTAAAAGTACAGCCTTTTTCTTTCCTTCTAAATTTTCGTGGCAAATTTGAGAATCATCTTAATATCCCAAAAACTCTTTCCAAATTTTAGGATTCATTTCTCTCACTGTTAATTTTCTCGACCACAAGTCACTAAAAGTTAACACATTTTCTTACCTAATTTCATTTCACTATCTAGGGCACTAACCTGCAAGGTTTTAAATCTACTGGGTTTTCTCACACGCAACAGATACTCAAATCTGTCCAAATCACACACCGAATCTATCTAAACCTATCCAAATAAGGAATCCAAGAACCAAACTGTTCAAATACTGGCGATGAGCCCCGAAGACATTGGACTGGCTCTTTGGTTTGGTGTAATCGAAAAGAGTAGAATTCATATGCAAATGGATTACGGTATAAGGGGCATAACTAAAATTAATTGACCGAATTTTAATTTATTGTATACCACCACAATGTTGCTCCAAGCACTTGCTTTAAAACCAAAAGCTACATTTTAAAGTCCTTCAGTACACTCTGTGCCCGCCAGACGTTTCAGCTCCCTGAAAGGTACAGTACATCTTCACAACTTTATAACAACTCCCCCTTTCATTACAAATAAAACAACATGAATAAAAGATTGCTTCATTTTTTATTGCTATGACATACATAGAACTTTAATCTAAGTTCATCTTAACTTTTGTGTGTGTGTTTGCGCGCTTGAACGTGTGCATGCGTGCACAAACGTTGGATAGAAACGAATCTCATTTAAATTTTATCAGTTAAATCTGTGAAAGCTCATCTGCAATTATATTCTTACAACTCGCAATATTTATGTTTGCAAATTAAAAGTGTGTAACATAAGACTCAAAAGAAATGTGCTCATAATCCTGTTTTGAAAGCATTGTAAGAATGTCAGGGTTTTGTAATCCATGAACAGAATTGTCTCTGATGCGTTGTTCGTGACGTGCACATTATAATGTGTTAAGGTCATTACAGACTCAAAAACTCTTTTTCGGTCATGGAGATTTTTTTTTTCCTGCTAGGTGTTGAGTTTCTATGAGAAGAAACCAACAGGCAGTTCAATGTTATCATCACCTTCCACTAACAATACAGCTAACACTCCTATGTCAATAACAACTTTGAAGGATTAGAAAAGTTTATTGTAATTGTAACTGACATGATGGTAAAAATTGCATTTACATGAGCAAATGCCTCCTGGCATTGTTCTGTTCGCGGAAATGTTCTGTTCTTCTTCATCACATCTGTTAATGGTACTTCTGCATTGCTGATATTCAGACGATCTTCTGATAGAATCTGCATAGTAGCAAAAATCAAGGCATGTCTTTGTTTGAGATTGAGTGAAAAAATTACTCGACGGCATTTGTCGTTACATTCCGTGAGATCAAACTTCCATGACCGATGTTATGTCTCAAGAACGTCACCACTCCTTTCGCCAAGTTAGTTTCGTGAACTTTAATTCTGGTTTTGCTGTTCTTCGTCGTTAAAAGAGCTCTCCCACTGTACCATGCGATTTTTCCAGGACTCACCAAAGATTACAACATCATCCAGATAAATTGCACTTTTCTTTTAAACCAAGCCATATCTCTGTTCATGAATCTTTCGAATGTGGTGGGTCCATTCTTCATTCCAAAACGCATCACTTGTCATTAAAATAGCGGACATTTATTTCATCATCTCTGACGAAGGTACCTGCGAATAACCACGCAGGAGTTCTAACTTGGTAAAGCTTTTTCCATGCAGTTTTCCAATCTTGGTGTCAGATATATATCCAATTCTGTTCCAGCGTTGACCTTCTAATGATCCACGCAAAATCGTGGAGTCCCGATCGGTTTCGGAAATAACACGATCGGCAAACTCCACTCGCTCTGACTTGGTTAAATCCCCGTTGAGAATGGTCTCCACCTCACTCAGGACGTGTCTGCCTTTGAAGGGGAAATCCGATTCGCATGTTCTTTTATCGGAGGAGCAAATCCTACGTCTACATCATGAGCAAAAGCATTAGTGTTTCCCATTTGATTCCGACATCTGCCCTCACACTGAAGTAACAAAACGTTCTTGTGCGTTCTTTGCTTCTGTGACAGATAGTTTACTAATCTATCCCACTCGTCAAGGGTTTTTTTTCAACTTATTTTGAGGCCCATCAAAACCCACACTTTCTGAATTTGTTTCCTCACTATGCAGGACAGTAACTAAAACGTGTTTCTCCAGTACTTTCTCTCACATATAATACGGTTTCAACACGTGTTGTGACATACCCAACACTGTTTTTTTATAATCTGGCATCTTGACTAGATAGTTCATCTATTTCATTTATTTTTCCCCTTTTTCATAGCGACCAAAAAACCTTGGTTTGAAGGCATCTGCAAACATCGGTAAACGTTTGATTCTCAGATTTTTCATCTGCGATCTGTTTCATTGTAGGGTGCGCCCTCGCTCGGTACTGCTTAGCTAACTTACATACTCGATTTTATCGTTCCCTCAACTCCAAGACATAATCTCTGAATTTGCGACTGTCAATTTATATTTAATTAATTAGTAAGGTCCTCTCACTTCAAGTCCGAATGTTAACTCGAAGGTTGCAAGGTGAGTCGATTCATTTGGCGCATCGGCAATGGCAAATAATATGGATGGGATACCCAATTATTCGGGTAATCCTGACAGTATGCTCTCAACATGGTCTTCAATATCTGATAACACATTTCTAAATATCACTCAGGATGATACGCACTTGATTTAAAGTGCTGTATATCTGAGCTATGCCTACTTAAACAGCCTAGGAGTAAAATGTGCTCCTTCATCCGACTGACTCTCGCTGCATAGCCCATACGGTGACAAGAAACGCTACTAACTTCACGACCAACCTTTTTGCCTTGAAATTCCATAATGGATTTGCCTCGGGAAATGTGGGAGACCTAATCAATATGGATCGCAAGTACTGTTTCCCATTTTTACTTCTCGGTTGTGGACCTACACAATCAAAATAACCTGCGTGAATTGTCCTTCAAATGCTGAAATTTGAACAAATGTGCTGGACTCAGTAAAACCTCTGGCTTGCTAACCATTTCGGCGTGTATGGCAGTTAAGGCAAAAGATAACTACATCCTTGTGCATTTCAGCCCTATGAATATGTTTTTGTGCCTGAGTCTAATTCTTTCATCCCACTATGTGACCTCCTACAGTTAGGTCGAGTGCTACACTTAACACCCCCTATCCAAGTTACCGGCAACTCAATCTGGTGCATTTCAGCCCATTTCTCCTGCCATGGTCTCTGTTTCTGTTTAAAAAATATATCTTTTCGATAATTACCCTCAGGAACGTATTCGGCCTCCTTTTCGGAATATGCGTCCAATGTACATCTTTTATCATCTTGCTTTCCTGTTACAAGGTTATTACTCTTTTAGGTCCTGTAAACCTCTGTCTGACCCGCGATCTGTTCAGGTTTGTCCCACAGCATTGCGTCAAATCGTTCGTCTATCGCCTTAGTTTTTGCTCGCGCTGTGACTTCTGATAGTGGGATCTGGTTTGTACACAGTCTGAGAAAATATAAGCATATTTCTGCTTTAACTCTTCATATTCTTGGTTTCCCTTGGGCTTCTTCACAAAAAGGGAGTCACTCACACCTTGACATTTGCTAATTCATTACCAACAGCGAACTGAATTCCTGGAACTAAGACTGTGTCAGTCAGTCACACTGTAAATTCCTTAGTCTGCGGTTGTCAGCCCAACCAAATCTTATGTAGGGAACGCTAAATTTCTGTGCATGTAGCCCAAATTTTACCACACTCTCAGGTAACCAAATCAGAAACAACGAACCATTGCATGCCCCCACTACCACCACCCTCCCCCACTCCCAGATCCGCTCCACTCCAGGAACGCCTCCAAATACTGACACGTTTCTCCGGTGGATGAATTCATTCCTGAACATATGTATATGCATATGCACAAACACGATAAATCAGCTTTTATCAACCTACCACTCAAATGAAAGTTAAGGCACCACTACAATATGAGTGAAATGAACAATCAGAAAATTCACTCATCCCTTACGATCAGCAACCAGTTAGATCACATATCTATCAGAATTATAACATCTTGTCCTTTTCTGCAAGTTCGTTCAGTATAAACTTTACACACACAGGCAAATTCTTTCGAGATCAGGTACTAACTCAATTCCCAGGCACTGTCTGGACTGTCCAACGTCCTGCTGCCCCTCGGCTTTTATTGGAGTTTACTTTATGACCTTCATTAATGACACTGTCGTACTTTTTCTTGCTGCATCTTTTCCCACAGTGCCTCTCTTTAACGACCAGCGCTGTGGCTTTTTGTGTCCGAATTTACCACAGTGGAATCAAGTCAGGCCTTTCATGTCTTTCGCCCTCTCATGGACCTTTTCTTTAACCTGTGGTAAACTCTGACCAGTGTTCGCTCCTCTTGGCTTCATAGTGGAGGATCTCCTCCTGTCCCACCTTCTATCCCGCACACGACAAGATTCTGCCTGGAATCTCGTCTTATACACCAACATGTATTAATCACTTCCTAAAAGTTCTGTTCCACCAGGTGAATCCTTACCATCTCTGGAGTGAATGATCAAACTCCACCATCAGAATCGTCTTTCCTGTCGCCTCACATGTCCAATTTATCTTCAAGGCACGCGTTGTTCCATAAAAATGGCGATGTTTAATTGTTTCGAACTCAACCTGGTTCCGTCTTTATGTTTCTCAAACTCTCTCTGTGCACTTCTGGTACCAATTCATAAGCACTTCAAATCGCCTGTTTGACCTCTTTATAATCACTTGACCTCTCATCTGATGCACGCAAATATCTCACAAGCTCTGCCTACCAGTGTAGACTGTAATAGCATTACCCACATATTCTTGAAGCACTCGACCTCCCTCGCCATTAGTTCAATGAAATAAATAAGAAATTCAACATCTTTCTTCTCAAAAATTTGGCAGAAATTCGACATAATTGTATACATTACTGCGTTCTGTTTTAATCCTCCCTGTTAATTTGCCTTTCTGACTAAGTAGCAAACTCTCATGTTCAAACTCTCTCTCTCTCTCTTTCTCTCACTCTCTTTTTCTCTCGCTTTCTACTTTCCCTTTATCTCTTCCTTCCCTCTATCTCTTTGCTCAGGCAAGCACCATCTATCACTCTCTTTCCCTCTCTCTTTCTCTTTCTCAAACTGTCTATCGACTCTCTATCTTCCCATTTCTTTTTCTCTTCCTTTGTTTATCTTCTAACTTAATTTCCCTCAGTTGCATTGCAATTCTTTTACCTCTCTGACAAACAAGTTTTAAATAACTCCCTTACACTTCCTGCCTTTCTTTTCTCCTTGGTTAAATCCAAATCTAACTTCGTTGCTTATTCTAAAACTTTGTTTTGTTCTTTCCTTCTAAACCTTCCCAGCAAATCTGTGAATCATATTTCAATCTCAGATGATAGTGAGTAATTTTAAGGGCTACTTCTCGCAATTTTAATTTAATCAAACAAAAGTCACCGAAATTAAACAAATCGTCTCGCCGATGTTTTATTTTAAGATCTCGGACATTAACCTGAAAGTGTTTAAATCTACTGGGCTTTTTTTCAAAACCCAAATCTATTCAAATCTGTCCAAATGTCAGACTGAATCTATCAAAACTTGTTCAGAGCATGAATCCAAGAGCCACAATCTTCACATTAGCCCAAAACTGATACGACACGGAGTAAACCCCTCTGCTAACTTACACAAGCTACATGGGAATGATTCATCCCGTCCTGTATTCTGTTTAAAATCGAGAGGCAACGAATTATCCTCAAAGTCACTATTTAAAGCAAAACTGAACAAGGTTAGTTGTTTTATTTCATTAGGTAGTATTAACTAACGGCTATTTTATAAGTTCTTCATCTTAAACTTATCTTATAACTCCCCATCAACAATACGAGTTTGATTATTTTAAAATTCTGATTACGACTTGCTGAAAAATAATCAAGTTGAATAACCAGTCAGATTTGCCGAGTGACATCAGTCGATTTTAATCTGCAGATTGTTAATCCCAGTCCTTTTCCATGTTTTTCTGTGCGAAATCCGTTTCCAGACAGATACCTCTCAGAGACCCCTTACTCGCAGCCGACATTTCATGGTCTTTTGGCAATTATCTTTGTCACGCTGACCACCTGTTCAAAATATATGTTGTTTAAACCCCAAGTACCAGATCATTACTTATGTTTTAATATTATCAGAATACTCACTTGAGACGTGATTGAAGTTTGGTGTGTTGGGGTATAATTTAAACTGATTGGACGAAACTGAATTTGTGTTTGTCTCATCATAATCCAGCTCCTCAAGCCGTTTCGAAGAAATGTTACAATGCTACCTTCTGCCGGACTTTTTGTGGTTGTTTCAGTCCTTGCTAGCTTTTCAACTCTCTTAAAGGAAAGTACACATCCACCTTCATAACACAAGTCTAAAGTGATTTTTGACGTCCTGTACATCTGTCTGACAGGGGAAACAATTCATGTCATGCATTCTGTGAATGACGATGTAATTTTCAAAATATGTCGGTTACATATGAAAGTGCCTGACACTTTCAAAATTTGCCTTACTCCAAGCTACCAGACTAGGTGGGATTGAGGTTCATAAGGAAGATTTATTAGAAATCCTGTAGAGTTTGAAAATAGATAAGTCCCCATGCGCCGGATGGGATTTATTCTCGGATCCTCTGGGAAGCCAGGGAGGATATTCTCGAGCATTTGGCATTGATCTTTAAATCGTCATTCTCTACAGGAATAGTGCCAGAAGACTGGACGATAGCAAATGTGGCTCCCCTATTCAAGAAGAGGTGTCGAGACAACCCTGTTAATTATAGACCAGTGAGCCTTATTCAGTTTTTGGTAAAGTGTTGGAAAGCTTAGAACAGATAGGATTTATAATCATCTGGAAAAGAATAATTTGATTGGAGATAGTCGGCACGGCTTTGTGAAGGGTAGGTCGTGCCTCACAAAACGTATTGAGTTTTTTGAGAAGGTTACCAAACAAGAAGATGAGAGTAAACCGGTTGATGTGGTGTATATGGATTTGAGCAAGGCGTTCGATAAGGTTCCCCACAGTAGGGTGTTGGACAAAATGCGGATGAATGGGATTGTGGGAGATATAGCAGTTTTGTATCAGAAATTGGCTTGCTGAAAGAAGAGAGAGGGTGGTGGTTGATGGAAATATTCATCCTGGAGTCCAGTTACTAGTGGTGTCCCGCAAGTGGCGGTGGTGAGTCCACTGCTGTTCATCATTTTAATAAATAGGACGTAGAAGGGTGGATTAATAAATTTGCAGAGGAGACTAAGGTCGGTGGAGTTGTGGATAGTGGCACAGGATGTTGTAGGTTACACAGAGACATAGGTAATATGCACAGCTCGGCTGAGAGGTGGCAAATGGAGATTACTGCAGACAAGTGTGAGGTGATTCACTTTGGTCGAAGTAACCGGAATGCAATGTAAGATTCTTGGTAGTGTAAATGAGCAGAGACGTCTCGGTGTCCAGGGACACAGATCCTTGAATGTTGCCACCCTGGCCCACAGTGTTGTTCAGAATACAGACAGTGTTTTAGCTTTTATTAATAGAGGGATCGAGTACCGGAACTATGAACTGTACAAAACCCTGGTGCGGCCGCACTTGGAATATTGTGTACAGTTCTCGTCACCGCATTATGAGAAGGATGTTTTATCCAGCTGATCTGTTATCTTATACTTGTCACCTTTTAAATGCGGGTTGGAACATATATAACCATGAAGTGGTCTGGCAATATGCTCACATTCAAGAAAAGTAGAGTAAAAAGTTTGTAAATTTATGGTACTTCCCTAAGCATACGCCATAAATTCAATGGAGATCGAGTACATGATTCCTTTTGTTATGATTTAAAAAGTGATGTCAGCAAAGTGTTAATTGAAACTGTTTGTCCGGTGACTGTGATTAATCTCAGTCTCCATGGATTATAATTACCCCAGTGGATGGTTTCCATCGTTTAATGATGAATGTGCTTTGTCAATGTATTATTGCAATGTATGTGCGGCAGCATTACCGACAGAATTGACAGAGATCAGCAGCTGCAGAGAGAGGGGGAGGAGACATCCGAACCTGCCTACAAGTGATTGGAATATTATAACATTGGTTCAGGATTTGAGCAAGGTAGATTGAAATATTGTAAGAATGAACAGGAGTTTATCTTGGGATGTTTGGATTTTTTCCACATTTAGTGAAAAAGTATCATTACGATGGCGGACCCTGTATGCACTTTACATTATTCAATATTTTTATTATCCAATCCTGGCTTTCGTCGGTGTCTCTGGTAAGTTTTACTGTTCAATCATTAACCCTACAAATCATGTTTGACTATAACACTGTTCTTTTAATTGATTCTACTATCCTTGCCACGGTTCTTAATCCTGTGAAGACTCTGAATCCAGATTTTCACTTTACAAACCATTACTAACTGCATCAATGAACTTGATATGTCACTCTCTCCCTGTTTGCTTCTGGCATTATTTCTCATATTGATCTACCCAGTTTCAGCTCAGAGCCACAATTCATTGTATTACTACCCTTCTTAGCTAAATATTGGGAGCATGTAGACCACTGTCGTCTCTTCTGGTTGCAAACGCTATTTCGTTCCTCCGACTCAATCCCATCCCTGATTAATATCTGACATCTTCTGACGATACTTCACTGTCACATCCCATCTGCTATTTGATTCTTGATCTATTAAATGCTGTCTTTATGATGGCAATAATCTGCCACTGAGACTCCCAGCTTCACCTCTGCAGTATCAACTCTGAATCGATAATCCACAACTCGTATCTGAACTCGAAACAAAATCCCCATTCATCCGTTACTCCTGTGCACACTGATCTACATTGTTATTGGGTTTAGTTATATATCCTCAAGCACCTCATGACACCTATCCATGCCAAGTCTGTCCGTCTTTCTCTGTCCATTAATTGAACTCCAACAGTTGTTCAACTTTTAACTGATTTCCTCCATGCACGTTTTCTCTCAGACCATGATTTTCACATCTATCACTGTTGCGGACACACGCATGCACATGTACACTTAAAACCCCTTGCATTGTGCTGATGCATGGAGATGCCGAGACACAAACCTGTGAGAGACCCTTTTACTGTCATTCGCAATATGGGCTGCAAATTTTCCTGTGCTTGTCAGTTACCGAGTGCAAGCGGTGAGCTGTCGCTTGTCCCAGTTTATACCGTCTGAGCTGGTTCTGTGAGGCAGATTAAGAATTTTAAGTAACACGTTATTTCAGCTGATCTGGAATTGCCGTTATTCAGCGTTCTCATTCATGTGATTGGACTCTCGAAAGTCCCATTACGAAAGACCCACTCTCTTGTCTGTTTCGCCATATTTAAACAACATGTGGTGTGTTTATCTTAATTGTCTCTTTCTGTCTTGAATGTGAATCCTTCTACGCCTTTGTACCTTTCACGGGCCTTGGTTTCTGGCACCCTCGTGTATTGAGTGCTGGCATTATCAAGTTCAACAACAATGAAATGGTTTGTGTTGGGCGATTGTTCACTTCCTGGCGTGTTCCATGTGGTCCTCCAAATTTGGTGGGGGGCTCAGCAGCTTTGAGCCACGTCTTTGAAACTTGGTCGTCGCCTCTCATTGAATGCCTGTGTTGATCTTTCTTAACTGGTCGTGCGGCCAGTAACACGAGGAAGTATCTCGAGTCCTATTGGAAAGGGCCAGGCATCTAATTTGTAGCTGAGGGGTTGCTGACTGACACCTGTTATTGAAAATTTAGTGGAGATGCTGGATTTGCTTTGCTGCAGGTTGTGCTCTGAATTGCCTCAGTCGTTCAGGGAGACCAGAGGATTTAATGTCGCAACTCTGGACGCAGCACGGGGACTGTAGTTACAGCATCTGTGTCTGCAAAATGAACAGCAAATGGAGCTTAGGCTGCAGAGAGGAGAAACTCTAAAAACACGGAGTCAGTTTGTGTGGGGGGAAAGAGATCTGCCATGTCTATCTGGGTCTTCACCTGGACACACACATAAACTTACTCTCACCCTTACACATACACAAGCGCACAAACACACACATATAAATTACCCCGGAGCTCTCTGTCACATACATGCACACACACTCTCTCTCAATGTCTCCCTATTTCACACTCCATTTATCTCTCTCTATGTCTCACGCAAACACACACACGCACACACACACAGACACATGCACACACATACTAATCTATTTGTTGAATTTGCATTTGCAAGTTTGTGCATACGTTCTATTTGTTCAAAAACATACATTTTTATAGACGAGCAGTCAATATGGCATTTCATAATGTCCTACTTTGAAAATAAGAAATAATCTGACTCCAGGTTAAAGCACAGACTGACACTGCACAAGTACGTCCCTGTTTTATTTTGTGCAAGGTAGGTCATATCTTAGCAAATTTAGTAGAATTCCTGTACAAAGTGAGAACATTGAACGTGCGGAAAAGATGGTCGATGTCACATACCTTGACAAGGCGTCTGTTAAAATAGACTAATGGAGAAATTCAAGTCGCATGGGTTCCACGATGTACGAGACAGCTGGATAGTGATCTGGCTGGGCAGCAGGAGTCAGAGAGTAGTGGTGGAAGGGAGTTTCTCAAAATGGAAAACTGTAACCAGTGGTGTTCCCCAGGGATACGTGATGGGGCCACTGTTGTTAGTGATGTACATAAATGATATGAAGGCCAGTCTAGGTAGTCTGATGAATATGTCTGCAGATGACAGTAAGATGGTTGGAGTAGCAGATAATGATGGAGACTGTCAGGACATGCTGCAGAATATAACATGGATTGGACAGTTGGGCAGACAAATGGCAGACAGAGTTCAATCCGGGCAAATATGAGGTGGTGCAATTTGGAAAATCCAATTCAAGAACGAACTATGTGAGAAATGGAAAATACCTCGGAAAGTTGATGCACAGAGAGATCTGGGAGTACAGGTCCATTTTGCACTGAAAGTGGCAACGCATTCAATAAAGTGATCATTTAGGCATACGGTATACTTTCCTTCTTGCATTCCAAAGATTTAAGAAGGGAAGAAAAGAGAAAGTGGAGAACTACTGTGATTAATTGTCCAGTACAAGTGTTGGCAGGGTCTGTCACGTTTGTGCAAGAATTTGCTTGGCCACATTTGGAATACTGTGTACAGTTCTCATCGTCTCATTAACCAAAGGAAGCGGATGGTTTAGGCGAGGGTGCAGAGCATGTTCACCAGGTGTTGTCTGTATGGCGACGCTTGCTATGACGAGAGGGTGAGTAGATTTGAATTGTTTTCTTGAGAAAGACCCAGGTTAACGAATGACCTGCGTGACGTCGAGAAAATCATATGTGGTGCAACCACGATGGATGGCAAAATGCTTTCTTTCCCTAAGTGGGGGCTCGATTACTACGGGTCACGAGTTCAAGCTGAGAAGTGAAACTGTTTCGGAGGATATGGTCAGAAACTTCTTCACGCAGAAGGTCAGCAGTGCCTGGAATATGTTACCACAGGAAGTGGCAGAGGTGAGCACGATAGCGTCATTTAACGCATCCAGACAAATACATAAATGGACAGGAAGCTCGGGGAACAGGTCCTTGGAAAATCGTCGACAGGTTTAGATAGAGAATTTCCATCGGTGCACACTTGAATGCCCGAAGGGCTTGTTCCTGTGATGTGATTATCTTTTTTTTTGTTCCATGAAAATATTCGCGAAAAGCTTCTGTTGATATTTGAAAGGAAAATGAAAACAAATATGGAACAGTGAATATGTGGACAGGATAATTTATTGTAGAGAACAGAAAACTGACAGGGAAACTAAACAGTTATATTGCGATTGTCTGCATGGAGGAAGATCCAGAAAAGCTCCCAGAAAGACCAAATGACGATAAGTCTTTCGTAATTAAGATGAAAATCAATCATTTTAGTAACGAGGTAATATTTAGAAACACGGCTGGATTGAGGATTGTTTAATGTGACGGACCAGATTACTTCGTACCGAAATTTCGGAGGAGTCAGAAATGATTGCATTGGGGATTCAGAGAAGATGGTCTGGAAAACTCTTTTACAGATTGTCATAAGATGTGAATAGGGATTGATGGTTTTAGCTGGTATAACATTGGAAAAGTCCCTATGCCTGGGTGAATTGTATCTCAAGCTGCTGTTGGAGACAAGGGAGGAATGGCGCTGATGCAAACGTTTTAATAGAATCTGTTCACAGGGGTGGTGCCAGTAGACTGGACAACACCCTTGATAGACAGGCTGGTGGAGATAAACCAGGAAAGTACAGACCAGTGAGTATTCCAACACTTTTAGGGTAAAACAAATACATAACTGGCGGCAAAATACTCTTTGTGCGACTGGAAACCAGCATACACTACTGTACCACAGAGATCACTGCTGTGCCCCTTATTATCTGTGCTATTTATAATTGACGTTGGTGTGAATGTGGAGTCACCAGTGCGGACAGCGTGATAAGTAAGTTTGTACTTGACACAAAGATTGTGTGGGTGGTTGGCACTGAGGGGGAGGGTCTTATGTTACAGGAAGATATAGAAAGAATGCTCAGATGGGCAGATCAATGGCACGTGGACTCTAACACTAATAATTATGACGTGATGTAATTTGGAAGAAGGAACCAGACGGGGAGTGACAGCATACGAGGAGGCTCAGAGGGTGTTTCTCTATACATCTATGAATGTGACTGAAATGGGTGATCGGTTATTAAGAAGTCACTGGGAGAAGTAAATATTGCGTTTACTCATTCAGGTGCAGATTGTAAGAGCGATGTAAAAAAAATGTTTCACCCAAAATGGAATAATGTGTACAGTTCTGCGAGCCACATTAGTGGAAGGATGTGATTGCACTGAATGGGGTGCAGAGGAGACGTTCCCTGCGATGGAGCATATCAGCTATGAAGAGAGGCTGGATAAGCTCATCTCATTTGCTTTGGAGCAGAGAAGGCGAGGGGTGCTGGGATTCAGTAGGATAAGGTTCCGAAGAGAATGGACAGAGTGAATAGGCAGCAGCTAATCCTTTTAGTTAAAGGAACAAGACCTAGGGAATACAGTTTTGAAAGTGAAGGTTTCGAGGTTCAGAGAGTGTTCGAGGATTGTTTTCACCCAGATGATGTTGTGGATTTGGAATTCACTTCATGACTGTGCAGTTGTCACAATAAAATGGTAAAAAAAAAAGTAATTAGGCAAGCACCTAGAGTATCATAACCTTCACGGCAACGGGTCTTGTGTCGGAACGTGTGATTAACTGAGACGGTGTTGTATTTCTGATGGTAGAGATTCCATGCTTCTCTGACTGTATGATGGTGGAAAATCAACTACTTAACAGATTAAGACAGGAAGTGATGGTTTCCTGGAACCAAAGTTTCAGATTTGAGAGAAGTAAATATAACCATAATATTTCCAAATGAGGCAGGGAGACAGCAGGAAATTGCAGTCTGCTGAGCAAAAAGAACCAGTCAGAACAATACAAGAGTCTATTCTAAAGGGTGCATTACCAGGGAACTTTGAAAATTGAATTAATTAAAACGTAATGAATATAGGTGAAGGCAATATCGAATTATTAAATGCGATTCATATTAGACAAACAGACTAGTAAATAAATTATGGGTGAAGCAATTGGATGTTGTGAATTTTGATTTTCACAAAACAGTTTTGATGATGTCCCAAGTCGAGACAAAACTGCTCCTTTATCAAGGTTAAGCTGTCCTTGGTGTTTTTACTTTAATCAGAGATGTTGTAAAAGCAGCGTTTCCGAAAAACCTGGGTTTGACTATGAGGGAATGTTTATAAACGTCAAAATGCAATTTGTACAATGAGGGTCTAGCAGTCCTAGATGTGGCCCTGTGTAATGAGAAAGGAATAATTAATGACTTCACAGTTATAGATGCTCTTAAAAGGAGTGATCACAGTCTGGGTGAATTTATTTAATCTCTCGAATAAAAATGCGTAAAAAGAAGAGGAGTTTTGAATAACTTAACTACCGGAAAAATTAACAGAATAATAGATAAAGTAACTCCAACTAATGAACGGTTACAATGAGTATAACCTCTGATGTGGGGAAGATGCTTGAGGACATTACCACCGAATACGTGCAAGGCATCTCGAGAGAAATTGTCCCGTTGAGCAGACACATTAGGATTTAATGAAAGACACAACATGCTGAACAAATCTGCTGGAAACCGACGAAGGCATTACTAGAAAAGAGAGCGCCGGGTACCCGGTAGCTGTGGTGAACCGAGATTTCCAAAACATGTTTGACAAAGTGTTGCACAAGAGGCCGCTGCATAGGATAAGAATGCATTGACGTTTGGGGTAAAGTATGAGCATGGACATAGAATTGGATGACTAACAGGAGGTAGAGAGTGGGGCTAAATGAGTGTTATTCTGGCAGGCAATCAGTGACTCGAAGAGTGCCGCAGGAATCGGTGTTGGAACTGCAATTATTCACATTTTATACAGATGAGGAGGAGTTGGGGGAACACGTGTCGGGTGTCAAAATTTGCAGTTAACCCGTAGATGAGTGCCAGAGGACTGTGAGAGTATACAGAGTAATATAGATCCCCGAAGTGAGTGGGCAAACGTCGGGCAGATGGAATACAATGATAATAAACGTGACGTCAATCATTTTCATAAGAGTAACGGTAAAAACGGCTATTACGTGAGTGATAACATTTAGCAGAATGCTGCTATGGAGAGGGACACTGGGTATCCTTGTGAATGAATCACAGAAGGTCGGTCTGCAGGTGCAACAGGTCCTTACAAAGGTAAACAATTTTTGTCCATCATGTTACAAAGATTGAGATTAAAAGCAGGAACGTGGTGTTGCTGCTGAATAGGCTGCTGGTACGACCACACTTGGAGGACTGTGTGCAGTTTTGTTCTCCTTACATGAGAAATTATATACTGATGCTGCAGGGAAAGCAGAATAAGTTCACTAGTTAGATTCTGGAGTTGAAGGGTTGATGCATGAAGAGATACTGAGTAGTCTGCAAATATATTCATTGGAATTTAGAACAAAGAGGGGGGCTTTCGTAGACATATATAAAGTTATGACGGGAAGGCACAATATAGAAGGAGAGAGGATGGTTCAAGTGGCAGGTGAAGCGAGGACAAAAGAGAATAGCCACTAGGTTAGTGACAGCAGATTTAGGATTGATTTGAGAACCAACTTCTTCACCCAATGGCTTGTAAATAGATGGAATTCTTTGCAAAGTGAAGTAGTTGGCGCTACTTCAGTAAACGTTTTCAAAATAAAGATAGATATTTTTGAGCAGCAAAGTAATTAAGGGATAGGGCGAGAGCGAAGGTACGTGGATGGGAATTCCTGAAAAAAAATTATGTGATCCTTTTGAGTGGTGGAGCAGGCTGGGAGGGTCAGATGGCCTACACCTGCTCCTCTGCTTTAGTTTGTTTGGTTTGGTGTTTATCAGGCTGACTAAACACTGAAAGTAAGGAGCCAGTTGTGAAGATGCTGAACCCAAAGAAGCAGTGCAGTGATGATCCTCCCACCCTCCGACAGCTCTCCTGCAAAAACCTGTGATTGGATGTTTTTCTTTCTTTTGTTTGCAATGAGTGTTTATGTGGATTGTTGCAAACACTTTGAGCAACTTCATTAATTTGCGATAATGGGTTCACTTTTCAGATAGGGGAAGTTATTCAAAATTCTATCCTCTTTCGTTTGTGGTTCTTTTGATAATTTTGAAAAAGGAATACTGTTGTGTTAAAAACGAAACATTTGACTGGCTGCACCACTCTTGGGATATCCACTTAAACCTGCTTAGGATAACATAGAGAATTCGATTCAGAACTTGGAGTGGAAAGCAGGGACTGGCGGGATAACCCCGAAATTGATATTTGGCCCCGAGATACTCAGAAAGCAGATCACACTGTTATTCGAGTGTATTAAATGCAATCTTTCCAAATCTGCTAATGCCATAAAAGTGAGATTGAGAGTTGGTAGGGAACATTTAAAGAAGTTCCAATGGGATTGAAACAAGTGAACTGAATAGGCAAATACGTGGGAGAGGAAGAACAATATGGATGGACATTGGCTTAGGTACTTTGGTTGGAAAACAGAATGGCTGGTTATCATTTCAAAAGGTATTAATGTAAACATGTTGGATTATGAAATTCTTATGTGCATACGTTGGTTGACTTCTTCAGCGAACTCCGAAGCTCATGAATGGCAGTTGTGAAGCCAGAAGTTAATATTGGGAATGGCATTGACACACTGACCAGTGTGCGTAGATCTATCAAGTGGGTAGCTGGAACATGGAAGGGGATCTTGGTTTCAATGCATACCATCACTTAAATCATTATTGCAGGAGCACAAAGCCATTAGGACGATAATTAATGTGTTGATCTCCACATCAAGTGGGTTTGACTGGTTGAGTAAGGGTGTCTTTCTGCAGCTGTACAGGCCTTGGTGAGAGCACATCTCGGACATTGTGCAGTCTTGTACGCAGTTATTCTCTAAGACAAAGGGCAAACTTCACATTGAGGGAGTCCAGCGAAGAATGACCAGACTGATCTCTGAGATGACAGGATGTAATGGGAGCAGGGTTTGGGTCGATGGGATCGTTATTCCATCGGGTTCAGGAATATGAGTGGAGATCTCCGTGAAGTAAATAAAATTCCGCCAATTCACCTGGGTGGGATGTCTAAACCAAGGTGCTACCATATTAATTACAGCGGGACAAGCTGCATTGAGATGCGAACAAATGTCTGCATGCAGAGACTTGTGAAGCTAGGAAATTATCACCCACATAAGACTGTGGAAGCCAAGGCATTGAATTTAAGCAAGGATTTCTCGACACGAAATGCATGAGTTTGCACTCGGTGTATGGTGTGGAGATAGAGGATCAGCCCTCATTATATTGAAGGGGAAAGCAAAATTAATGGACTAAAGGGCCGACTGCAGTTCCCACTTTGTGTCTTTCCGATAGTTAATAACTTCACAGGATTACAGCACACAGTGTTTGGGAAAAAAATGAAGAAGCTGATTGACCATGAACTGGAATGGGGCAGGCTCAATGCATTGAATGGCCTCCACCTTTCCGGATGTTTCTGTGCAATTTGTGGGAAAACTCTCTAAATGTTGTCAGAAGCTTTCCGATGTTCGGAGGTAGGTCCAGGACTATGTTTCTCGTTCCCTTTTCCAATACCAAGTCTGGTGTCGGGTGTTCTGACAGCGCTTATCCATTCAGATGTCGGGGCAGTTTGATGCAGTTGAATAATTACTTGGCCGTTTCACAGACCATTGAAGTTTTTATCACACGTCTGTGTGTCTGAGGTTGTTTTCAGGCCAGAACCTGGAAAGCAGGGGAGATTTCCTTCATGAAAGTCCATTGAGGAATGAAATTGATGTTTACCATTGACACTGTCGTCAAGATCAATATTACTGGCATCAGATTTGGAATTGGTTTTAACATCCACCACCTGCCACAACATTAGTCTGGTCTGGATTAGAAAATCAGTGACATTTCCATGACAGCGCCTCTTGTAAACCACACTGAGCACGTTATTTTTTTGGTGCTTGAAAGGTCTGTGAAGTAGAACGCCCACTAGTTTAACTATCGTGATGAAATTGAGGAAGTGGCAATGAGTCAGATTGTAAATATTCTCCTCTTAAGGGACTGACCATTTTTAAGAAATTTTCGTAATTGCCAGGGAGATTCCAAAGTTGAAGCTGGAATTAAACAGCTTCCTGATGGACACGGCTTATGGTCCAGCAGAAGTATTCAGGTCTATTGCAGGAATGCTGTAAGTGCCCATTGTCTTTGTCGTATCTACTGTATTCAGCTGTTTCTTGATGTGCAGCAATCGAAATATTTGAAGACGGGGATCTGTAATTCTGATTATATCATCACGTAACGCTTCTGGCAGAGAATGATAGCTTGTCTTTATAGCGATACACAGGCCTGTTCCATTCTTCAGGGGAATGCCAAAGTAATGGTTTAGTGGTGTTAGTCTAGCAGTTCTGGTAATGTTCTGATGACATGACTTCGAATCCTGTCACAGCAGATGGGGGAATTTAAATGCAATAAATGTTTGGAATTAAGAGTCTAATAATGCTCATAAATCCATTGTCGATTGTTGGAAAAACTCATCAGGTTCATTAATGTCCTTCAGGGAATGAAACTTCCATCCATATCTGCTCTGGCCCACATGTGACTCCAGACCCACAGCAATGTGGTTGACTCTTAACTGCCCACTGGACAATAAATGAGACCTATCCTAATCCCAAGAGTAATTGTTTGATTAAAAACAATATTTGTGCAGTCATTTTGTCTCGTCAGATGTTTCAGAGTTCAACTCCAGTTCTGACTGGTTGTGGCAGGAATGCAAAAACTCGATTTTTTAAAATCATTTCGCCCTCTCTCTCTGATGTTATTTCTGCAGTTTGGAATGTAAGCAGTTAAGTGTAGTAGCTTTCACGGTTTGTCATCAAGTTTAGGTAGACTTGATCCTGACCCTGGCATGTTTGCGTAAATTCTCACTGAGCCATAGATTGGTTTGACGGTAATGGTAAACTGAGGGATTATTCCCACAAAAAAGTTACAGATTGTGTTTGATTACAATTCTGCTTTTGTTCCGCTGTGGTGCACAGCACCACATGACTTCCACTTTGTGCTGAAATATCTGCAGTGCAAGTCTGCTGTCTGTCCCCGAAGGCACACCGAGCCCCATACAACTATCGCCCCTGTACCCATTTACCCACTCTGATGTCTGATATGGTAACACATCCATTTCAATATTCTACTTCCTCTCTGGGTCTGTTCATGGTGTCACGTTCTGCAAAACTATGCAACATATTCACTTGAAACCTTTCATTCGAATTTTGTTATCTTCTCTGTTTGAAATGATGTATTTCCCTCTGTTTCTCTGCCCGACTATGGTTAAGAACTCTGTCGTGTCGGTGATTCCAGCCTTATGTCGTTTAAAAACAAATGAATTTGCACACCTTGTATTATCATTCACTCCCCAGTGTACGGTGCTTCGTGGCTGAACACACATGTTTTGAATGGTTCAAAAACATCAATTTCTTTCGAAAATCAGAAGGTATGGCAGCATCTGTGGCGAATGTAAAACAGAGATAACTTCCAGTCCAGCGGGACCACTTTTCAGAAGTAAAAATGGACCGGAAAATGGGCTTTTTCAGAACTTGACAGAAGTGGAAGGGAGTGATGGGAAATAGATAATGTGGAGGCACAATGTCATAGAAGAATTGCCATTTAATTATGGTGAAAGAAAGACAGGTAAAAACTGGGTGAAAATTTAGGGGTGTATGGGGGAAGTGGGTTCTCCCTATTGCAGCAAGATAAACAAGACCCAGGCAAGGGAATAGGGATGCCAAAAGGGGGAATGTAAGGAAAATGGAGCACCGTCATGGTGATGTCTGGCTGTGAAGTTATGGAATTGAACATAATCTCCTATAGGCTATAGAGTACCAAAATATAAAATGAGGTGCTATTCGACCTTTGGTTGTTCTTCATTGAAACATTGCAGAATCTCAGGGCTGAAATGTTCACATTTGAGGAAGTTAGGTTATTGAAGTGGGAAGCAATCCGAACGTTTGGATTATTCCAACAGATGGTGTGTCAGCTTTACTGAAAGCCGCCTCAGTTTGGATTTCCCAGTGTAAAACAGACTAATTCTGAACAGTAATGACAGGATACTGGATTGAACCATGACAAGTGAAATGCTGCTTCATATGGAAAATGTGCTTCCGGTCTCGGACAAAGAGGAGGGAAGACATATTAAGGCAGGTCTTTGAGATCCTGCAATTGCATGGGAAGGGGCTACTGGGGAAATCGAAAAGTGTTCAAAGTGATAGAGAATTTTACAAATGGAGTGGAACTATATGAAATGCGGACAATGATCCGTAGGGGAAGATGGGAGAGTCAAATGAAACGTTCATTGAACCGTCAACAAACGTAGTATGGACTGAGGTTGGAAGCAGGAATGGACTGGTCACCCTGTTTGAAGCTCTTGTCCACAGAAAAAAGAAACCTGATGTAAGGATGACACATGAAGGCTCAATTAGGATGCTTGACAGTTAAAATTTTGGCAGGGAAGTCCGAAAGCTGTAGGTCAGAGGAGTCAGGAAAGGGCATGACAAGGCATTGGCGGATAGGATCAAGGAAAACCCTTCGGCTTTCTATCGGTTTGGCAGAAAAAAAATGATTAGAAGACGTTTAGCGCCAATAGGAGTGCAGTAGTAGTAGAAAGCTGTGTGTCGAGTCAGAGAAGGTAGTGCAAAAGGTTAATGAATATTTTTCGTCGGCATTCACACTGGAAATTGAAAATGTCGAGGAGGATACTGAAATACACGCTACTAGCCGCGATTGGATTGAGGTTCACAAGGAGGAGTTTGTAGATACTCTGGCAAGTGTGAAAATGGATAAGTCCCTTGGACTGGATGGGATTTATCCTGGGATTCTTTGGAAAGTCAGGGAGGAGACTGCATAGACTTGGGCTTTGATGTCTATGTCCTCATTGTCTTCAGGGATAGTGCTGGAAGACAGTAGGATGTTGTTCCCTTGGTCAAGAAACTGAGTAGAGGCTACGCTGGATGTTATAGACCAGTGAGCATTACTTCGGCTGTGGGTAATGTGTTGAAAAAGGGTATAATCGGAAGGATTTAAAATTATCTAGAAAAGAATAAATTGTTTAGGGATAATCAACCCGGCTTTGTGAAGGATAAGTCGTGCATCACAAATCGCATTGAGATCTTTGAGTAGGTGACCAAAAGTTGGATGAGGATAAAGCGGTTGATGCGGCGTTTCATCAGTTTCCCCAATTTCGGCTATCGCATAAAATAGGGAGGCATGGGATTGAGGGTGATTTGACTGTTTGGATCAGAAATTGGCTAGCTGAAAGATGACAAAGAGTGGAGGTTGCGAGGAAAAGTTTATCCTGGAGTGCAGTTACATTTAGTATACCGCAAGGATCTCGTTAGGGGACACTGCTTTTTGTCATTTTCATAAATGACCTGGATGAGAGCGGAGAAGGATGGGTTCGTATATTTGTGGTTGACTTCGGTAGAGTTGTGGATCGTGTTGAAGAATGTTTTCGGCCAACCGATAATGTCTGCTTCCAGCTCGCCAATTTCTGATCGAAACCACTAAAGCACACACAATCCCATGTATGACAAGAAGGACGTTGAGGCTTTCGAAACTGTTCAGAAGAGATTTAATAGGATGCTGCCGGGAATGCAGGAAAGGTCTTCCGAGGAAAGGCTGAGGAACTTGAGACTGATAAAGTTATGGAGAGAAGGTTGAGTGATGATTAATTGAGACATATAGGATAAAAAGATGTTTAGATAGCGTAGACAGTGAGCGCATTTTTCTTCGGATGGTGATTGCTCACACGACGGGAAATAGTTTTACATTGAGGGGTGACAGACATCGGTCAGATTGCAGTGGTATTTTCTTTGATCAGAGTGTAGTAGAATCATGGAACGGACTATCTGCAGCAGGAGTAGACTGGTCACCATGAAGGGTATTTAAATTGGCATTGGATTTATAAATATATGAAAATAAAATGGTGTAGTTTAGATGGGCTTCTGCTTGGTTTCACAGTTCGGCACAACGTCGAAGACCGAAGAGCCTGTACTGCGCTGTAATGTTCTATATTGTATGTGTTTGATGGCGCTGTCAGGCAGGGAGTAGTGGAAGTAGTTGACGAATATTCTGTCAATGTGGATTCTACTGCAGTGGGAAGTGAGGACAAAGGGATCTCTGTCATTGTTCGAGGAAGGAGGGCAAGGGGTGAGACCAGAAGCCCAGGAGTTGGGACAGTCACAGCTGGAGGCTCAGCCGACAAGATTTAAGGGGATTTCTATTTAGAAGGAAAAGGAGGTCAAATCAAAGGCTGCTCACGAGAATATGGTATCACCACACAAAAATGACAGAGATGGAGAAACTAGGAGAATTGAGTCACTGACAACTGAGCATGTGGTCACCCACATGCAGATGTTCCCATGAATATCCGAAATGAACCAGGCACAGAGATTGAGGATTGCTGGCTTCCATCTGTTCTGAAGCAGGATGTGGGAAAAGACCGAAAGGAAGGTCAGTGGGCATGGATGGCAAGACATACAAAAATATACCTTGTAACACTCAGCAATTATTGTTTCTGGATTAGTGGTGCTGGATGAGCACAGAAGTTCAGGCAGCATCCAAGGAGCTTCGAAATCCCCTGGATTTTGCCCGAAACGTCGATTTCGAAGCTCCTTGGATGCTGCCTGAACTGTTGTGCTCTTCCAGCACCACTAATCCAGAATCTGGTTTCCAGCATCTGCAGTCATTGTTTTTACCTCAATTATTGTTTCTGATCAAACAGGAAGACTCGGTAAGAAGATGATGCATCCATGGTTGATAAAGTCTGTCATGGAGAGTATTCAATCACACACTGGCGAGCATTACTGTCAGGACCGATTTAGGGTTTTTTTTCTCGGGGACCAGAAGCACGTGATAGGCATGAATGCCAGCTGTGCTTCCTGAATTATCCCCAAAAAGCTCTGCGATTGCCGCTCGACCTTGTTTCCTGCTGACTTCGACCTGACTTTGGCCTGCTCTCCCTCGTGCATTTTGTAGTAACCTTTACTCAATGCTAATAACAATACCTCTGATTCCTAGTTCTCCTCCAAACCTTACAGAGCATTCCCTGACATGACTGTCACGCAGTTCACCTTGAGCTGCTTAATTAAGTCTATCGTCCATGCACTTGCATCAATCTGATTTTGTGCTGCTATTCTGCCTCTGGTCTCAGTGTGGCTCAGCCTCTCCATTCATGCTGTTTTACATCTTCCACTCACATTTCATTCTTGAAAGTTTACTTGTTGGAGTAAATCTTATTGAATACATCTTTCATGCTTTGTACAGAATTCATACTTTCATGCAAGTTTCAAAAATTATATTCAGTCTTCGTCTCACTTTACTTAAGGCAAATGCAGGCTGACCGTGAAATGGAAGAATTCTCTTTCTTATATAGATCTGGCAGAAATATTTTTTCACTGGAGAGATCATTCGCTCCTTTAGAAAAAGAACTCAGGTTCTTGGCTTCATATTGGCACTATTAAACTTCTCATGCTGCCTTAGCATTGCAATATGAAGAAAAATAAACAACAGTATGAAGTGTTCGGCGGAGTGAGGTTTACCTATCATTTTAAATATAGTTTCAAATTCGCAGTGCTTACTTTTAAATGCGTTATCGTGAAGTTATTATCACATGGAATGTAGGATGTCGAGGGGTGACGTTCTCGAAGTTTATAAAATCGTGAGAGACATGGGTAGTGTAAATAGCCAAGAAATTTTCCACACTGTAGGCGCGTTCAAACATAGAGGGAAGAAGCTTAAGTTGCGAGGGGAAAGATTACAAAAGGACAAAGGAACAACTTGTTCACGCATAAGCTCATGTCGGTATGGAATGATTTGCCAGAGAAAGAGTGATAGATGTAAGTGCAGCAACATCATTTAAAAGACATTTGGACAATCATATGAATTGGAACGTTAAGAGACATTTGGGCCAAGTGCAAACAGATGGGACTAATTAAGTGGGCGCCAAGGTTCTCTGTAATGAGCACTATGCCTCACAGCACCACGGTCCGGATTTCGATTTCCGCCTATCTGCGTGGAGTTGCACATTCTCCCTGTGTCTGCGTGGGTTTCCTTTGGTGTTCCGGTTTCCTCCCACAATCCATAGATGTGCAGTGCAGGTGAACTGTCCATGCTAAACTGCCCACAGTTTTAGTCAAGGGTAAATGTAGGGTAGGGGAATGGGTTTGGGTGAGTTTCTCTTCGGAGGGGCGGTGTGGACCTGCTGGGCCGAAGGGCGTTTTCCACCCTGTCGAGAATGTAAAGTTTGGAAAACTTGGCCATATGGACAAGTTGGATCAGAATTAGTTTCTGTGGTATATGAATCTATACAGCTGAGAAAAAAGCTTTAAAGTATTATGGAAGTAAATTGGAAAGGAATATTTACAAAAGCATCATGAGATTTTTTCGCATATATAAGAAAGAAAATCAACATGAGTGTGCGACTTTTGGCAGAACTCAAATTTAGAAAATATATTGAGAACATTTGAAAGTCGTGACCATGGAATTCAGTGCAGAGAACAGGCGGATAATTTACACCAGTACTTTACATTTTCCTTACAGCGGAAGGGACGGTAAATATTTCAATGATATAAGTAAAATGGGACTTGGACGAAAGTTCATGAGATGTCTCGAACGAAAGGAACAAGGTTTTTTTTTATCAAACTGATAAGGGTAGACAGGTCAATAGTAGATCATGGTTGATGTTAAACGAAGTATTTAAACTTTGACTGGCATGTATTGCAATACTACTCACCTGCCTGGATGAGTGCAGCCCACACAATACTCAAGATGCTTCACACCATCCAGGGCAAGGCAGCCGAATTTGAATAGCAGTTCATCCATCATTCTCATCAGTTCGTACTACCTCCAACCTTCACTGAAATGATTAATCAAAGATCCGCAGACACCACTTTGCAAAACAATGACCACGTCTATCCAGGAGGACAAGGGCAGAGATGTCAGGGAATACCACCATCGCTTGGTCACCAGTTGCTCACAGTAGACATTCAGCCTTCGGTTGACTGAATCAAATGTAAAATAACCCAGTTTGCTGACGGTACTAAAGGACATTGGGTTGTGATTGTGTGAACTGGATATAAAAAAAATCTCCAAGGTGATGGAGGCAAGTGGAGTGAATGTGGAACTAAGTGACAGAAGGAGAATACTGTGGGTAGATATGACGTTGCGCCCATTGGTGAGAACAATAGATTTCAGACTACTATATTGAAAGTGGTTGGTTGAAAAACGTCACTGTATAAAGTGAATTATTATCTTTTTTGTTTCCTTCTGCGCTGACATCTTAGCTCCATGCAGGGCATTGAGTTCTAAAGTCAAAGGTCGATACTGAGAATAGCATTTGCATACTGATTATATTAGATTCACTACAGTGTGGAAACTGGCCCTTCTGACCAACAGGTCCACACCGACCGTCCGAACAGCAAGCCACACAGACCCATTTCCCGTTGACAGTGCATTAACACTATGGACAATTTTGTGTTCCCAATTCACCTGACCTGCACATTTTTGGACTATTGTACATATCCAAGCAAGTGTGTAGCTGTATCATCGCAAAGCATCTGAGTCTTTCTACACACCAATCGCTGAAAACAATAATGCAGGAAAAGGAAGCAGTTAAAAAATAAATGGTGTGTGAACCTTTAATTCATGGGCATTTGAGGATAGGTGTTGCGTGCATATCTGCAGCGGTACAGGGCCTTGGTGCGACCTTGTCTCGAACGTTGTCCAGTATTGTGTGCAGTCTTGGTCTCCTTACCTACCAAAGAACAAATCTGACATTGAGTCATTGCAACGAAGGATGACCAGATGACCTCTATGATGATAGGCTCTTCGTGTAAGCAGAGTTTGAGTCGACTGGGCCTGTATTCCATGGGTATAGGAAAATGAGCGGAGAAATCAGTGAAATATCTAAATCACTGCAGGACAAGTCAGATTGGAATCAGGGACGATAATTCCCCTTACTGGGACGTGTAAAATAAAGGGACCACAGTGTTAGGTACAGGCAGGCCATTCTACACTGAGATGACAATAAATGCCTACACTCAGAGACAGGGCCAACTGTGAATTTTCTCCCACATAAGGTTATGGAAGCCAAGGCAGATGATATCAATTAAGACGTACAGACACTAAAGGGATACGGAGGGAGAAGGAATATTTTGTTATGATAGAGCATTCGCTATCTATGGGGTAGAAAACTCTTTGGACTGAAGGGAAACTTGTAGTTCCTACTTCAGATTTTTCCAAAGAGCAATCACAACAAGTAATACATGTGTTGCGCGGGAAAAATACATTGGGAAGATACTCCGTCATGCACTAGAATGGGGGAAGCTTTATTTGCTGAATGACCTACTCCTTTCTTGGTGTCTATGTGCAGTCTATGTGAATTTTCTGTAAAAGTTGTAACAAGCTCTCGAATGTTAGGAAGGAGGACTCTGCAGGGTCGAATGGACTGTATTCTCATTCCCTTTTCTGATATCGAGGCTGTTGACAGGTGTTCTGACCGATTTAACCCGTTAAGGCCTCGGAGCACTTTGGGATAGTTGAATCTCTTGTTTTGCCGTTTCAGACACAATTGAAGGGTTTATAACATGTCTGTGTGCCTGGAGTCACTTTTCAGGCAGACCACGAAAACACGGGATATTTGCTTCCTGAAAGTACATTGGGAAGCAGATATACAATTACAAACGACATTGGCTTCAACGTGACTATTACTGACATCAGATTTTAGATCTTGATTTTATAAATTGTACTTAACTTCCACCAATTGCCAGAGCATTGGACTGGTGTGGATTAATATTCCAGTGACATTTCCACAACAGCCCAATCTCCACGTGGGTACCTACCGCCAAACACACTGAGCGGGTTATTTCTGTGCTGCTTAACAGCTCTGAAAAATAACTTCCAGCAGATTGACTGTTGTGATGAGATCGAGGGGTGCTATTTGGTCAGACTGTGATTATTCCCCTCTTTGGTTTAGTGGACATACTTGAGCAACTTTCCATATTGCAAAGGAGATGTCAGAGTTTGTGCTGGAATGAAACAGCTTCCCCAGGGACACGGCTTGTTGTGCAGCACAAGTCTTCACTCCTATTGCAGGAATGGTGTCAGGGCCCATTGCCTTTGTCGTATCTATTGTGTTCAACTGTTTCTTCATGTCACGGTCAGTGAATCAAATTGATTGAATACAGGTATCTGTGATTCTATGGTGAGTGTGAGTTGGATTGTCGACTCAACACTTCTGTCTGAAGATATTGCAGACACTACATCCTTATCTTTGACACCGATGAAAAGGGTTGTTCCATTATTTAGCAACGGTATGTTTCTGAAGAAGTCTCCTTCAGTGAGTTGTTTCCATCACCATTTACTGGAAGCCAAGACAGATGATATCAATTAAGACGTGGATGCAAAAGGACTCTTCGTCCGTTGGTGTTGGGAACATATCGCTCTCTCCGTCATATCTTTTTCCTGCTGTTTGGAATGTAAGCGGTCAAGTGAGGTAGCTTTCACGGGTTGCCATCAGGTTTAGGTACACATGGTTCTGACCCTTGAATATTTATCTACACTCGTTCCTCATCAATAGATCGGCTTGTCGGTCATGGTAGACGAAAGAACTTTCCCAGCCAAAAAGTTACACATTGTCGTTGAATACAGTTCTGCTGCTACTGCTGTGGTCCACACCACCAAATCAATGTCAGGAATACTCTAAAAAGGTTCGGAGATGATTAAAAGTATTTGAAGAGAATTTCTGACCTGGAAATGCATTGAGGGCTTTGGAGAATTGGTAATGAAAGAGACATTATAAAGTCAAAGACACTTAGAGAAATTCATAAAGCTAAAGGACGCTTCAGTCCAACTTGTCCATGCTCACCACGCTTTATAAACTGAATTCGTCAGATTTGCCTGCACGTGGCACATACCTCTTTGAAACTTTGATTCCTGTCCCTATTCAATTGTGTTTTACATGTTGTCGTTGTCCCCGCCTGTGTCACATCCACTGACAGCTCGTTACATATACACACCACCCTGTCTGAGAAACTGCAACAACTTATTTCCCTTTTAAATCTCTCGCCTCTCAACTTATCCTGCCTGGTTTGGATACCTGTACCATCCAGTAAAGACCATAGCTATTCACCCTATCCATGCACCCTCTTATAGACCTCTCAAGGTCACCTTATCACCACCCACGCAAAGGGGTAAAATAATCCCGCACTATCCATTCAATCCTGATATCTCAAAGCTCCCGTCTCCATTATATCACTTAAAATATTGCGCGGAGAAATCAGAGTTAATTTGTCGAGTCCAGTGACCCTTTCTCAGAACTCTGAGGAATAATGCAAGTATCTTAACTAGTGGCACTGCAATTTATTCCCCTACTTCCCACAATGACCTGGCATACACAAACAGGTCTTGGGCATTGATCAACTGTTAAGCATTTCAAGACCTCCAGCACTTCAATTTCTGTAACGCAGACTCCTTTCAAAACATCACTACTTGGATTCCTTTCCCCGATTTAACTGGCTTGAATGTCTTTCCCCACAGTAAATATTCATGAGATATATTCGTATCGGACGCACACATCGGCAGAAATAGACTGGAAGGCAGAGGAGTGGGGAAGGTTGAGTCGTTGTGAGGAATGTGAACCCAGCTTGGCCAGGCACTTATGAACTGTTTTGTTGAACTGTCAACTATGTTGCTGCTTTTTCCCACTTTTACAGGAAGCGATGTAATGTTTTACATTGTAATGTTGTTGTCTTTATTTTCTGTACCAGGATTCTGTACCTGAGTGGTTCGGATGGGGGTGGGTGAGGCAGGGTGGATTAGGCAGTGTGGGGAGCTGTTATCTTTGTCAGTCAGATTGCATCACATGTGGAGACTTGTAACATTTTTACTGTCCTCATGTGAGTACATCGAACAATAAATCTAATAAACCTAATTATTCTCCTGTGAATCATCGCAAATAGAGGGCAGATGGTTTAGGGTGAGAGGGAAAAGATATAAAAGAAACCTGAGAGATAACCTTTTCACTCAGAGTGTGGTGCGTGCATGGAATGAGCTGCCAGAAGAAATGATGGTGGTTAATACAATTGCAACATTTAAAAGTCATCTGGATTGGTATATGAATAGTAATGTTCGAGAGGGATATGGACCAAATGCTGTCAGGTGGGAATAGATTGGGATCAGATATCTGGTTGTCATGGACGAGGTGGACGTAGGGTCCGTTTCCGTGCTGTACATCTCAATGACTCTATGACAAAAATGGCTGTTCAATTTTTAAGAGGCCCTATTCTCTCGCTGGTTACTCTTTTGCCATTCTTATGCTTATGGAATCTTACCTGATTCTGCAAACACTATTTGCCAAAGCTGTCTCATGCCCCCTTTTACTCTCCCAATTTCTCACATGAGTATACATCCTCCATGCTCCTTAATGGTTTCATTGAGCCCCGCTTCCTAGATCTGACATATGCATCCTTCTTTTTTTACTTGACCAGAATCTCTACCATGTTTTGTTCCCTACTTCGGCTAACATTGCCCTTGACACTTAATGCAACATGGTGTTACTGGACTCTCATTTTGTCGCTTCTGAAAGAGTCTCATTTGCGAGATGTCCCTCTACCTGTGAACAGTTTGCTTTAATCATTTTTGGAAGTTCCTGTCTAATACCGTCTAAATGGTCCTTGCCCCAATTTATAATATTAACTTTTGGATCGGCACTGTCGTTTTCCAGAACTATTTTCAATTTAATAGAATTATGGTCACTGGTCTTACGGTGCTTTCACTGCAACAGGGTATTCACCTGCCGTCTTATTTCCTAATTGCTATGGGAAGGATGATAGTAAACTGGAAAAGGTGAAGAAGGATTTTACAAGGATGTTGCCTTAAGTCAACAGTCTGATATATAGGGAGAGTTCGGACAAGACAGGTATTTGTTTCTTTACAGCAAAGGAGACTGTGGTGTCTCTTATAGAGGTGTATTTTATGGACGAGTATAAGTTCATAAGAGGCATGTATATGGTGAATGAACACAAACTTTTTTTTCGCCCAGGACTGGAAAAGCGAGGATGAGAAATCATCAGTGAAAATTCGAGAGGAAAGGAGAAAGGGGAACCTGAGGGACAACGTTTTTATACAGAGGGTTGTATGCATACAGAATGAGCTACGAGCGGAAATGGTTGAGACGGGTCTGTAAGCAACATTGCAAACGACAAGTAAATGGATAGGCAATGTTACGGAGGATATGGTCTGCGTGCAGGGAAATGGGACTACGTGAGTGTTCAGGTTCATCGGAATACATCAGTTTCGTCCGAAGTACCATGTCTGTATGAATCCAACACACCCTTTACTTCCCCGGAAAATACCACTGGGCTTGTTTCCGGAAATTGTAATCAATTATCACTATTATTTGGAAAAGTACATCAATAAAATGTCATAAAATTCGTCTCAAACTCTTCCAAAACGCCTGGATACAACTGTACTGCGTTGGTCTGCATATTTGCCTCTGCTGGCCAGATATCGAGTCCACGTTTTTAGGTCAGTGCTGTGCCGTAGTCTGCTTAGCTCCTGGTAATAGAAGGCTGGTACAATTGCAACATTTAAAAGTAATTTGGGTGGGTACATGAATGTGAAATTTTTGGACGGATATGCGTGGGGTGATGGCAGGTGGGAATAGATTAGGTTTAGATATCTAGTCGGCATGGACGGGTTGGACCAAAGTCTCTGATTCCATGCTGTTCATCTCTATGACTCTATATCTAGTCCGTGTTTCTCGATGAATGCAGTGTCCTGGTCTGCACAGCACCCCGTACTGGACAGGTATCGAGTCTGAATTTATGGTCCAATGTACTCCTCTGGTCTGCAAAGCTCCCTGTGCAGGACAGGTAGCTCACTCCGTTTTATAGGTCAATGTATGGATGTGGTCTGCATACCTCTCTTTGCTGGACATATATTTCGTCCGGGTTTATTGATCAAGGCACGGCCATGGTCTGCACATTGTTGCACTCTGAGTAGTCTGATGGTGTGTATCAAGTAGAGCTTGCTCAACGCAGTGCTCAATGCTGAATAGATATCTACTCGGGAATTCTGGTACATGGGCTGGTTCTGTAAGTGAGATTGAGAACCTGATATAAGTAACTATTTCAGCGGACCTATCAATGTATTTCCTTTATGTTTCCATTCTTGTGGTTGGACCCTCCGTATCTCACTGTACTAATGTTAAACTGTGCCCATATGCAGTACATCATGTTGGTGTATACACACTGTCTTGGCAGCAGCCACATCCGCTTCATTTGGAAGCAGTCAACCATTCTCATCATCTTCGCGTCTCCACGTAGAAAGAAAGGATGAACTCTCAGAAAAAGGCAGACGCTTTGATACATGGCTTAAAACACCCTCCCCCAATCACTACTCACCGTCATCCGACGACATGCAAATATCCCGTGTATACCGACAGCAATGGCACCACGATGAACTGCATGAAGCAAACCATCAAGGAGATGGAGCAACCCTTCCCATATCTGAAAGGAACTGAGTGAAACTTCCAGTACACACTATCAAAAAATCCAGTAATCTGTTTCCATTAATGTAATATTCAACCTTTTAATTCTGCCTGAAAACGTCACAGATTCACAGTTCCCCATATTATATACAATCGAACAATTATTGTCCATTGCGTATCCAATTCGAGATTCTCTACCTCCTCTTGATAACTTAGTTTCCAGCCTATTTTAGTTTCATCCACAAATTTAGCTACGGTTTCGTTACATTTCCCAAAACGATTGAAATATTTTGCAAATAGTTGAGTTCTCAGCACTGGTCACTGTGTCACAGTGAATCTGTGTCAATCTGATAAAGACTAATTTATCCCGAATTTATCCCTGCTTCTGGCTCAGTAACTGGTCCTCCTCGTATTCCTGTGTCGCAATTTTGAAAAGCTGAATATTCTCATTCTGTTCCATTTTAAATCTCTTGATGGGCTGAATCATCTGGCTCAGGATAGGTGCAGGTTTTGAATGGTACTGAATATTTTGAAACCATCAGAGAACAATCCACATCTTCTTTATCATTGAGGCAAGGTCATTGATGCTGCAGTTGCTGATAGCCAACAGTGACTCATGGACAATCAGTTTCCATTTGTCAGTCCTACAGAGGAGGAGTTGCCACATGGCACAGTCGGTTGTATCTTCAATATTAGGCTGAGCCTTTTCCTCTGTCACGACTTTGTGCAGGCTGCTCCTACATCTCTGAAAAGTAGTTTGTTGATCATGTTTCCCTCTTTTTGGTTCCTCCATCACTTCCCACAGTCTGGCTGCTGTGTATTAGAAGTCTCGCCCTGTTCAGTCAGAGGTGAGCCTGTGGGGACACTCTTGGTGATTGATATTGAAGTCCCACACCAATGGTACGTCCTGTGTCAATGTAGCAATTAATAAAAGCTAAAATGAAGTCACAGCATAGGAACAAGCCCTTCGGCCTTCCAAGCCTGTGCCGATTCAGACCCTCGAACTAAACCTGTCGTCTATTTTCCAGCAATATGTATCCCTCTGCTCACTGCCGATTCATGTATCTGTCTTGATAGATATAAAATGGCGCTATTGTATGCGCCTCTGTCACCCCCGCCCCCACGTCAATGCATTCCAGGCAACGTTACCCCTCCATGAAGAATTTTCCACACTTATCTCCCTTAAACTTTTCCCCTCTCACCTGGAATTCGTGACTCCTAGTAATGGGGTCCCCACTTTGGGAAAAAAAGCAACTGACTTTCCAACCTGTCTACATCTCCCATGATTTTCTAGATTTCAGTCTATCTCTTTCGAAGGAAAATAATTCTAATATAGTCAATCTCTCTTCATAGCTCGCGCCCTCCATACCGGGCAACATCCTGGTGAACTTTCTCTAAACCCTCTTCAAAACGCCCAAATTCTTTTGCTAATGTGGCGACCAGAACTGCGCGCAGTTTTCCGACAGGGGACAAACCGTAGTCCTATACAACTGCAACATGACTTGACAACTCACAACACACCGTTCAATGAATTAATGCTTGCTGTTTGCCTTCTTAGCCACGTTATTGAATTACGTTGCCACTTTCAGTGAACGATAGACCTCTACACCCAGAATTCTCTGTGCTTCAATTTCCCCCAGGGCTTTTCTCGTTTACCATGTAGTACACTCCAGAACTGGGTCTTCCAAACTGAATTACCTCACATTTGCTCGATGGAAGTCTATTTGCCATTTCTCTGGCCAACACTCCAAATGCATCTGTATTCTGCTGTATTCTCAGACCGTTCCATTCACTATCTGCTACGGTACCAATCTTAGTGTCATCTGAAAACATGCTAATCCGTGTTCAAGGATGCTGCAAAGACATCTAGTATCGCTGCAACAAATTTGTCTCTCGCTTCCTTCACTAATTGGGGTAGATCCCATCCAGACCTGGGGACATGTCACCTTAGTGCCTTTTAAAGTACCCAACGCTAATTCCGTCCTTGTGCTGACTGGACCGAGAGTAATCGAACATCCATCCTAAACCTCAACATTTGTTATGTCAGTACCGACTCTCATTACTCATTCAGAATCACAGCTATTTTTTTAAATTCCACCCATAACTTTCCCACTTTATTCATGAGTGGGCCTACACTTAACCTTGGTACCATCTCAATCCTATATACGAAAAAAAGCTTTTGGAATTTTACTTAAACCTGTTTGCTCAAGTTATATCATCATCCCTTTCAGCCCTCTTAATCCCTCGTTTCAAATTGTTCCTGTTTTCCTCGAATTCTTCCATAGCTTCATTTGCTTTCTGTCGCCTAGACGTTACAAATGTTTCTTTTATCTTCTTAGCTCCTCTCTCAATTCCACCTGTCCTCCATGGTTCTATCATCTTGCCATTTCCATTCTTCATTTTTGCTGGAACATATTTCTCATGGACTTTAATGAACCTCTCTTTGAAAACCTCCCTAATATCAAATCTGGATGTTTCCTCAAACAGTTGCTCCCAATCCACATTCCCCAGCAGCCGAATCTTCTGCAATTGGCCTCCCACCAATGAAGAACTTTTCCTATCCGACCACTCTCGTTTTTGTCCATGGCTGTTTTCTAACTTACCACAATGTGATCACCACTGACAAAGTAATCCATTACGGAAACTTTAACCACCAGATCAGTCTTAATCCCCAACACCAGGTCCATATCGACTCTTCCCGACTTGGATATGAACACGCTGCCATTGAAAACACTCCTCTTTGCTCATTTCAAATTCTGTTCTATCTAAACCTGATTTGGAGGAGCCGGTGTTGGACCCGGGTGGACAAAGGTATAAAATCACACGTCATCAGGTTATATTTCAACATGTTGATTTGGAGGCACTGGCCTTCCAACTGTTGCTCCTTTAATGAACTGCTGAAGAAGCAGCGCTTCGAAGTTTAGTGACTCGAAGTAACGTATTGGACCACACCTATTGCTGAGTGATATTTTCTTAAAAGAAATCAAATTTTATTTTGAGAGATTAAGAACGCATACAAGAAATTGTATACTATGCAATACTGTGGTCATGTTTAACAGTTGTGCTGTCTTAGACCAGGCTTGTGCAGTGCTAATGACAATTCATATAAAACAGACAACTTCAAGTGGGAATTACCAACGCGAAGCCAATATCTGCCCATCGAAAAAGAGCATTCATACAGCAACAACTATCATTTTCTCTGGAGACTGAATTAGCCTTTTTTTTTTACAAAAAGCACGATTAAATCAGAAACCATGGGAAATATTGCCATTTGAAGCACCAGTGTTTCCTCAAAACCCGCAACTTTCTAGAAGTTGTCTTCAAAATAAAATAACAAAATAATGGTGGTTTCATTTCCTTGCACTGTTGGAACTAAACCTAATAGAAACAAAACAAAACTAAGAAGGAAAGAGTTGTCTTCCCAGTTGACTCACTAAATTTGGTGACATAATGTCACCATTGCAGCATTGGATCAATCAATTTCACATTCAGTCCACAAGTACACGAGTAGCAGCACAAAGTATCAATGGAATTTTCTCCAATTTCCTGTTCAGCCATAGCTTTTGTGAAAAGTATGAATGTATTTGCTTGACAACAAAATAAGACGCAATTGTATTTTAGCAGAACTGTCCCATTCACACTATTGTCCAATTTCTTTTATCTTTAGGCCAGTCCCATCATTCCTGCACAGCTTCTTTTCAATAACTGGTGACAGAGTTTTAAAATTTACTCTTAGAAGTCATAATCATGACTCTTTAGCAGTATCAAATCTCATCATATTAAATAACTGTTGTGATGTATAATCAACTCCAATTAACCAGTAACACGATGTGAATCCCTCTCAATGCTGGGAAAATTAAAATATCCTATCACCAGCACTCTGTTGCTCCTATATTTTTCCATCTTCTGTTTACATATTTGTACCGTGATCTCACGCTCACTGTTGGGAGGCCTGTCAATCACGTCCAACATTGCGACCGCACTATTCCTATTTCTGAGCTCTGCCCATATTGCCTCCATACTCGACTGTCCATAATGGCCTCCTGCACCACAGCTGTGATATTCCCTCTGATCAGTATTGCAACTCCCCCACTCATTTTACCTCCTTCGCTATCTGCCTGAAGCATCTATATCGTGGGGCATTTAGTCTCTAATCTTGCCTTAGCCTCAAACAGTCCTCAGTAATAACAATAACATCATGCTCCCAAATACCCATACAAGAATAGCGTACATCTGCCTTACCGACAACATTTCTAACATTAAAGCAAATACACCTGAAACCACCTGTCGCTTTGTGTTCATAGTCCGCTTCGTGCCAAGTCTTACGTTAGTCAAGCTGACTTCATTATCTCGTTTCTGACAGGCTTCAGTTACGACCCCCTTACTGTCCACTAAACTGCCCATTTGGTTCCAACAACCCCTGCAACATTAGTTTAAATCCTGCACAACAGTGTTTACAAAAGCACCCCACAGGACGTTGGTTCCAGTCCAGCCCAGGTGAAGACCTTCCAATTTGTAATAGTCCCTCTTCTCCCAAAACTAGCACCAATGTCGCAAAAATGTGATCTTCTTGCTCCTCCACAATCTCTCAAGTAACGCATTAATCCTGCCTAATCTATCATTCCTACTATGACTAGCATGTGGCACTGGTGGCCATCCTGATATTATTACCTCGAAAGTTCAACATTTTAACATGGCTCATAACTGCCTAAATTCGGCTTGCATGACCACATTCTGTTTTTTTTACCGATATCATGGTTGCTGATATGCACCATGACAGCTGCTGACAACTTCAGTGCTTCCTCCGATTATATTCAACATCGAGGGGAGCTGAGTTATCACCGAGGGGTAGTTTGGAGCACAGTAGATGTGTATCGGCCAGAGATTTCCTGACAATATCTGAACTGTTAACATTAGATTTCTTGGGTTCCACAATCAATCCTGGGGAATTCCAGCGTAACTCATTTCCTGATTGTATACCACGGTTTCCCCACCACTGGTGGGACTGTCCTGCCGTTGGGGCAGGATATACCCAGAGATTGTGATGGGGCTTAATAAAACGTCAAGTATCAAGTCTGATTCTGAGAGTATGGTGATGCCAGAATGTTTCCTGACTGGGTCAATATGAGAAATAAAGGTGACAATGTATCAGGGAATAATCGGGTAAAGGGCTGAATGAAAGGCAGTCTTTCTAAATGTGTGTTGCATTATCGAACGAAATTGAGGAAATTAATGTATATATTTAGGTAAATTAATGTGATCTAATGGCATTAGAAAGAAATGGTGACAGGATGACTGATATTGGGAACTGAATTTCAAGAACATGTACACCTGGAAGTGTTCTACCACACGATGAAGGACGTGGGAGAGATCTCCGAGTAAAGGAGGGCATCTGTACAATCGAAAAGAGAATCTGAAATCAATTGGTTCAAGGTATTACACAGATGATTTAGTGTTACGAAGCAAGTCCACTGTGTCAAAGTTCACAGACGATATTAAGATGAGTTGTACAACGAAGTTAGCAGAGGACGGTGTCAGTCTGCAGAGGGATATAGATAGGTTAACTGAGTTGGCAAGGGTCTGGCAGGTGGAGTATGATGCTTGTCAATTTGCAGTTATGCATTTTACTTGGAATAATAGCAAAATGCACTATCATTTAAAGGGTTAACAACTGGTGCAGAAGGACCTCGTGTATAAATCACAAAAAGTTGGTTTGCAGGTTCAGAAGGTAATAAAGTCCTTCATTGTCAAAAGGATGAAGGATAAAATCAGGGAGATTTTATTGCTAATGGTGTTGGTGAGGTCACGTCTGGAGTACTGTGTACAGTTTTGGTCTCCGTCCTTGAGAAATGATGCACTGGCACTGGTTGGAGTGTAGAGTGTAGATGAGGTTAACTGCGTGGATTCCGGAGATGGGAGGGTTGCCTGATGAGTACACATTGAGTAGACTGGTATATACACATCAGAATTTAGAAACATGAGGGGGAAATCTTCTCGAAAATCATCAAGGGAACAAATATGATAGCAAGAGAGAGCGATTTTTTTCCCCACGGGCGGTTGAAACACGATTTCGGGACACTGCCTGAAAATAAGGCAGATTTAGCATTGACTAATCCAAAGGATTGTGAATCTGTGGAAGCAGTCGGTGCTACGTGGTTGCATGTTATTAGGGGAAAAACATTGAGGTGTTTGAACATTGTTGGAAATGAAGCATGTTCGTGGAACTGAGTCCATGAAAAAATCAGGCATATTTGGATTGAATGGCGCGGCAGGTTCACTGGGGCAGATCGTATAATGCTGCCTTATTTCTTATGTTCTTTTGCTTTGCACTAATCTTATTGTTTTTGTGTAAAACGTACCAGTTGATTTGAGTTTGGCTAGCAATTCGCACTGGGAGGCGGAATGGATCTCACCAACTCCTCATATTAATTGGTTTTTGAGCCCACACAATGCAAGTCAAATTGGGTTTGCGTAATTCCTATGACACAACATTCCCAGAGCACCTCCCCTCTCAGCAAAGAGTCTGGAATTACCCAGCATCCCGGGAATCAGTGCCATCCTTGAAAGCCCATAGTGCACTGGGACACGCACAGTCCATGTGGAGCTACCGTGCAAAGCCCCTGATATTGAGCCTTTAAGTGGCAGGCAGGGGAACATTACACTCCTCCCTAAACCCAGATTGTGCGCAGGGCCATAGATCTCCTCCTGTGAGGGGAGGGTCACAATCAGGACTTGCCCTTCCCCCAGGACCAGTGGTGGGGGCCATGGCACCAGACCATGCCTGCCTGCTCTGAATTTTCCCCTGGGTTGGAGCAGTCTCAAACATCGAGAGGGATATACAGCATTTTAGGGAGATCATTGTCCTTCTCCCTCCATCAGTGTAAGGGGCTGCTCACGGAGATTGTCACCTATACTCTTGATGAGAATGAATAATAGGCAGCTAGATTATCATGAGATCAAGAAAGGCTTCAGGAATCATCTCACTGACTGTGCCAATAATCCAAACACAGCCCACAGTGCTCAGATTTCACAGAAATATTTTGCCCGGAGCTTTGAAACAGCAGGTCTAGAAAAACATATATACTGGTAAGAGTTATATATCGAAGGTAAAACTGTGGAGCAAATTTTGTGCATACATCAAACAGGAAATTAGCTATTCAATACATTCCTGATGAAACTCAGTTGTTCTGCTCGTAGCTGTCGGAAAAAAAAAAGGAGAGATAATGTTTAAAACTTGGGAACCCTTCATAAGAACAGTTTTGTTACCCATCTCCAGGATCTGCAGTGATTTGGTTTGTATTAGATTGACAAGTATTGTTCGGGATTAGTGGTGCTGGAAGAGCAGAGCAGTTCAGGCAGCATCCAAGGAGCTGTAAAATCGACGTTTCGGGCAAAAGCCCTTCATCTGGAATAAAGGCAGAGAGCCTGAAGTGTGGAGAGATAAGCTAGAGGAGGGTGGGGCGGGGAAAAGTAGCATAGAGTACAATAGGTGTGTGGGGGAGGGGATGAAGGTGACAGGCCACGGATGAGAGGGTGGAGTGGATAGGTGGTAAAGAAGATAGGCAGGTAGGACAAGTCCAGACAAATCATGGGGACAGTGCTGAGCTGGAAATTTGGAACTAGGGTGAGGTGGGGAAAGGGGAAATTAGGAAAGTGTTGAAGTCCACATTGATGCCCTGGTGTTGAAGTGTTCCGAGGCGGAAGATCAGGCGTTCTTCTTACAGGCGTCTGGTGGTGAGGGAGCGGGTGTGAAGGAGGCCCATCATGTCCTCGGCACAGTGGGAGGGGGTGTTGAAATGTTGGGCCAAGGGGCGATGTGGTTGATTGGTGCGGGTGTCCCGGAGATGTTCCCTGAAGCACTCTGCTAGGAGGCGTCCAAACTCCCCTATGTAGGGGACACTGCATCGGGCGCAACAGATACAACACGACATGGTTGAAGAGATTCTGTTGTTGTTCGTATGATATTAATGGATGACGTGCTCAAGGAAGAAGGGGAAAGGATAACGGTAAAATTGCAGGAGATGGAGCGGTGACAGCCGGAAGCCAAACCTATCAGCGTTTGGCTGCGGTGAGGGGTATGTGAATCCTCGGGTGAAGGAAAATAAATTCATGTTTGAGGTACCGGAGTAGAATTCAGAAAGATCTGATCACATGTGACAGATCCAGAGGAAAGAGGGTGAATGCAGTCACTCTCCGTTGATCATTGAGTTGGCATTGTGGCTCAGTGGTTAGAACTGTGCCTTGGATTGGCTTTGATTCTACCCTCAGCTGGCTGCCTGTGTGGGGTTTTCACATTGTCTCCGTGTCTGCGTGTATTTCTCCAGGTGCTCCATTTTCCTCCCACACTCCAAACATCCGCTGTCTAGGTGGACAGGCCTTGAGGAATTGCACTGCATTATTCATTGATGTGCAGGTTAACTATAGAATTGCAGTATTGCAGGGATAGGGCACGGGATGTGTCTGGTGGGACACTGTTTGGATGGTCAGTGTGAAGTTGGTGGGCCTCATGGCCTGTTTACATATTGCAAGCGTTCTATTTATCTCTATTCAGGTCTTTGCCTGTGGCAACACTTCACAAGACCCTAAATATCAGTCTTGTCCTGCTTTACCTTAGAGAATGCTAAGCTTACTTCTGTTAGGCAGATAGCTAGTGCAATCGTGGCAACATTATAGTGGCAAAGGTTTGCAGTACTTCCCATACTGGGCAGGTAGTCTGGTTGACAGAGCAATACACTGGCATAATCTGCGCAACTCTCCCTGCTGGGCTGTTACCTTGTCCCAGTTTGAGGTGTTCTGTCAAACCGATCCAGAATTTGATGCAAAGAACCATTTCAACGGGTTTTGTCATGCCTTTATTCAATGTTGTCTTTCCTGTGATTTGGACCTTCCAAGGCGAATCACTTCCAGTACGACTCACTCCCCTCTCTTCCACACATCCCCGATGTTTCCACGTATGTCCTCAGTTCATGAATTGCCTGTTTCTATGTTAATGTGAATCTTTCTGCCCCTCTGCATCTTTCCATGGACTTGGTTTCTTAGCACCCAGTCTGTCGAGTGCTGCCAGTGAGAAGCTCAGAATCAATGAAAAGGTGTGCGTCGGGCTGTTGTTCCCTTCCTGGTGTGTCAACTGTGCTGCTCGAAGTTACACAGGGGTTTCCAGTAGCTTTGATGCGTGAATTTGAAACTTGGTCTGTGTCTGTCCACTGATGGACTATGTTGGTACCTGTCAGGTGATCGTGCTTTTAATAACACAAGGAAGCCCCTTGAGTATTATTGTGAAGTATTGGCATTAGCATATAGCTGAGAGGCTTCTGTCTGACTCTTTATATTGACGAATTAGTGGAGGCGCTGGGGTTGCTTTGCTGCAGGTTGTGCTGTGAACTGCCTCCGACATTCAGGGAGATCTGAGGATTTAGTGGCCCAACTCTGGATGGAGCATGGGAACTGTAGTTACAGCGTCTGGGTCTGCAACATGAACAACAAATGAAACAGAGGCTGCATAGAGGGGCAGATCGAAAACCATGGAATGAGTATGTGTGGGAAAAGGCATCTGCTGTATCTGTCGATGTCTGAACTTGGAGACATAGACTCTCACTCTCCCCCTTTACACACACTCACGTTCTCCCCACCTCCCCAGACAACCCTTCTCTCTCTCTCTTTCTCTGTCGCTCTCTCTCTCACACACACAGACTCACACACACATACACATTCACATGCATGCATACACACACACACACACACACACACACACACACACATACACACACACACACACACACACACACACACGCACATGGACACGCGCACACACACCCGGTACCTACAGGAGTGAATTGAAAGAAATTCTGGGATTTGCATATTAATCAATCAAATCCTGCACCTCCATTCTAACGAATTAAAGAACTAAAAACCATCGAGTGTGTTCGCTTAAAGCGTATGCATAGTACAACACTTTGATCTTTTCCGTATAAATTCTGTATCAAACATCATCCTTTCTCACTAACACCTGTTTAAGTAGCAACACTCCAGAAGCTATGGTTTTAAAATATTCCTGTTGGACGATATCTGGTGTCGTGTGATTTTTGACCTTGTTCAAGCCATTCAAACACCAGCACTTTCATATCCTGATTGGTTATTCCTCTCACCAAGCAACTAATCTTTACCTAACCCCACGTGCTCTTATTTTGCAAATTAATCTTTTGTGAGGCACATTTTGCAATGCCTCTGGAATTCCAGGTATAATACGTCTATCGGATCCCCATCCTCCAACTTGATTGCCAAATTTTTAAAAATGGCCTCAGGCAAATAATTCAAATACGATTTATTCGTCATAAAATCATGTTGACTATGATTGACTATGGGTTGAACTGGACAATCTCCTGTTTTTAGTTCCTTACTGAATTAGCCTAACAATTTGCATTCAATCCCAAGATTTTTTCACTTCCTTTTATTCTCTAGTGAAATTGGTTATTCTAAGTTCATTGCTTTCTATGACGTCTACGTTCCATTTCAATACCTGTGTAAACAGGCACAAAAGCTATAAAATATCTGCTCTGAATTCGGTGTAAGAGACATAAGTTGCTGAATGGCCTCATTCTGTTCCAGGTTTACATACTCGATGGGCTGAGTGTCCTCCTGCTGCTCCTACATTATTGTCTCGATTGGCTGAATGTCCTCCTGGTCTTCTTACATTACAGTATCAATGGGCTGAATGTCCTTCTCCTGTTCCACATCAAACCGCTCAAGGCCGAAAATTCTTGCCCGCTGCTGTATGAGTGGTTTGGTGCCTTATGGAATCTTGCTGCTGCAGAGCAACATTTGAGTAACTGAAATGTCTCCTCAAGTATCTCCACAACACGATTGAGATACTGAACAGTCTCCTCCCCGTATCCGTGAAACGGCATTGAGAGAGAGAGAGAGAGAGAGAGAGAGAGAGAGAGATTGGTAGTACCCTGTTCCCATACAACAGACAGATGGCTGAATTATCTCCTCCCGTTCACATCAAAACACCTGAAACGATTTCATGTTCTTCTCCTGTATTTGTGCAATACATGAGTTACGCTGAATGGCCTTAACCGAGTTTGAAAATATCCAGTGACTCTGTGGCCTTTTCCAGTTCTAGTGTTGCAGCATTCAGAAGGCTGAACGGTGTAATCTGATTGTTGTGTGACAGGATACAGGTGCTGCACAGTCGAGTATGGGTCCTGTGTTGGAGCGTGGAGGGGCTGATTGGCATCTTCCTGAAACGGTATATCAGGATCCAGGAAAGAAACAGACTCCTCTAGATCTACGGTAACAGTGTCAATTAATCTACATCTGCAGCTCTTGTGTTACAGGTTCGAGAGGTGGATCAAACTCCTCAATTAGCTGTGTGATTGTCCTCTGTTGCTGAGCATCAAAACAAGATCATCTGTCATTCTTCTCAACTTTAAAAAGTATTGGATCAATCTGCTCATCGCTCCCTCTTAAGTTAACGTGACGCTCGGATCAGTTGATTGAAGTGCCTGCTTCCGTGGTTCAAACTTTAGCATTGCAAACGCATGACATTAACCAGTCGTTGCTCAAACCTCTGTCAAATGCCATGTTGCTGTTCCATCAAGTTGTTGATCCAACGTGGTGCTGTGGAAGCAGAGAGGTATTGGCTGAAATTGATTTCTATGTTTTAAGCAATTAGCACTCCCTCTCCTGTTGCCTGTGTTTGGCCACGATCAGAGAAAGTTGTGTTCCATTAAGGTAGTGGCACACTGATATAATCACTTCCTTTTCCTTCGAGTGATGCAGTAATTTCATCAGGATCCAAAACCAGCAGGTGGGGTAAGTTCAGTGTGGTAGCGTAGCTGTGCACGCTGAGGCGCTTGACTTCGGCTTCAGTATGGAGGTTGCTGTGAGTTCACATCGCATAACTGTCAGTTATGCTCACAACGTGTTCTACTGAATCTGGGTGCGCGTGAGGACTATTTAAATTGAACGCAACTCAATACAATCTGTTTCATGCAAAGTGATCCATAGCACGACACAGGGCAGCCACTTCCGCGGGATGGGGCCACACTCCGTTTCTGCAGTGTACTGGTTATTGCATTCACCTCACATGTGAAAGTTCTCTGGGTACAAACAAGGCTGTGTCGCGACTTATTTGTATGGGCAAGCGATGCCGCTCACGCTGGGTAGCTCAATGGTTTGCAGAGCTGCCTCACAGTACCAAAGATCCAAGTTAAATTCCACTTCCAGTCTGCGTGGAGTCTACATATTTTCTCCTCGTCTGCGTGGGTTTTCATCGTGTGTTCCATTTCCACCCAGAGTCCCCAGATCTATAAGATCAGTGGATTGGCCATGCTAAATTATCCGGGATGTGCAGGCGAGGTGCACTACTCATGGAAAATGCGGGCTAACAGAAATTGTGTTGGGGACGGTGGTGTGGGTACGTTTGGATGGAATGGTCTCCTTCAGATGATCAGTGTGGAGACGATGGGCCAAATGGCCTGCTTCCACACTGCAGTGCTTCTATGATTAACAATTTAGTAACATAAATTAATTGAGAGAAAAATCCCTGAGATAATTGTAATATCCTTTCCTTTGTGAGGAGATGAAGTCCGTACACACTACTGCTGATGTCATCTCACTAAAATCCTGGACAACAACATCAGCACTTCTCCATACTGCTGGAGGTTTCACACCAAGGTTAGACCAACCTTACCTGTCAGGGGGAATGTACTGCATTACTGAAGGATCATTGTCGTTGTCTACTCCCCCAGCACAATGGAAGATCTTGGTGAAAATGTTACAATGATGCTTGAGAAGAACGGATAAAATGTGACAATATAATGTCAATACTTAGATATGCCTCGGGAAACATTTTGCCTATATCGACCATTAATCTCGCCAGAGCCCACGTCACTCAAATTCCATGGAATCGGATAATGTGCACCTTAGAAACAGCAAGTTGAATGAAAAATTCATGGGAATTATACATCAAAGTCGAAATTATGATGCAACTATTTGCTATGTTACAAAACAGGAAAATAAAAATCCAACTTTGTCGGTATTGCAGTAATGGTGGAGACATGCAAGTTGCATCCAAACTGTAAGAAACCAAGTTAATTTTAACGCAGGGAAAAATGAGTTTCACGAGTGTTTTTGAGCTGGTTTTCGTAACAATATGTTGAGCATCAAGATCGAGACCAGGCAATTTGGAATTAGTGATATGTGATCAGAACAGTTAATTGAAAAATAGGCAGTAAAATAACTTTTGGGAATAGCGTTCCTAAAATATGGAAGTTTTGATGACGTCTGAATACATCATCTCCCGGAAACACAAAATGACCAGTATTCCAATAGAACAATGCAGCAAGACACATATGGATTGCATTGAGGATCACTGTATTTCTTTTCTGCAATCAATTTGCAAGGTTAATAATGTATTACAACGATTCAAGATGGGAAGAAGAGGAAGAATGGAGAACTATTGACCAGTTAACATGTCATCCACAGGAGAGAATCTGTTGGAATCTATGATAATGAAAGTGGTTTGGTCGGTTGGGAAATAATAGCACACTTCAAGAGAATGGTTCTGCACGTATGAAAAGGAAGTCATATTTTTAAAAGTATTTTATTTGAAGATATCGTTTATAGATATAAACAATGGAGAACCGATGTATGTGAAATACATTGCACATTCAGGAGGATATTTCAATGAAATCACACAGTAAGGCATTTGAAAATAATTGAAGCAAAAGTTATTGGGAAGACCATGTGCAGGTATGAAAATAAAATTTAGGTTTGTTTTCATTTAAAGGGTATGAGAGAGTAGATAATTAAGAGTCATACAGATTGGAAGCCGTAGCTTGCGCTCTCTGCATGGATGCTGTCTAACCCGCTGTGAACTGCAGCATTTGTTGATTTCAGTACAGATAAAAGCATATGAAGTAATTTATTCCGAGTAAAAGGCATACGCCCTGCATAACGTTCACAGAGTGTCGGCGAAAGTGTACCTGGAGTTCTGTGCACAGTTTTGGTTAGAGATCTCAGGGAGAACATACTGACAACATATACTGAATAGACATTTTCCAGATTAATCCCTCAGATGACAAGATTGTCTGATGAGGGAATTCGGACTGTGTTCCCTCGAGTTTCAACTAATGAAAAGTAATCTTCATAAAACCGAGAAAAATCTCACGGAGGGGACTGACTAAAACAGGTACATGGATAAGTGGGAATAGGCAAGATTGGAGAGAATCCCAAGATACTCTGCATGGATATCAAGCAGAATACAATCACCAGGGAACAATAAGAACACATTAGAAACCAAGTGGGCATTCTGTGTATGAAGCTCGTGAACATTGACAGATTGTTACATGAGCACTTCACGTCTGTTTTCCTTGAGAGAAGAAGGGTTCAGGGACAGAAGTCGAGAAGATAGACTGGGAAGCTCTTGAGCAGATTGATATCAGATATGAGCGGGGATTGATGGTTTACGCTCGTATAAAATTGGACAAATGATCCGATGTCTTTTTTTTTCCCCCAGGCTGATGTTTGAGACAAGGGATCAAAGTTACTGATAATTTTCTGAATATGGAATGTGTTCGCAGGAGTGATGCCACAGGACTGATGTGTTCGAATTCAAAGGAAGTATAGTGCAGATAGACCAGCGAGTATCAGTTCACTGATAGTGATAATTGTGGAGTAAAAAGGTAAGGAGAAAACTGATCTCCATTTGAGAGGTGATGTTTGATCAGGGACAGTCAGCATGGCTTTATCAGAGCGAAGAGATGCCTTATGAAATTGTGTTGCAAATTTTCAAGGAATTCATTGAATGGGTTTCTCAGCAAGCGTTTGACAAAGCCCCACATGAAAACAACCGAAAAAAATAAGGCAAATCTCATGTTATCATTTGTATCTTGGGAAGTTATATCCAAAACTGTCTTACTTGTAGGAGACAGAGGGTGGTGGCAGAATAATGTTTGCGTAACTCGAGACCAGAGTCCGGTGGTTTACCACAGGGATCAGTGCTGTGTCCCGTATTATAACGGATTTCATAAGTTGGTGCCCTGGCTCCCCAACGTAGACGTAATGAAATTGTCTGAAATGGATACAGTAGATGACATGTGTGGAAGTGCATGTAAATTTGTGACGTATGCGGAAGGGCTCTTTGGGGCACTGGATGGAGGTGATGTGTCTTTTTGTCTGTGGTGGAAATGATGGAGTATGATGCGAAGGATACAGAGTGAGGTGGGTTTGCAGGTTCGGACCGGGAACATGCTGTCCGTATTGCAATTGCGGGGGCGGAGTTCGTGGGCAGAGGTGGGCAAACTGGATGAGAGGCGCTGAAGGGCATCATCGACCATGTAGGAGGCGAAATTGCGGTATTGGAAGGAGAACATCTGGGATGTTTTAAGGTGGAATTGGTCATCCTGGGAGCAGGTGGGCCGTTTTCGAAGAATTTGGAATAATGGAAGTCGTATTTTCCAGCAAGTAGTGTGGAGGCATGTGTAGTTGAGGTAGCTGTAGGAGTCGGTGAGGTTGTCGTAGATGTCCGTTTTGAGACGATCACCAGAGATGGAGATGCAGATTTACAGGAAAGGTAGGGAGGTGTCCGGGATGGTACAGCTTAACTTGAGTTTGGGATGGAACGTGTTGGTGAAGTTGATGAACTGTGCAAACTTCTCGTGGGAGCACGAAATGCCGCCGATAAATTCATCAAAGTAGCGGCAAGAAAGGTGGGGAATGTTGCCAGTGTAATTGTGAAGTTTACCCGCAGAATTCTGCACAAAACATTCTGTCTGGAACTCGAATTCCCTAGAAAATACTCAACCATCATTCTCTGTTACATTCTGCCCCCAACATTAGTTCGGAACGGCCGGACGTCAGTGAATTGAAAGAAATGATCAGATCTCACGTGAAGACGCCCAGTTGCAGGGTGAGGGAGACACTGTTACGGTGTCCCCACAGGCAGTTAAAATGGTGACTACATTTTCCCTCCGTTTACACTTATTCAGTGAGCATGATTATTCACAATCGACTCGAAAAGTCAGAAATGTCCAAACTCCATTTGTCTTTAAGGAACTGGGAGAGAATCCTTCACGAAAGCAAGGTTTCACCTTCCGTGGTAGAATATGGAAAAAAAGTGATCTGGGTCTGCTCTCCAACGATCGAGTATGTGGGAGTTTCCTCGAAATCATCTGTTCCTTTGGATCTGTCTCAGTATGTTTCGGGAGGGAATGTTTCTTGTGGTTTATGATACATTTTTGTCAGAAATTCAGATTTTCACATTTGTCATTTCAGCTCCAGCTATTTTAATAAATCTCAGGGTACAGTGACACCTTTGACAATCTCTATCTGTCCTCAATCAATCAAACAAGTCACTTTTCCTCCATGTTGATGTACAATGTTTTTTTTTACCTTCCTCACAGCTAACGTAGTGGCGACCTACGTCCTGCTTCATAAAGATTGTGGATTGTCCCCAAGTGTAAGACGTTATCTGGCGGCCATGGCAGTGGCGGATCTACAGGTTATTATCCTCGACCTGATTTTGCGACACATTCCCATTGTTTATCGGGAACAGTTTTATTTCATGTGGGACATCCCCGTGTGTAATATCCACGCCGTCCTGCTTTATGCAGCCACTGACTGTTCTGTCTGGTTCACCGTCACTTTCACCTTTGATCGATTTTCGGCCATTTGTTGCGAGAAGCTTAAAAGGAAATATTGCAGTGAGAAAACGGCGGCTGTTGTTCTGGCAACAGTGACTGTGCTGAGCTGTTTAAAAAATATTTTCTGGTATTTTATGTTGACAGGTGAATATCGGCTGGCGAACCAGCCCTGGTTTTGTGAAGTAAGAGACGGTGTTCATTTCTCCCCTTTCTGGGTGGCAATCGAGTCCCTCCACTACATTCTAACCCCAGCTCTCCCATTTCTCCTGATCCTGCTGCTCAATGTTTTCACCGTCAGACACATTTTAGTGAGCAGCAGAGCCCGCAGGAGACTCAGGGCTCACACCAGTGGGGACGATCGTTTTGACACAGAAATGAGCAATCGCAAAAGATCTATCATTTTACTGTTTGTGATCTCGGCCAATTTCATCCTGTTATGGTCAGTATTAATGATATTTTCCATATCCTACCGGATGGATGTGATTGGGCGTCGACGTGTGTCTTTACATACCTGTGTGAAGGAACTGGGCTTCATGCTGCAGCTCCTCAGTTGCTGCACAAACACCGCAATTTATGCTGTGACGCAGACAAAGTTCAGACAGCAGCTGAAGAATGTGCTGAAATATCCCTTCACCCAAATATACCAATCAATCAGATTCACTTATTAATCAATCCATCCGGGAGTCTCTCATTTTAGTTGAATTTTTCAGCGATGAAGCAGCCTGTCGCTTTTGTATCAGCCTGTGGGTAGTGCGGGTTTGTCCATCCTTATCCGACAGGCGGGTTACGGGGACATTTCAATGATTCGATCAACTCAGGTGCCAGGAAGTAAAGGCACTATCCTACTGACTGTCTCGATCACTTCAAATTATAAACAATAAAAATGTCCATTAAAAATTACCGACCAGCAGAGTGAAGGATATTGTTCTTTATCGTTGTTTTCAAGAAGCTGAGCTGGATAGAGACAGAGTCAGCCACAAGTCTTTGTCCTTGGGGAAGGGGAGACGACCGGGGCCTGAGCTCAGGAGTTCGATTTAAGTCGCTATGTCATTCCTTTCACCTTTGGGACCCCCCACCGACCTGGTCTTCGGTACAGTTCATCTCTCTACCCCATTGCTGCCTTCTCCAGTCAACATCATCTGTATCTCGCTTTCCCTATCACTGGCTCCGTCTCGAATCCTTCATTTACACACAGTCCCAAATTTATCTCCCCCGTTATTTCATCTCATTTTCCTCCCTCACTCCCTCTGTGCACTCGCCCTTTCGAGAGATATCGAGAGATATTCAGGCCTAGAGAGAGAGATTCAGGTGTGACGAACGAAATAGAGAGGTGAGGACAACGTGAGGAAAAGAGAGAGGGAGGGGAGAGATATATAGGGAGGACTTTACTGAGAGGGAGTTGGGAGAGGGAGGGAGAGGGGGAGTGAGAGACAGAGAGAGGGAGAGATCGAGTGGCGAGGAGATAAAGAGAGGAGTGGAGGGGGGAGTGTGAGGCGGAGAGAAATAATGTCGGCGAGATAGAGATAGGAGCTGAGAGATACTGAGGGTAAGAAGAGAGAGAGGTCGGGATGCTGGGAGAGAGAGAGAGAAGACAGAGAAAATGGGCTGGAGAGATAAAGAGAGCGAAGGGGAGTGAAAGAGAGAGTGGGAAGATGGGAGAGAGTGTGAATGACGTGGTGGAGACAGATGGAAACGGACAGAGAAGAAGAGTGAGGGTGGAGACAATACAGAGACGGGGGAGGATAAATAAAGGGAAGGACAGAGAGAGGGATAGGGAGGCTGGACAGAGGAGGATTGAGCGAGAGAGGGAAGTGGGCGATTGAGAGGGAGGGGATCAATTGAGTGAGAGAGAGAGACAAAGAAGGGGAAGAGAGAGTCGCTGGGGAGGGAGTGAAGAGTGGCTAAAGGGAGAGAGGGTGAAGATGAGATCTCGAAGATGAAAGAGAGAGAGAAAGGAGGGCATAGACAGTTAAAGTGGGAGTGGGTGATAGAGACGTTGACACAGTGAGGTGGAAGAGGAAGAGGTAGTAATTGGGGACAGAGAAAGGGGAAAAGCGAGAGAAGGAGGTGAGAAAGGGAGAGTGGGAGAAGGCAGAGAGGGATACAGCAGGAGAGAATGAGAGAGAGAGAGAGGCGAGAGAGAAGGGGTTAGAATAGGAGAGAGACGTCAGAGATAGTGTGATGGTGCAGAAGACAAAAGGAGGGAAAGTAGGAAAGAGAAGGAGGCTTGGAGAGTGGGAGAAAGAGTGTGAGGACACAGAGAGAGAAAAAGTGAATGGGAGAGAATGAGGGATGTGGGAGTAAATAAGCGAGTGGAGACAGACGGTGGGAGAGAGAGAGGCATGCGGAGAGAGCCTTAGGGGTGGAGAAAGAGAGGCATATGAGGAGTGAGATTAAGAGACGAGGGACCGAGACAGGGAAAATTGAGATGGGGTGAGAGAAAGCGAAGAAGAGAAGGAAACAGACGGAGGGAGTTGGTGTAAGAGAGACAACAGTACGGCCAAAGAGACAGAGAGTGAGGGGCAGTTAAAGAGAGACAAGGGGGGAGAGGGGGAGATTGAGGGATGTGAGAGGTATGGAGACGGGGAGGACGAGAGAAAGGCGCGGAGATGGAGTGGGGACGGATAGACAGAAATTGGGAAGAGAGTTGGGGGAGACAGAGACAGGGAGGTGGGGAGAGACAGAACGGAAGGAGAGAGTGGGACACGTGTAGAGGGAGAATGGGGCAGAAAAAGGGATCGTAAAAGCGTGAAAGGACGAGGATGAGGTGTGGAGAGAGAGGAGGAGGAAAGAAAGATGGATGATGTGCAGCGAGAGAGGGAACGGGAGAAAGTGGAGGAGGGGAGGCAAGAGGGTGAGAAGGGGAGAGAGGATGGAGAGAAGGAGGGAAGTGAACGTGCGGCAGCACAGAAGGAAGATCGATCGTGAGGGGGAGAGTAAAAGGTATGGTGAGAAAGAGGGAGAGTGGATAGAGATACACAGCGGGGGAGAGAGAGAGTATGAGACAAGAAGAGAGGCGGAGAGAGAGGAAGGTTGGTTACAGAGGAGGAGGAGGTGAGAGACAAAGAGTGATGGGGAGGGGTGAAGGTGGAAAGAGCGGTGTATGACAAAGGGAGAGGGGTGAAGGGGCGGGCAGAGACACGGAAAGGAGAATTTTGGGAGAGGGTTAAGAGAGAAGAAAGAGGGAGGGATGGAAAGAGAAAGAGATGGAGGAGAGAAAGGGAGAGTGTCAGGGTTAGAGGGAGAGACAGGGAGAGAGGGAGGGGTGACGGAGAGAAATGGAAACAGAGGTGGAGATGGAGGGAAAGAGAGAGTGGGCGGTGGTGAGAGACAGAGAGGGACGGGAGGGAGAGTGGCGAGAATGAAATGGAATGAGAAAGTGAGCGAGAGATGGAAAAGTGAGGAACACAGAGAGAGATGAGGAGGGAGGGAGAGGGAGGGAGAGAGAGGGAATGGAGGGGTACAAGGGAGAGAATGAGAGAGGTGCAAGAGATAAGATTGGTGGGTACAGAAAGAGAGATGAACGGTCGAAAAGAGAGAGAGGGAATGTGGGAGAAATACATGGGGAGACAAGGTGAGAGATGGAGCGGGAGAGAGTGTGGATAGGTTGGAGGGAGTAAGATTGTGGTAGAGAGGGAGGAAGTGAGGAAGTGCCCGGAGAGAAAGGGAGGGTGTTAGAGAGAGGGATGTGGGAGAAAGCGTGAGAGAGGGTGGAGGTGTGTGAGGCTTTCAGAGGCAGAGACGAAGAGAACCAGCGAGATAGGGGCAATGCGCGAAGACAGAGAGGTGGGGAGAGGCAGAGAGAGAAAGACAGTATAGAGAGAGGGGGGAATGATGGTGTGAGGAAGCGAAAGGATGGGAGAGCGGAAAGGGCGAAAGACAGAGAGGGAGGCGGGAGGAAGAGAGAGAGAAAGTGACGAGGAGCGAGAGAGAGGGGAAGCGAGGCAGAGAGGGATTCGACAGGGTTAGACGGAGGAAATGGTAAGGAGGAAAGGGGAAGGGAGGGTTTGAAAGAAAAGAGAAGTGGAAAGGGAGGGAAATAATTGTAGAGAACTTTGCAGAGACAGAGGAAACGGGTGAAGAGAGAACAAGGTGAGAGGGACAGGGACGGGAGCAGTTGAAGGAGAGTGAAGGAGGGGGCAGAGAGAGTCAGGGAGGTATGAGAGACAACAGGGACAGAGTGGGTGGAGAGAGGAATGGGGAAAGAGACTGGATGTGGAAGAGAGGGAAGCTGAGAGTGAGGAAAGAGGAAGAGATAGTGGGGTAGTGGATGAAGGGAGGGAATAGTCGAGACAAAGTATGGGGTGAGAGAGAGAAGGAAAGGGAATGGTCGGGCAGAGAGATGGAGGAAGGTGGAGAGAGACTAGGGTGTGAGAGAGAGTTTGGGTGGTGAGAGGAACTCGTGGACTGTGGGTGGGTGAAATGGTGAGAGGGAGACACAGAGACAGAAGGAGAGAGAGACAGTCATGGGTGGACAAAGATAGGTAGGTGTGAGGATGAGAGGGGAGCGAGAGGGAGTGCAAACAGAGAGTGAGGGAGAAGCGGGAGCGAGGGGGAGAGAGAGGGAGAGCAGAGAGAGGTGGGGAGCAAAAGAAATGCTGCAGAGGAGAGAGAGAGCAAAGGGGAGATAGGAAGAAATAGGGGAGCGAGAGAGAGTGCGAGGGATATAAGGCATAAGGAAGTGGAGAACGATAGAGAGAGAGAGATTGAAGGGAGATAGAGAGATGAGGAGCGGCAGACAGAAAGAGGGAGGGAGGGAGGAGAGGGCGAAGGAGGAGATTATGATAGAGAGGAAAGAAGAGAGGAAGGTGAGTGCGAGACAGACTGAGAGAGAGGGAGAGTGAGATAAAGAGAGGTGGATGGGGAGGGACAGAGAGAGGAGAGAGAGAGAGAGACGTTTGAATGAGAGAGTGAGGCAGATGGGGAGTGAGATAGATAGAATTGGAGAGGTACCAGAGAAAGTAATAAGGGAAGCAGAAAGAGGGATGCATAAGAGACAGGGAGAGATTGTACGGTGATAGAGACGCAGGCAGAGAAAGGGCGACGGCAGTGGTGAGAGACAGAGAGCAGGGGAAGAGAGGGAGAGAGGGAACAGTGAGAAGGGAAGAGAGCGGAAGGGGGAGGGGTTAAGGAACATAACCAGTAGCTGACAGAGGGGGAGGGGAGATGGAACATAGAAAGAAATGGAGAGAGAGAAGGGAGTGAGAGAGAGATCGTGATGGTGAGGGAGAGAGGGGGAGGTCGAGGGAGCAAGAGGGGTAGTGGGCAGGCTTTGGGGAGAGATAGACAGGAGGGAGATAGAGATGGTGTAGAGAGGGAGGGGCACTGCGAGGGAGGGCAGAGAGAGGGGAAGAGAAATAGCGAGGGAGGCGGGAAGAAGTGAGATAAGGAGGGAAGCTGGATAAAGAGAGATTTAGTGGATGGCTGGAGAAAGAGAGAGCCAGGGAGGGGAGAAGTGTGAGAGAAGGGAAGGGAAACACAGAGAGAGAGATTGGACTGGCAGAGGGGGTTAAGTGAGAGAGTGAGAGATGGGAAAGAGAGAGTCGTGTAAGATAGTTAGAGAAAGAGGGGCGGGTATAGATAAAAAGAACTGGAAGGGGGGCAGACGGGGGGAGAGAGAGAGAAGGGTGGGTGAGTGACAGGGATGGGAGAATGGGGGAAAGACATACAGGAGTGAGAAAGAAAAGAGCCAGGGTAGCGACATAGTGGGGCAATCAAGAACGAGAGATAAAAAGATGGAGACTCGTAAGAGAGAGGGAAGGGGAGAGAAATGGAGTGGGGACAGAGAAGGAGTGGTGGAGAGCTGGAGAAATGTGCGGGGAAGGGAGAGGGAGAGATTGAGTGGGTTAGAAGGAGGAAGACAGGGAGATATGGAGTGGGGAAAGGGATGGTCAGGTGGAGTGAGTAATTGGGAGGGAAGGGAGAGGGTAGAGATAATCAGTGAGAGACGGGAAGAAAGGGAACACCAGGGAGAGAGAGAGAGAGAGAGAGAGAGAGAGAGAGAGAGAAAGCGGGAAGAGCGACAGAGGGATGGGGAGGGGGCAGAGAGGGAAGCTTGTAGCAATTTGGACACCGTTCATAGACGGAACAGGGGATTAGTGTGTGAGAGAGAACGACGGAGGCATTGCTCTCTTAGAGAGAGTGGAAGCAGAGAGAGGATGACGTCGAGAGGGAGAAAGGGAGAGAAAGTGAAGAGACAGACTCAGAGAGGGAATGGAGAAGATAAAGTGAGTGGGAAGGGGAGAATGAGGGGAGAGAAATGGAAATTGAAGGGAGAGAGAGGTGAGGAGAGAGCGGCAGAGAGGGAAGGAAGACAGTGTGGGAGGGGGAGAGAAAATGAGAGAGAGGGAGAATGGGGAGGGGGAAAAAAGGTAGGTGGAGGAGGCATTTAGAAAGAGGGGGAGGTGAGCGTGAAATAGGGAGAAGCGAGACAGAGAGAAAGAGGAGGGAAAGGAAATTTCGGAAAGTAATGGAGAAATGGTGAATTGTGAGCTTGAGGGGAGTGACCGAGTTGGGGGAGAGTCAGAGTGAGGAAGGGGGAATGAGATGGAGGGGAGAATCAGGGGGAGGGTTTGAGTGAGAGGGAGGTGCCTGTTTCAGAGAAGGTGAAAGTGGGAGAAGAAAGATAGAAGACTGCAGAGTTGGATGCGGAGGAGTGGAAAGGGATGGGGTAATGGAGAGAGAGGGGGAAGGAAGCAAAAGAGACTGGGAGGTGGTGAGCGAGCGAGAGAGAGGCAAGACGTAGCGGGCGAATGCGAGGGGTGCAGAGGCAGGGTTGAAAGAGAGAGAAATGGTAGGGGAGAGGGAGAGATAGAGAATGATGGTGCAGACAGAGGCAGTGTGGTGGGACAGAGAGACAGAGAGAGATAGGGGAAGGAGAAACTCAGAGACGTGGAAAGAGAATGGGGAGAGCAGGATAGCCAGAGGGGCAAAGATTCAGAGAGGATGGAGAGAGAGTGTGACGGAGTGAGAGGTTTGAGAGAGAGAGATAGAGTGAGGGGGAGGTTTAGAGAGACAGGGTAAGGGAGATAAGGAGAGGGTGATCTGGAGACACCAAGTGAGAGGCAAGAGAGAGAGGAGGAAATAAGAGATTTGGAGATAGAGTGTGGTGCGTAAAAAATAGAGTGAGAGGCAACGGGGTAATGTGGCCTGGGAGAGACAGTGAAATGTTTGGAAGAAAGAGAGAGATGGAGTGAATTGACAGAGAGAAATGGATGGTGCTTGCGAACTGGAGTGAGAGTCAGACCGAGGGACGGGGGCGAGAGAGGGGGAGGGGTAGAGAGTGAGGGTGGATAGAGAGGTGGGGTAGAGATAGCGAAGGAGGGGTAAGAGAGGAAAGGGGTGGGAAGGGACAGAAGAAGGAGGCGAAAGGGAAGAGGGAAGGGACAAAGGAGAGAACGAGGGAGGTGGAAGAGAGAGACAGTGGACGTAAACGGAGGATAGAGAGAGCAAGAGGGAGAGAGAAAGAGAGAACGATGGTAGTGGAGGTGAGAGCGAATGGGAGAGACAGGGAGATGAATGAGAGAGTGGGAGGGAAGATGGAGCTAGACAGGAAGCGGGAGATAAAGACAGAGCGACAGAGATGGGAAAGGCAGAGAGAGGAGGAGAAATAAGCAGAGCCAAGGGAGAGAGAGAGAGAGGTCGGGATAGAGAGTGAGAGGTAGGAGAGAGGAGAACTGGACGGAAGGGGTAAAACAATGGAAGGGGAGCGAGAGAAAAGGGACAAAGAGACAGATGAAGGGATTCGAGAGAGGGAGTGAAGAGAGGACAGAGACAGGGCTGGAGGGAGGATGGCAGTGTAATATACTAAGGAGGCGAGAGAAAGAAATCGGAAAGCGAGGAGAGTGAGGGAGAGAGAGAGCTTTGCGAGAAACAAAGAGCAGGAGGAGAGAGATGACGAAAGGTGACTGAGGTCTCTGAAAGCTGCCACCCAGGTAAATAGTGCTGTGAAGAAGGCATATGGCGTACTGGCTTTTATTGGGTGAGGAATTGAGTTCCGGAGTCCTGAGGTCATGTTGCAGTTGTACAAGACTCTGGTGCGGCCGCATCTGGAGTATTGTGTGTACAGTTTTGGTCGCCATACTATAGGAAGGATGTGGAGGCACTGGAACGGGTGCAGAAGAGATGTTGCCTGTTATGGTAGGAAGATCGTATGAGGAAAAGCTGAAGCACTTGGGGCTGTTTTCATTGAAGAAAAGAAGGTTGAGGGGTGACTTGATAGAGGTGTACAAGATGATTAGGGGTTTAGATACGGTTGACCATGAGATCCTTTTTTCACGTATGTAGTCATCTATTACGAGGGGGCATAGCTTTAAATTAAGGGGTGGTAGGTATAGGACAGATATTAGGGGTAGATTCTTTACTCAGCGAGTCGTGAGTTCATGGAGTGCCCTGCCAGTAGCCATTGTGGACTTATCCTCTTTATGGGCATTTAAACGGGCATTGGATTGACATATGGAGGATAGTGTGCTCGTGTTGGTTAGGTGGGCTTGGATCGGCGCAACATCGAGGGCCAAAGGGCCTGTACTGCGCTGTGTTTTTCTATGTTCTAGGGCTGAAGGGATAGATTGATGGAGAGGGAAAGCGAGGTTGTGGGAAGAGTTAGAGAGCTTAGGGAGAGTGCGGAGTGGTGAGCAAGAGAAGGTGTGAGAGAGAGACGGAGAGAGGGCAGTGACAGAGAGGGAGGGGAGGTGAAGAAGGAGAGAGGTAGAGGGAGAAGTAGAGAGAGAGATAGTGAGGAGAGGCAAACATTAGGGGGCGAGTGGGTGAGAGAGTGTGAAGGTAGAGAGAAGGGAGAGAGGGGAGGGGAGGAAAAGAGATATAGACTGAGGCGGGAGGAAGAGAGCGAGAGAGAGACAGAGAGGAGAAGGGAGAGAAATGGGAAGGGAGAGTGAGGGGAAGGGAGTGAGAGAGACTGGAGTGTCAGATGTGAAGGGGGAGAGTGAGACAGGGACAAGTGCGAGAGAGATCAGAGAATGAGTTAGTGACAAAAGGAGCGGCGAGGGAGAAAGAGAGGGAGAGAGGGTGCGAGAGAAAGAGGGCAGTGATAGAGCGGGACAGTGGTGACGGGAGCAACAGAGAGAGGAGAAATGCAGGAGGAGAGAGGTGCGGGTAGAAAGATAAAGTGAAAGAGAGGAAAATGAGAGAGAGTGATGGAGGGGGTGAGACAAATGGAGGCGGGAGAGAGAGGGAACAGAGAGAGTGAGCGACGGGGAAGAAAGAATCGGGAGGGATGAGAGAGGGAAGAGATGAACAGAGAGGGAGGGGGAGAAGGGCAAGACCAGGGAGAGAGAGAGCTAGAGAGAGTCAGGGAGCAAGAGACGGGGAGGGGAGACATAGAAGTAGGTGTATATCGCGTGAGACTCAGGAGAGGTAAGGAGCGTGCAGATAAGGAGGGGAGAGAGCGCGATAGAGACATTGAGAGGGGACGGGGAGCGAGCCTGAAGGAGAGAGAGCGGGTGGGAGAGACTGGGAGATGAAGAGATACAACGAGAACAAGAGGAAGGAGGAGAGCGTGGGAGGGAAGATAGTGAGAGTGGAAGAGTGGAAAGGGAGAGAGCGAGGAGGAGAGAGGCAAGGAGTGGAAGGAGAGAGTGAAAGGGAGAGAGGGAGAGAGAAGAAGAGCTGGGGCGCGAAAAAGCGGTGGGAGGAGGGGTACAAAAGAGGGGGGAATGCTCGTGGACGGAGATAGTGAACGGAAGAGAGTGTGTGAAGGGGAGAGTGAGAAAGGAAAGAGAGTTACTGAGGGAGGCCGTTGAGAAGCAGTGACGGTGGGTGGAGAGAAGGAGAGCAGATGGGAAAGGACAGAGAGAGAGAGAACTGGGAAGCGAGATTATGAGGGAGGGTAGAAGGTATAGCATAAACTCATGGTTCTGCAACTCGATCACTCAACACATATAAGATATAACACTGTATGCCTTCTGGACAACCATGTCAACCTGCGTGGTAACTTTCAAGGATCTGTGTACCTGGTCACCGAGACATCTCTGCTCATCTACACTACCACGAATCTTACCATTATCCCAGTACTTTGCATTCCGGTTATTCAGACCAAAGTGAATCACCTCACACTTGTTCGCATTATATTCTATTTTCCACCTCTCAGACCAGCTCTGCAACCTATCTATGCCTCTTTGTAACCTACAACATCCTTCGTCACGATCCACAACTCCACCGACCTTAGTGTCATCTGCAAGTTTACTAACCCGCCCTTCTTCGCACTCACCATGTCCTTTATAAAATGATGAACAACAGTGGTCCCAACACCGACCCTTGCGGAACACCACCAGTAAATAGACACCATGAAAATCATTTCCCATCAACCACCACCCTCGGTCTTCTTTCAGCAAGCCAATAACTGATCTAGACTGCTGTATCTCCCACAATCCTACTCCTCCACATTTTGTATAATAGCCTATTTTGTGGAAACTTATCGAAGGCCTTGCTGAAATCCATATCCAACACATCAACCGGTTTACTCTGATCTACCTATTTGGTCACCTTCTCAAAGAATTCAATAAGTTTTGTGAGGCACAACCTACCCTTCACAAGACCATGCTGATTATACCTAATCAAATTATTCTTTTGAAATTGTTCCAAATCCTATCTCTTATAATCTTTTCCAACATTTTATCAACTACTGAAGTAAGGCTCATTGGTCTATAATTATCAGGGTTGTCTCTACTTCCCTTCTGGAACAGCGGAACCACATTTGCCATCCCCCAGTCTTCTGACACGATTCCTGAAGACAATAATGATATGAAGAGCAATGCCAGAGTCTCAGCAATCTCCTCGCTGTCTTCAAAGAGGTTCCGAGGATCCATCCCATCGGGCCCATGGGAGTTATCTGTTTTCACACTCCGCAGGATTTCTAATATCTCGTCCTTCTGAACTTCAATCACAGCTCGTCTAGTAACCTGTACCTCAATATTCTCCTCGACAACATTGTCGTTTTCTAGAGTGAGTACTTTCGAAAAATATTCATTTAGTGCTTCCCCTATCTCCTCTGACACCACGCACAACTTCCCACTACTATCCTTGATTGGCCCTAATCTTAATTTCATCATCCATTTACTCCTTAAATACCTGTAGAAAGCCTTAGGGTTTACACTGATCCTATCCGCCAGCAACTTCTCGTACCTCAACCTGGCTCTTCCAAGCTCTCTCATCCTAACATGAGTCTTCTTCTTCCTCTTGGCCAGAGTGTTATCTTCCTTTGTAAACCACGACTCCCGCACTCTACAGCTTCGTCCCTGCCCGACAGTTACATACTTATCGAGGACACTCAGGAGCCTTTCCTTGACTAAGCTCCACATTTCTAATGTGCCCATCCCCTGCTGTTTCCTTCCCCATTCAATGCATCGTAAATCTTGCCTAATCGATCGTAATTGCCTTTCCCCCAGCTGGAACTCTTGCCCAGTGGCATACACCTACTCATTTCTATCACCAAAGTAAACATAAGAGAATTGTGATCGGGAACACCAAAGTGTTTACCTACTTCCAAGTCTAATACCTGGCGGAGCTCATTCCCCTGTGCCAAATTTAATGAGGCTGTTGGCCTGTCTGCATACTGTGTCAGGAATCCCTCCTGCACACACTAGACAAAAACTGACCCATCTATCGTACTCGTGCTGTACTGTTCCCAGTCAATATTTTGAAATTTCAGACCCCCATGACAACCACCCTGTATCTCTCACTCCTATCGAGAATCATCTTTGTTATCCTTTCCACTACATCCCTGGAATTATTCGGAGGCCGAGAGAAAACTCCCAACAGGGTGAACTCTCTTTTCTTATTTTTAACCCAAGCCCATACTACCTCTGTAGACGAGTCCCCAAACATCATTTCTGCAACTGCAATACTGTCCTTGACCAACATAGACAGCTTTCAAGACATCACTGTTTATTTCCCCATACTTTCTCGCTTCCATCTCGATGTAGGTTATCGACAGGATCTGGGGAGATTCAGGAGTTGTGTTACAGACCGCAGTATTATTGTTTACTGACATGCTCTTGTAATCACTGTATTTTCGTTGCGAGCCATGTTGAGATTCTGGTGCATAGTAACTCGAGGATACTGACCTTGAAAGTGTTAGTAATGGTAACACAATTACACGTAATGGGACAGTGGTGAAAGAGGGTCTTAATGGAGATGATTTTGCCTATCGCCTATTCGGCATAAATCTTATACATGGCTACCCAATCCATTATTGTGGTTCTGTTCGCCGAGCTGGAAATTTGTGTTGCAGACGTTTTGGCCCCTCTCTTGGTGGCATCCGGAGTGCTTGGGAGCCTCCTGTGAAGCGCTTCTGTGATGTTTCCTCCCGCATTTAACATTCAAAATGCCTCTCCGACGTCCTTTTTTTCTCTCTCAATCTCTCTCTCTTCATACGCTCTTTCCTTTTCTCCCTCGCCGGCTTTTATTTGTGCATCAAACTCTTTCGTTTCTGTTACACTGCCATTGTATTTTACCTCTAACTAAAGGTACTTTGTTGACAATTGAAATTTCACCAGCTCTAATTGCTTTTGATTCTGATTACATTTCCAGCAAATTTAAACACTGAGCAATTGCAGGAATTACCTCTCCTTTCCTCGTGCAAGAAATAAACTCTCAGTCCAGAGTGTCTGCTCATTCCAGCAGGCTGGCCTTTATCGCCTTGTGTAAATCCACGAATATCAATTGTTCCACTCCTAGCAAACTCTTCGTAACTTGTTATTTCAAACGGAGTTTAAATCAACTGCGTTCAAAGTTTGGAAAAAAAACAACGACCCTAATACCTACCATATGCTTCCGTCGAGTCCAAGAATCCTTATTCCAAATCGAAAATACAGAACAAATCCCTCAACGAGCCCCCAAACTGTTACGGACCAAGGAAGACCCCAAAAAATTTTCAAGAAGACTATAAATTTTCTGGTTTGTTTGAAGCAGCTTGAACGTGATATTTCACGAAAAATGCCAAAGTTAAAATCATTTCCTTTCAAACAAGGCAGAAGTTATTGAGGGGATTATCGATGAATCACATTTAACAGAAGACAGTATACCGAGTGACTTAACCGCTCCGCAAACCCAACATATCATCCCAGTTAATTATGGGCAAACATTTGTCAAAATCCGCATAAACATTCCGGAGACAATCAGTAAAATCAAACAAAGATTCTTCCAGGATTGAATTCAGAACAAGAATACCTGCCTGGATCTGCTTCTTTGTGTCCAGTAACTTCTTCCACACTCGTGCTAGAAACCAAAGCAAAACTGACTAAAGATCAGCTGCGAAAACTGGCCGCTCCCCTTCCATTTCACAACTTTTCTTTTTGAAGAGAAAGCCTACAGCCTGAGAAAGCATCGGTTAGCTATTATCAAATTGGCCCTCAATCCCTTCAACCGTTGACTTTTTGGACTCCGTGTCATTTACATACTGTCTGGAAAGAAAAGTAAAACTAAGAACAACATATTGTTTTTAGTCAGCAGCTTCTTCGCTTATTTACGCACAACAGTGTATCAACCTTTGATTAAAAATTCTTAAATGTTTCTGCACTAACTTCATTTTGACAAAGTGAATTGCGGAGAATCAAAAAATGTCTGAGATATTTATTTTACCAGTCTTTCTATCCAGATTGGGTCAACTACTTTTTTAAAAGGAAATGTTGAATCTTCATTTGTTGGTGCTTCCTCAAACAGAAGCACGATTTCCAAATGCATCGAGTGAATTCTCCTCAGGATCCTTCTTTTTTGTGTCAATTATGTTACCTCTGATTCTTTCAACTCCAGTCTCGCTGGTCGAGGCTATCCATTATGTTTCTAACACAGCAACATACTTCGCTCAGTGCCATCACCAGTGCCAGTCTCATTAATGCAGATGTGACCTTACCAATTAATACTACGACATAAACATTCACGTCTAGTTTAAAATAGAAAGAGTTTTTTTTTCATTTTGAAGGACACATGAGGTGCATGCTCAGGTGCACAAATGGAAAGGCTGTGAAACAAGATAGATACATGTAGCATATGGCGGTGAAATTGGGAGCTGAGTTTTGGTTGCTGAATCACAACAATCCGTACACAAACAATTTGTTTAATAAGCCTCACGATACAAAAATCAAATCAAATTTGCATTCACTGTTTTGACAACGTCAGTCCAATGCAAAGTTCCGACGTTGGGGGTGCCTGAAATACAAGGGAATTTTGACAATTGGAACAGTGCGCAACTGCCACCGATCAGCTAAGTATCGGTCATCAAGCTGGAGTCGATGCTGGCCATCTAACATCTTTCTCCCAACGAAATTAGAAAACGTCTCTACCGAAGGTGCCTTTTCATGTGAAACTTACTAACATTTAAAAGAAAATAAAGTTGAGCGATCAGCTGATGAAGATTGAAGTCAGCGAACAAGACAGATACTGTGTGGTCTTGAGATTAAGATGGGGTGTATAATAATTGCACTGGAACAGGAAATTGTATAGATTTGTGTGAGAGAGTAAAACGTTAAGAAAAGGGAGGTTGGATTTGACAACAACTTCTTTGTTCAGTGTTCACTATTGAATGAGGACAATAAATTGTTATTTCTATTGAAATGGGAATTGGGAACTCCCCTGAACCTCACATTTGAATATATTACAAGGTGAGGCGTTTTCTGGTGGTTTGGTTTTAACTAACGCCAGAACCTATGGCAACGCGTAGTTTGAGTCGAGTCAAAAAGAAGTAAAATCGAGATTTGAGGTCAGCTCTTTGTTTCAACGCCATAACTGTCCAAATGGAGCATCACGGAGCCGCGGACAAAAAGGAAACGATGAGAATCATGACAATTACCTTCCATTCACTTCTGGCAAAAACGAAGATGCTTGTGGTTGTTGGGGATGTGTCATCCCAGCTCGAGCACATCTGTTTAGGAATTCCTAAGTTTCTCCTCTTTCCAACCATCTCCAGCTGCATCATCAATGATCTTCCCAAAATAACAGCGATTTTCAACAATGACATCTCTATGTCTTGTATCATAATGGGTTCTTGAAATCCACAATCTGTCCATATCCAATTGAACGAAGATCTGGACAAAGTCCAGACATGGATTGAGACGTTTGGGAGAAGATTTGTAGCTCGGGTGCTCGTTGTTGTGGTTCTGTTCGCCGAGGTGGCAATTTTTGTTGCAGACGTTTCATCCACTGTCTGGGTGGCATCCTCAGTGCTTGGAAGTGTCCTGTGAAGCGCTACTGTGACGTTTCCTCCGGCATTTATCGTGATTTCTATCTGCCGCATCCGTTTGTCAGTTCCAGCTGTCCGCTGCAGTTGCCGGTATATTGGATCCAGGTCGATATGCTTATTGATTGAATCTGTGGATGAGTGCCATGCCTCGAGAATTCACTGGCTTTTTTCTGTTTGGCTTGTCCTATAATACTAGTGTTGTCCCAGTCAAACTCATATTGCTTCTCATCTGAGTGTGTGGCTACTAAGGAAATAATCAAATCAACATCCAAATATATGAACAAAACAACGGCACATCCATGGGCTCACTCATCACTGGACTCATAGCAGAAACGGTAATGCAAAGGTTAGATCAAACAGTCTTACCGCAAATTCAACCCAAACTCTGGGTCAGATATATAGATGATACCTTTGTAATCATTAAAAACACAGAAATAGAGAACAGACACTGGATCTTCAACGCCAACTCACAGGAATCCTATTCACTAGAGAGCTGAAATGGACAACCAACTCCCATTCCTATACGTGATGTTATAAAGAAAACCGAACAGAGAATTCACCACAAAGGTATACAGGAAAGCCAAATACACAGACCAAGTCCTAAACTACGAAAGCAACGACCCCAACACACACAAAAGAAGTTGCATCAAGACACTGTTCAAAAGGGCCACAACAGACTGCAGTACACCAGAACTGCAAAAAGAGGAAGAAGAACACCTACACTGTCCATTCACCAAAAACGGATACCCGCGCAATTTTATCAACAGATGCCGAAGGGAATGACAGCAGAATGAGGACATGCTGCAATCCAAAGGACTAGCCACAGTACCATACTTCAAAAACATTTCTGAACTGACAGCCTGACTACTGCGACCACTAGGACTCATAACAGCACACAAACCAACAGCCACTCTCAGACAACAAGTCACCAGGACGAAGGACTCGATACCTAGCATGAGCAAAACCAATGAAGTGTACAAAACACTACATCAAACAAACAGTAAGACAGATAACGATCCGCATTCATGAACACCACCAAGCCACGAAACGACACGACAGGCATTTATACAGGAAATTCGACGTAAAAGGATGGAGATGAATGCTGAAGATAAGCTTAGTGAGGAAGTGAATGAGGATGAGCAAAACCCTGACATTCAAAGATATGGTGAGCATCTGCTTAAATGCATTCATGCATCCCCTAGTTTTGCTGAGAAGTATGCGGATGCCATTTTTGTTAATCTCACGTGAGTTATGTTGATCCAAACAAAATTTGTGGTTAGAGCTGATGAGGCATTTCCATCACTGTAACAGGACGGATCTGGGGTTTATGAGAAGTTGAAGAAAGCCATCACGATTACATTGAAACTGGTGCATGAAGCTGACAGAAAACGCTTCAGGAATCTAAGGATGGAACCTGGTTAAACTTCCATTGAGATTGAAAGGATCAAATCAAGTAATTTTGCATATAGGTCATGGCATTCAAAATAGAGCAAACCAGTTTGGAGGAATTCACAAATTCACGTCATGAAATAACAACAATCCAGGACGGAAAGAAAAGGATCAAGACGAAAAGATTGACAGCTGAAATGGCTGATGGCTATGAATTGGGTCAGCTTTCAATTTTGGCTTCTCTAATAAATTTCAATCAGTGAGGGACTTAAATTCGGGAAAAGAGAATTTCTCACGTGGACATGGAAAGGTAGATTTCGATGAAATTCAAACGTTTAAAAGGAACAGAGAAAAGAAAATAAACCTCCCGTGTTTGCATTGCAATAATGTAGGCCATAGGAAATCACACTGCTGGAATGTGAGGAAAAGCTTTGGGAAACCAACTATAAGGAAACAGAATATGCCAATAAATTTTGTTGCACTGGTGACAGAAACTCCAGTGAAGGCCAGAAAACTGAACCAGAACGTACAAGGTGGTCGGAGTTTGGTTGAGGAGGAAAAGATTTTCTTAAATCATATACCTGTGAATGTATGTTTTACTCCCACATGTCAGGAGCGGGAAGTGAAGAGTTTACAATGTTCCGAGATACCTCTCAATATCTGATGCTGATAGATGAGGCGTTATATATCTCTGAAAGTCTATTGCTGGAACAGGTCCCAGAGACAACAATTCAGAGTGAAACAAGGAATGCTCTATTATGTAAAGTTATGTTACAGTGTCTTGAGAAGAGTGGGGAAGTCATGGTCGGACAAGCGCTCTGTTCCAGGAATGTAACTTGTGATTGATAATGATAAAGATGATTCACCACTAGAAGTGGTTGAAACTGAATGGAAAATCAGGAAATTGAATTATTAGGTTTGGTCCATGTTCTTGAAATGCTTTGAAGGTGCCTGATCTGATCCAAAACAGTCTTTGTTAATGAGAGAATGGATGCTATTTACGTGAGTTTGTAAGTTATGGGAAAGGGGTTATTTCTCAATTTTGATTCTGATATTTTTATCACCACCCGTAAACAGATATAAAACGTCTGGTTCCCTTACATCAGACAAGCATTAGCCAAGCAACACTAAGAAAATTTACATGAAGTACAGCAGATAATGGAGAGCTGAAACGTGTGAAAAATTGGTGAAACAGCAGACGTGACAGGGTCAGCGAAAAGACAAAATGTGTTAACGTTTCCAATCGTACATGCCTCTTTTGCAGAATAACAAAGAATGCTCAATAGTTTTCAGGAATACACTTTGGTTAAAGGAGGAATGAGCAGCGTTTGGAAGCCCTCCAACTTCAGTCAAGTTGCCCATATAGATGTTCCAGCTTTGTACACTCCATCGGCAGCTCCGAAATCCTGCTTGAACCTCCCCTGTTTGAAAAGGTCGTTATTTTATATTAATTTGTACTTCGTATTTGGATGAACTGGGGAAACAAATCATTAAAGCAAAATAAAAGGAGCCTTCCTTGTGATACAGTTGATGCAAATTTTTGAGGCTCGGAGTCTCCCCAGTATTATGCAGCTGCTCGTTGATGAGAACGTTACGATGGGGAAAACTTGAGACTGTCCACGAGTTGAGTTTCGCCTGAAAAGTAATAACTGATTCAACTGTGGATTTCTGAGATATTGTTGATTAAAATATTCTGGCTGTGAGCAACTTTGTTATGGCTCCAAAAAGCTAAACATCTTAAGTTGTGAACAAAGTGTTCAGAGGTCATCAGATCTTCACAAAATCAAGAGTTGTTTTTACCGCCTCAAATGCAGTAACATGAAGAATAGAAAATTGTCTTTTTTTCAGCAGCTGCCATGAATTTTATGTTGAAAGATTAAGTGAATAAATCAGAGATATTTCTCGCAACACTTCGCCTGCACGTCCAGCAGCCAAGTGAAATATGCCAAACTAAATTGCACAGAAGCATTGTTCTGGACGACTTCGAAATAGTACAAAACATTATTTTTATCATAAGCTATGGTTAAGTTGAGGATAGAGATAATAAATGGGTGTGCAAATGGCAGGACATTTATGTTGGTGGTCAAAAGTGCAGAAGCAGATATTAGGTTTAAGGAAGTTTTAGATGGGTTGCTCAAATGGGCAGATCAGCAGCCGATCGAAATTTGCCCTGAAAGCTGTTCAATAATGCACTTTGCAAGACGTAACACGACAAACAGTTACTCAATGAATGGAAGGACGTTCGAAAGCTCTGAGTAACAAAGGGAACTTGGGATCCTTGTTCATCGACAATTGAAATTGGTACCAAACGTTGAAACTGTGCTTCAGAAGACAAATAAAGCTTCTGTCCTTTCCTGCCATGTGTACAACAGTGCAGAGACCAGGGGCGTTCGAGTAGAGTTGTACAAATCTTCGAGCATGCCAGAGCCAGATTACAGTGTGCAGTCCCATTAGCCATGCCATACTGTGCTGTGAATTCTCTGGCCGGGGTGCACCACATATTCGCCAAGGTGTATGCTGGACAGTATAAATTTAGCCAGTCAGATAGTTTGGACAGACCTGAGGCTTTTCTTTAAAGCTGAGATGACTCTCTGGTTCCAGAGTGAGGATTATGAGTTTATGAGAGGCAACGGAGCTGCGGAATTATGTAGCAGATTATTAAACTGATGGATGAATAACGAAGAAGACATCATCTTATGTTATTTGTTTAGGGGCTATCAAAGATTTTGTTTCGCACCCAAAGGGTTTGGATGTCTGCAAGAGGCTGCCAGAGAGTGTTGGGGTCAGTCAAATTGCTAAAACTCACCAAAGTGAAAAAGTATGTCAATGAGCACTTGAATTGTGATGGCAGAGAGCTTCATGGGCCAAGCCTTGGAATGTGGGATGAGTGTCACTAAGACAGTTCAGGATCATTTTTGCAAAATCATTTACTTTGCTGTTTTAGCCATGACACTGTGCGTCTAGGAAACGTGTCAACTGATCAATGGGCAGTGAGCACGGCCTTCCAATTCTTTCCCTTCAGCCAAATATCGTTGAAACCACACACTAATCAACTGAATGTGCTTTCGAATTTGCAAGTCTCTCTAAATGCATCACGACATGGGAATCGATGCAGGAATGATAAGATATGACTTTGCCAAATTGGACCGAGCACGGACATCTGATGCTTCGCAGATAATGCACTTTTCTTACCTTGGGATCTTTCCACATCATTTAATACTATGCATTAAGTATGGCTAGATGAGACACAAGTAGGTTTGTACTGGGTAATCTGTGATTGTTGGAAATGCAACAGAGAAGCATGAGTGGGGAATCTGGTGGAGGCATGCACCACTTTGAATGGCATCGATTCAGTGAAACAAAAAAAGATCGCGTTCGTCCAGATGTCAATAAGACGATTGCATAAAATTAAAGTGGAAGACTTAGTGTTAAAACAATACCCTGCTTTACAATGAAATAAAGTAGACAAGCACACACACACGCATCGTTGTGTCTGTGTCGTACCATTGTGTGACATATTACATTGAAAGCAATTATTTTGATTGCATTTGCTGTATGGCAGAAGACATAGACGAATAAAAAAAACAAGCTCGCCTTATGAAACACAGCTGTTCTCGCAAATCTGTTGAAAGAAGACTCCGTTAATGTTTTGAACACTAATTCCCTTCTTCAGAATAGATGAGGGAGACCTGAAGTCATCAGTGTCGCACCACACTGAAAGATTGATCTAAAGCGTTTGATGCGATGTTTCCAACCTACTAACCCATCGAATTACAAACAAGCATTGCTTAAAATCAGTTTCGTTTGGCGTAAATTGGTATAAAAATTAGATGGACTGATATGAATTTCGTACTAATTCTAAACGGGATTTTAAATGGGAATTTGGTTTGGAGATCACTGGAATAACATTACCTCTCAGCTCTGCTGAACAAAAGCGCCCCTGCGGCTATATGCACCTCATGTATTGAGGTGGAGTGCGAGATTACAGAGATGGGAGAAAGCAGTATTCGGTTTCCTCCTGTGTAAATCTTCATCATCGGGTGGAGCACTTTCGCATGGCTTCTGACAGGGACAAATCTGCATGGTTTCCACTTTCGCAAACGGTTTGGAGAAACAACTTTTTTTTGTATGTTATTTACAGAAACAGTTAAAGAAATGAAAACTTATTCACAATGACACCACCAGGAAGTAGAGTGGAAGCAGATGACAAGAATGTTTGGATGGCTTGAAAATTTTTCAGGTGATATTTGAAAGTATAACACAATACAGAGAGCATACGATTAAGTACTTAATCGTACTAAGGAAAAAAGGAAGTCGGAGTTTATGCTATTATTATTTAAAATGTAAGAATCAACCAAAAATAGATAACGCAGCATAAACCCATGTCCAACCTTACACCGTGATAATTAACGTTTTGTTTTTGGTTAGATTGTGACAAATTGCCACCAACTTCCAGCATACTGTTTTCAGACGAAGATTGAATGCTCATATCATTGAATAAATTGTGTCAGGAACTGTTTTATCCAGCGATGACTGCACCAGTTGTTTGTTGTCTCTGTTGGTGGTCATGCTGCTGATTGTATCGAATACCGCATTGAACAGAGCTGCTGATTAACATAACCAGGATGGACAGGGATCCCAATTAAAAAATTGATTTTCTCAAACCCGTGTCTGGGATGTCTTTTCGCATTGATCACGGAAATCAAAAATGTGCATGATAAATGCAGAAATTTGGAATGCTTTAACTGCAGCGAATTGGCAGTGACATTGGGGAATTAGATTAGTCTGTGAATTAGTTTGTTGATTAATGACTCAAAGGAAGAGATTTCGTCAAATGAACTTTAAGATAACATTGGATCCAGACTCAGAAAAATGTTCGCATACTACCAAAGAAACGAGGAAATTTCACAGAGATTAATTTGGGAGATTGTGGAGAAGCGATATAATTTCCAGATTTAAAGTTTACACTCGCAAAAGAACAAAATTTGGAGGGTTTGAAAAATGTGTAAGACCACTCAAAAAGCAGTACTCTAGCTTCATAAATGAAGGACAGCATATAGAAGCAAGAAAGCCTTGCACGAAATATGCATTTCCCAATCATAGCAGAAGTACTTTCATTTCTTCAATTAGGATATACCGTTTACAACCACTAATGCATCTCTGGATCAACCGTGACCCATCTATTGTGCACCTATATTTCATGGTGCATGATTCGAATTGGAAAGTCTAATTTTACTTTCTGTATACGAGAAGTGATGATTACAAGATGAGATAGTCTGTCTTTTCCCGATCTTTATTTCTGCTAAAGTTACAGTCCATTGTTATTTTCTAACTCAGTTTCGTTGACTGTAAACATGCATTACCATAAACGTACAATTTAAAAGGTTTGTGGAATATTTCATTTAATTCATATTCTGCAAGTACGTCATAGGCATCCTTGACATTTCCAGCAAAATCAAAATCGAAAAGTGTTAAATATGCAGCAGCAAGGCGATGTGAATTTCTTTTTAAATGCGCTTTGTAATTAAATTGCAAATTTAAAATCAAAGGAAACTATCATAAGTACAGTAAGCTATTTTCCAATAAAAGCAGAGGATACTCTTATAACCCGACTAAACAATTTTCCTACAATTAGTAGGACTTTGTTTCACTTGCTTCCGAACATGCAGTTTCTTTGAGGTTTACTTGATAATAATATCCAACATACTTCGAGCGATTCCACTGGGAAGACTGTTGGTACCTTTGAAAAATCAAGTTTTGATGACAGCCTCTTTCCTCCTTCTGATTTTTAATCCCGATCTTATATTTCATCAGATATAAATTGATTGCAGTATTCCTTTTAATAGTATGTTGTAATATATTTTCAATCAGCATTTCTCAATAGGTATTCCCTTTCAACTTCCTACGGGTATATTTTCAATTTGAATTATGTGAAAATGCTAGTATATCTCTTGAAGTGCGATAACATTGGAGCCCATGGGACAAATAAAAATTTCATTTCACTTCGATGCAACCCACCTGGTGTGCTGCCGTGCCTCTTCTGTTAATTTTCATTCCATGATTTACTTTTTCTTGTTACTTATTGCTCGGACATATGTGTCGCTGTCTATTCCACAAGTGATTGCCAAACATTTTTTTTGCCAATAGAGGTGTTTAGAAAAAAGTAAATTGTTAATGATCTGGTATCACATTCAGGCAAGAGCAGCTAATGACTTCCTCAAAGAGAACAGTGAACGGGATTTGTTTGGTTTCTTTTATACGTGAAAATCAATAATGGTCCCATGGTCATCACCAGGCTGAAATACTTCATTATATTGAAATTCCGGAAAATTATCCCTTCTCATGATCGATATGTCTGGCCTGGGAAACAGTCCATGTTTATCTATTCCTTCTCTGACTTTCAACGTCTTGTACACCTCTATTAAAACATCTCTTATCCTTCTTCACTCCAATGAGATTAGCCTTTGTTCCCTCAACCTTTCTTCATAAGACATACCATCCAGTCCACGCAGCGTCCCATTAAATTTCCTCTGCACACTGTCTAAAGCTTTAGCATCTTTCGTATAATGAAGTGACCACAATTGAACACAGCTTTCCAAGTGTGGTCTAACCAAACTCTACTGATCTGCCGATTAAACTCGCAACTTTAAATCAAAATCCCCTTGCGAATAAAAGCCACCACACCATATTTCGTCCTGAAAATCCAATCAACTCGGGTGACAACTTTTCGGGATGCATGAACATGGACCTCAGATCCCTCTGTTCCTGTCAAGAATGTTGCGTTCAAACATGTATTCACCATTCAAATTCGATCTTTCAAAGTGAAAGAATTCACACTTTTCTTCGTTGCACTCCAGCTGCCACTGATCCACCCAGTTCTGCAATCTGTTCATGTTCTCTTGCCAACTACAACAGCCCTTCAAACTACCCACAATTCCACGAATCTTCGTGTCATAGGCAAACGAACTAATCCTTCCTTCCAAGTCATTAATAAAGTCAGAAACAGCAGAGGTTCCAGAACCGATGTCTGTGGAACACCACTGGTCAACGAGCTCCAGCCAGTATACTTATCATCTGTCATTGCGTTTTCTCTTTTGTGGGTCAGGCAAATCAGCATCCAGACAGACAAGTTTCCTTATATCCAATGCCTCATATTTTATGAAATTGCCTACCGTGGGAAATATTATTAAATGCCTTGCTGCATTTTATGCACATCACCTGTCAGTTTTGTGTTCTCAAAACAATGTCAGTTGCTGAACTGATAATGAGACTTCATTAATTTATTCATCAAAATAAACAAAATACGCGAACAACCAAAATTTCATAAAACTATCTGAAATTGCATTCGAACATAGAACATAGAACAGAAAAATACAGCGCAGTACGGCCCTTAAGCCCTCCATGTTGCGCCGATCCAAGCACACCGAACCTACACGAGCCCAATATCCTCCATATGCCTATCCAATGCCCGTTTAAATGCCCAAAAAGAGGGAGAGTCCACCACTGCTACTGGCAGGGCATTCCATGAACTCACGACTCGCTGAGTAAAGTATCTACCCCTAGCATCTGTCCTATACCTACCACCCCTTAATTTAAAGCTATGCCCCCTCGTAATAGCCAACACCACATGTGGAAAAAGGTTCTCATGGTCAACCCGATCTAAACCCCTAATCATCTTGTACACCTCTATCAAGTCACCCCTAAACATTCTTTTCTCCAATGAAAACAGCCCAAAGTGCCTCAGCCTTTCCTCATACGATCTTCCTACCATACCAGGCAACATCCTGGTAAACCTGCTCTGCACCCGTTCCAGTGCCTCCACATCCTTCCTATAGTACGGCGACCAGAACTGCACACAATACTCCAGATGCGGCTGCACCAGAGTCTTATACAACTGCAACATGACCTCAGGACTCCAGAAGTCAATTCCTCTACCAACAAAAGCCAGTACTCCAGATGCCTTCTTCACCGCACTACTTACCTGGGTAGCAACTTTCAGAGATCTGTGTACATGGACACCAAGATCCCTCTGCTCATCCACACTACCAAGTATCCGACCAATAGCCCAGGAACCCATCTTTTTGTTGATCATACCAAAGTGAATCACCTCACACTTACCCACATTAAACTCCATTTGCCACCTTTCTGCCCAGCTCTGCAGCTTATCTATATCCCGCTGTAACCTGTCACATCCTTCCTCACTGTCAACAACTCCACCGACTTTCATATCATTTGCAAACTTGCTCACCCAACCTTCTAGCCCCTCCTCCAGGTCATTTATAAAAGTGACAAACAGCCATGGTCCCAAAACAGATCCGCGAGTAAGTGCACTCCAAGATGAACCTTTACCATCAACTACTACCCTCTGTCTTCTTCCAGCCAGCCAATTCCTAATCCTAACCTCCAACTCACACTCAATGCCATACCTCCGTATTTTTTGCAGTAGCCTACCATGGGGAACCTTATCAAACGCCTTACTAAAATCCATATACACCATATCTACCGCTTTATCTTCGTCCATCTCCTTAGTCACCTTCTCAAAGAATTCAATAAGTTTTGTGAGGCATGATCTGCCCTTCTCAAAACCATGCTGACTATCCTTGATCATATTACTCCTATCCAGATGTTCATAAATCCTATCCCTTACAATTCTCTCTAAGACTTTGCCCACAACAGAAGTGAGGCTCACCGGACTATAGTTACTAGGGTTATCCCGACTCCCCTTCTTGAACAAGGGAAACGCATTTGCTGTCCTCCAGTGTTCTGGCACTATTCCTGTAGACAACGAGGACATAAAAATCAATGCCAATGGCTCTGCAATCTCCTCCCTTGCTTCCCAGAGAATCCTAGGATAAATGCCATCAGGCCCAGGGGACTTATCTATTTTCACCCTTTCCAGAATGTCCAACACCTCTTCCCTATATACCTCAAAGCCGTCCATTCTAATTAATTGTGAGTCAGTATTCACATCGGCAACAATGTCCTGTTAATGAGTGAATACTGACGAAAAGTATTCATTCAGTGTCTCCCCAATCTCTTCAGCCTCCACACGCAACTTCCCACTGCTATCCTTGACTGGACCTATTCGTACCCTAGTCATTCTTTTATTCCTGACATACCCATAGAAAGCCTTTGGATTTTCCCTAATCCTACCAACTAAGGACTTCTCATGTCCCCTCCTTGCTGCTCTTAGCTCTCTCTTCAGATCCTTTCTGGATACCTTATAACTCTGAATCGCCCTTTTTGAACCTTCACGCCTCATCTTTACATAGGCCGCCCTCTTCCCTTTAACAAGGGATTCCAATTCCTTATTAAACCACGGCTCCCTCACTACCCTTTCTTCCCTGTCTGACAGGTACATATTTATCAAGGACACTCAATAGTTGCTCCTTGATCAAGCTCCACATATCAATTGCGCCCTTGCCTTGAAACCTATTTTTCCAAGCCACGAATCCGAAGTCGTGCCTCATCGCATCATAATTTTCCTGCCCCCAGCTATAACTCTTGCCCTGCAGTGCACATTTATCCCTCTCCATCACTAGAGTAAGAGTCACCGAATTGTGGTCACTGTCCCCAAACTGCACACCTCCCTCCAATTCTAACGCCTGGCCAGGTTCGTTTCCCAGAAACAAATCCAGTATAGCGTCACCTCTTGTTGGCCTGTCTACATATTGTGTCAGGAAACCCTCCTGCACACATTGGACAAACATCGACCCATCTAACGAACTCGAGCTATAGCTTTCCCTGTGAATATCAGGAAAGTTAAAGCCCCATAACAACCACCCTCTTACTTTCACTTTTCGCCTGAATCATCCTCGCAATCCATTGTTAGTGCATTATTTTTCAATGAGTGCTCAATTCAGTTCGCGAGTAATGTTAAAGATGTTCATCAAAATTACCAATTCCAGTTTTCAATTTACTGAAAATTTTTAGTAAAGTGGACGTAAGGATACAATTAAAAATATTGGTACATCGCCTGAATAGTTGTACTTGCTTTTCAGAATGAGTTGTCAAATTCTTTTGCACTTGTAGCGTCTCAGCAACTTTAAAAATGTACTTTTCTGATTCGCGTTCTTTTCACTTCCAGAGTCTAGCTTGCAAAATATGAAACGTTGACTTGAATGTTAGAGCAATTCGCACGTGCCTACGATGTGCAACTTTTTTTAGGATAACTTTTTAATGTCTGTGTGCCCAAGACTTTAAGGTTCTTTCTGTGGTACATAACATATTTTGTTTATTTGCTTATTCTAACATTGAATTTATATTGTATTACCACTACAAACATCATTTACTTTATGCTTGAAACCACAATTTCCTCAAATATGTTCCAACATGTGTTGATATCATGTAGTCTTTGCTCATGCACAATTCCCTTCTCCCAAACTCTTTTATGGAATTTTAGAAGAAACACTTTAGAAGAGACACTTCGGTCCATCGATTCTATGTTACTTTAGCTATGCCATACCTACAGGTGTCCAACTTGCGGATTTGGTCAATAGGCATGGAAGTCATGACACTGTAAGTGTTCATGCAAGTATCGTTAAAACTGTAGATGATACCCGTCTCAAATACCCTCCGAGGCAATCCGCTCGAGAATACCACCATTTCTGGTTTTAAATGATTAGCCCTCAACTCCCCGGTAAACATCCTGTTTTCCAAGAAAACTGTGCCCCCTTTGATGTGCCCCGCGGTGGAAGGGAGACAGCGATTTCCTTATTACCATGACCATGCTTCTCATCGACAGTCATTGCTCCACAATAAGCAACACGAGCTCATTCAGCCACCAAACAGAGCCTCCTGTTCCAGTTGTGCTCTACTATGCTACATTCTTCATGACGCAGGCCTTCATTCTAACTACATTCCCTCCAACATACTGGCAAAATTCTAATGCAGACATATCAAATTTACTCCCACTGCAGTCTCCCAACCTCACAGTCTCAGTGAGCTCATGCCGGATAAAATCCTCTCCGAATTCTCTGATGAGCTTCATGCCTTCAAAACAGTTATGAAAATATATATTTTATTCCTGTTTGATTTGGAAGAAGAGGCAAGAATATCTTCTTCTGGAGAACGACATTAAATGCATTCACAGTCGTTTCTTTTGAAAAAAAAACTTGCCATTCTACCCATATTCGAATATCCTTCCAAAGTTAATTCAAAGATACAAAGTCATCCATTCCTATGCATTATCCATTGGCAGAATGTATCGAGAATTCGGCGTGATTTTCCTTTTTGCAGGCAACACCTTGTAATTGCCTTGTTGCCTGTCGAAAATTGGCTTTGATCTTCTTTGAGATCCAGAGTTTTGTGTGTTCACATCTTCCTACTTCCACTTCAAAAGGGTATTATGCAAAGTACTCCAACATAATAAATCATAAGTCACACAACATTAAAAGCCCCTTCATGATCACAATAATTCACGCTCCACATGATGTGAAAACGCCTTCACCAACACAATATCAGAAAAAAACTTCAATAAAACAATTTCCACGACTCTACGACACCAATAACGTACCCCAACAACATGCTATTCATTGATCCTGTTCTGAGACCCCGACAAACACTGAATATTATTCATGTTCATGTCCAATACGGTTTCCTACTTCCTGTTTTACGTGGAGTTTTCGCAACAATTTCTTGCAATGGAGATGATCTTTCAGCATCTCCTCTCCCTGCGGAGAGAGGTAATTGTTCGATGAGGAGTCAGGTATGAAAATGATTAATTGCAGTTTTACCAGAAATAAATCAGGAAACATTACTCAGCCTCTTTCACCATTGATAGTGCTTTCGTCAAAAGAAGGAGAATTACTATCAAATCAATATCTGGTATAATCCTTTCTATAGGTGTTTTATGGGAAACCGATTCCCAATCCATCATCGAACGTTCCGTCACTGAATGAGTCAGTGAACTATCATCCACCTGAAATCGTAATGCGATTGGTTAACAATGTAGCCCAAAATGTGTTAAAACTTACAACTGGAGATGGTCAGTTGTTGCTGACTGTGCTAATTTAATAAAGGATAGAAGCAACTGGGAATTGCAGCAGAATACACCCCTTACCTGCTTCTCAGGAGGGTCGAGGTTCTTCCTGCCAACGTACATCACATGAAATTGGGCAGCGATTTGTTCACAATCTTCCTTTGACAAGTCTACCATGACTGTAATGTTGAAAGAATGAGTACTCAGTTTCTGCCCGTCAAAGCCCCGAATATGATTTAGAGCTCAGCTGCAGAGTGGTCAGAAGAGATTCAGTGAGATGTCATTGTGAATGAAGGGTTTACCTATGAAATATTGACTGGATATGCAAGGACATTTTTAATGAAGTAATTGCCATTGAGAGATGGCATTATACAGGTTTATAAAATCATGAGATGCACAGATGAGGAGAAGTGCAGGTGGGTTTTCCATTGTATGGGGGAGTTTAATAAACCGTCACATATTTTCAAGGTGAGAGGAGAAACTTTTATAAATACATGCTGGTATTTTTTACGCAAACAGTGGTTCGGTTGTGGAATGAACTTGCACAGGTAGAATTGGACATCGAGTTACGACTTTTAAAATTCATTAAATTCAGTATGATAACAAGAATTGTTTGAAAGTAGATGGGCCACGCACAGAGAAGCGCGACTAGTTTATTTTTGATTATGGATGGCACGAACTGGCTAGATGAACGTTTCCGCGTTCTGTGCTGTGTGACTCTTTGACACTACACGTTATTTATGTGATCATGTTGTAATCGTCAGAGAGCAACTGTTCATTGATACTTGTATCTGCATGTAAAGATAACGGCGAAGTTAACGAAATGCCCTTCTTTCACCTCAAGACCCTGCATTCGCACATTTGGTATTCCCACACCAATTTCAGAAGTTAACGAAGAAAGTACAATGTAACTTCAGGCAGGCAAAAAAGGATTAGACATTAAATTTGCCTTAGACAGTGACTGAAAATACATCACGTTGATTCAAATATGTAGGTTGAGGGTTTCCATCCGATAATCTTGCTTTATGTTTGAGAACAAGAAAAGTAGATCTATCAGATCTTCCACAATTCTTATTGCGCGATGGAGCCATGCTTCAGTATCTCGGAAGATGAGACAGAATATATATGACTGCGATGAAGAGAGTGTTTTCAAACAGAGACAGTGGCGTTCTCTGTCACAGAAACCGGTTGTGGTCGTTTCCTTAAATGTATTAAAGTAATAGCAATGCATATTTCTGAGGTCTCTGAGGATGCTTGAGCATCGAGAGAATACGAAAAAGAAGTCTTGAGATGTAAGATGGCTCTTATTTTCGATATCTCTCTAAATATGCATTTCGTTCATGGACTCATCACTGAGTGTTATCGGCACTATTCCTGTGTAAATAGTCGGCCGATTGACAGAGGTTATCTGATCAGTCTATTGAATGAATTAATGCTCTGTTCCGTGTCATACAAGAGCCAGGACCGCAAGAACGTTTCCTTTATTTCTTCTTGCAAGTTTGAAGTTGTCGACTATGGCGTTGCAATGTGTAATTTCGTCAGACTATAAAATCTCTTTTTTTGCAAAGCGTGCACAAAAATAGCCAGTTTCCAATTTGAAGCAATACTATGTTTGATAATTTCTACTGACAGCAATACATATGAGTTCGACTTTATGCTGACGTATTTGATCACGGTATCGATTTTATATTCATGTATTTATTTTAAAAATATCCTGCACAAGAGAGGTTTTAGAACATTGACACCTGATTTTGAAGATGAAAATTTCAATGGGTGTTTGATATGTATGTTTCAATCAAAATTCGCACGAAACAGAAATTATCACACATCAAAATTCTGATTGAAAATCTGAAGGGTAACTGTGCAAAGTTTTTTTAACAACCCGGAGAATTAAGGAAATCAGGGTGAAATCTAGCCTCGGCTGCAAAGAGAGTCCGCTAAAATACATTGCTCTTGTCCATATTTTTTATAAATACTCTGAGAGTTTGTTTCAATAGCGATTCCATTGCATTCTTCAGTTCTCCTCTGAATTTTTTCTGGGTTGTGGCATAAATACAGGGATTCAGTAAACAACTCAACAACTTGAGGATATTTCCTGTTTCAGTTGCAATATATTCAGGGTTGTTAAAGTCACCTATGTAATAATTAGTGTTTGCCAGTCTGGTAATGACCAAAATAACAGAATATGTCAACCAAAGCAACATGAAACTGACGGATACCGAAAATAATAAAATGATGGACTTCCTCTGGTTCTCCGTCTCTGCACTGCTTTCATTCTTATTTCTTTGACCACGGAGCCTAATCCGAGTTCGATTCGCCATCACAATACAGTGGATGGTTAAAGAATTAAGTGAGAATATTAAGAGAAATGGAAGCCAACCAAGCCAGGCACTATAAAACCAGACCAACGCTACCCATGCAGATGATGTTCCAGTTGATCGGCAGCCCCATTGAATTCCATCAATGATTTCCTCTGGCTCAAATGCAAACAAAACTGGAATATTCTTTGACAAAGTCAAGACCGAAATGATTATTAATACCGTGGTTGCAGTTCTTTCGGTACAATATAATGTTTTCAATCTCTGGCAGCCGATCATCACAAATCTGTCAAATGTGAAGGACACAGTGAACCAAACAGTTAAATCGAGACTGATGACAGTCATGTATATAATGAGCTTGCAAACAGGTGTAAGGGAGAAGAAGGACAATGGAAAGTGATGACTGAAAATGCTATATACTACAACATTATTGATGACGACCAATAGATCCGCTGTTGCCATGGCCACGATATAAGCAGTGATGCATTTGGAAAGACCACAGTTTCTTCGCAAAAGAATTAAAATAGCCATCGTGTTCGCTGTAATAAAGACAGATATAAGAGACAGAGTCGGAAATGTTGCAAAGCATGATTGATATAGAGGTGTAGATATTTATTAAGAGGATGTGAACGCATTTTGAGTGATTTACAAAACATGACATTCACGCAAAGGTTTAATATGCTGCTGTCGACATCATTTTGTTTGGTATTACCAGACTGTCTAAAGAACGACACGACTCCTTGCAGGCGGCACATTGGTGGCAATTATGCGTGGCAATTGAACACGAGTTATGCTCCCATTTAAAATGGAGGAGCCGAAAGTGTTCAGTCACTGGTTTGATAATCTTCTGTGAAAACTGACAATGGAAAAATAGAGTATTCAACGCTTACACGGTAAAATAAAATCAACTGGAAAGAAACAAGATCAATGGCTTACCTGGAAGAGCAGCAGCTGCAAGAAGTGGATAGTAAATCTCTTGCAACAGCAAAACCGGTGGTTTCCACATTTCTGAAAATGAATGACTGTTGTAGTTGTTGAAGGTCTCTGGCTGCCATATGACCAACACATGGAAATGCTCAGCTGTATTTATGCACACATCAGACCTCCATTGAGTCGATTACGTCAAATCATCACTGACATTAGTTCAGCTCATTTGGAATGTTTTTGTTTTGAATAACACATTGAAACAAAATAAGATCTGGCCCTGATATTCTCGACTTCTCTATACATTGGACGTCAGATGTCATGTACATCACCTTATTTCAGAATTTAGACAGCCGGATTTTGTGAAAAGTAACTCCTGACTATTTTTGTTATTAATACGTTTATCAATTGTGCTATGCGCTTCTTCGCTGCCAAATGTTGAATCCTTACGCATATTGTAGCTCATCAAATTCGAATATTTATCCAGTTTTTGAAATTGCATACTTAGTGACAAATAGAGGAAAATGCACACGAAGAGATTGACTTACCACATTGGATAGTTTTTTCATGTATCACATGCGATGAATGCGATCTATTTATCCAGTAACTCATTCCAGACCAGTTGGAAATTTACTCGTGCTCATCTGAACGCCTGGGATTAGGCAAAGAACACTGAATAAATGTCAATATTCCTTACTGACGGCATGCATAGTTTCTACGATATTTAAGCAAGCAACTAATGATAAAGAATATGCGGGTGGAATTAAATATCAATACCATTGCGAGAGAAGTAGAATAACAAAAAAAACGTATTGTGCTGATGACAATGCTGTCACTTTATAAATGATATTCTGTCTTTTTTATATGAAGAGGTCATAAAGGCATAGCTGCCGTAGTGTCGATTTTAATAAGGATTTGGAGGTGTCGTTGTTCGACTAAAACACCAGGTTATAGTCCAACAGTTTTATTTTCATGCATTGCTTTTCCGGTTAAAGCTGGAAAAGGAATGGCCAGTGCTCTCAGTTCATGCCCTTTTTTTCGACTTTATTTCAGCTGCAGCAGACAAAAGTTGGTGGAGTGCAGGGAAGTCGCCAGCTTCTTTAAAAGACTTTTCTGAATTTATATTGAATGTTATGTCTTTGAAATTGTTTCCTTCCTTCTATAAGAGTCTGTGTTTGATTTGTTTTTGCCGTGGATATGTTCATGTGCTTTTCAAGTATTGGAACAGTTAATTACTAATAGCTATTGGAGCTGATTGGTGTAGTATTTCAACAGTTAAGTTATTCAAAATTACGTTTTCTTTTGTTGGGGCGACAACTGTTGTCCTGAAATTACTGTTTTTTGTTTTCTGAAACTCCAGTGCTTTGATGACTTGTATCAGATGGGGAACACTCACGTCACATCAACCTTCATACAATAAACAGTCAGGGCCACCTTCTGAAAATACTTTGAGAGGGTCAAGCCTGTACCGTTGCATTTTGTTGGAATGTTTTGATCATTCAAATTTGGTTTTAGAGTAGTTGCACTTAAAGGCGAGTAGCAGATGTCGGTTTCCTTTTTTCTGCGTGTTCAATTCGAGGAGATTAAACAGTATTCAAAGATTGGGAAAATATTTGTAGCTCTGATGCACGTTGTTGTGGTTCTGTTCGCCAAACTGGGAATTTGTGTTGCAGACGTTTCGTCCCCTGTCTGGGTGACATTCTCAGTGCTTGGGTGCCTCCTGTGAAGCGCTTCACAGGAGGCTCCCAAGCACTGAGCATGTCACCTAGACAGGGGACGAAACGTCTGCAACACAAATTCCCAGCTCGGCGAACACAACCACAACAGTTTAAACAGTACTTTGCGGTGGAATGGCTCTTTCTGTCAGTGAGAATTTTCTGCGGGTGGCGGATGAAGCAATTTGGTCATTTTACAGAAGGCAAAGATAAAGTTTAAGGTATTGCAACTGGCAGGCTGGTTTGCAGAGGCAAGGGGGGACTTGTTTTTACCTTCGTCAGTGAAAAAAGAAACGGTAGTAACAATAGTTCAAAATTTAAATTTGCTGGAAACGTTGGAATTGACTCGACTTCAATTGGATATGAAGCAGCTTGACCATGAATTGGAACTGAAAAAGTTTTCATTTAGTTGAAGACAGGAAAAAGTAGGAGGACAGAGTCACTCTCAGAAAAAAAGAAATAAAAGTGAAAGGACTGCCCTCACAGAAGAAAGATAACAGAGAGAGAAAGGATGGGGAGAAACAGATTGAGTTTGGTCGACTAAATTTGGCAGTTCTAATGGAAAGTTGATGTAAATGGATGAAGGTGAAGTTAAAAGTTACGCTTAGTCAGGATGTTAGTGATGTTGAGCAAAGTCATCGTCCCTGAAGACTTGATGGAAGTCTGTTCAAATGTATCCAGGCAGTATGCACGTTTGATTCGGAGAGTGTCGAAGCCTTTTTCATTTCATTCCAGAAACAGGTTAAACAAATGAAGTGGCCCCTCATGATACGGGTTTGACTGAACCAAAGAGATTTGCTAGGTAGAGTTAGTGGTGTATCCGCATCACCATCAGAAAAGGGAGGTGGGGATGTGTCGAGGTGAAGGAAGCCAGACATGAGTGCATCTGACATTCTATCCGAAAATCACAGGCAGCGATTTCGAAACCTAAGAATGGACAATGTTCCACCGTGTATTGAGTTTGAAAGGATCAAATCTGGCTTCTGACATTAATTTCAATACATGTGAAATTGAAATGATATTCAAGAGAAATCCTCTGGTAAGGGCAAAGTAGACGTTGTTCAAGTTAATAAAGATAGTTTACCACAAGATAAAATGGAAACCCATGAAGGGTGAAGATAACTGAAAAGGCTGACGTGTTTTCACTGCAATAAAATAGGCCCAATAAGTGCAGAGCGTTTGTGGTTCAGTAAAAGCACTGGGTAGAAGATATCGGAAAGCAGCATAAGACAGGGAATGTTGCTAAAATTGCAAAATGAATCACAATGGATGCGATAATTTTGCACCAGAACGTACTACACCAGAAAGACTATACTTGTGAAGAAAGTGGTAGTACTTCATCAATTATTTACTTGCAAAAATAAGATTTCCTCTCATAGAGTGGGAACAATACCTCAAGAATATTTAGTATTTAGAGATACGGGATCACCTCAATCCTTCATGTTGATGGATGAAGAGAATATGTAACGCTGAAATACTAGTCGTGGAAAAAGTGCTATCCCGTGGAATTTATGGCGATCTGAGAAATGCTCCATATGCGCAGTGAGTTTGGAGCGTGAAGGGAATTGTGGAGAATTATTAATAGGAGTACTGGAGAAACTCTAGGCTCCTGGAGGACAATTGGTGTTTTATAACAATATAGTTGGGCCACAGGAAGGTGTGCTGCCTGCTGTGATGAAAAGCCCAATGGAGAAGCAGAATTCTGTAATACTGAGGTCTGCCAGAAGATAAATCATGAGATTTTTCCTGACAATCTGATAACAAGGTCAAAATATCACCAGTGGAAAAAGGATGAGAAATCAATGAATAAATATTATCATGTTAAAGTAGAATTGTCTGTAATTGTGTTCGATTGAATGCTTGAGCCAAATCATGGGCAGGTGGAGGACAAAGAGGATGTTTTTAATTCAGAAAAATTAACTAAGTTACAACAAAAAATGGAAAACTGAAACAATTGTATCCAAATGCGTATGCAGAAGAATATTCTGAACGTATTTCAGAATGCGACCATCTTAACAAAAGATATATGGATGAGGGATGGGCAAACTTTCAAAAAGGTGCAGTGCCAGTGGTTCACAGAAAAGAAGTGTTGGAGGAAGCACTTGAATTACCAATAGGAAAAAAAAAGTCTTGCTGATACAGAAAAACATTTTCTAATGCACAAAGATGTGCTTTCATTTTACCAGAAATGTCATACGTGTTAGGCAATTGGAAAAACAGAGGCATCAATAAAACCAGCATTTCTCACACCCGTTTCTGCATTTGATAAATCTTTTGCGAGGATTTTAATTGATTCCATCGGACCAATACCTGAAAGAGAATTTGATAATATCTAAGAGCATGCATAAAATGTCCTGCTGAATATAGAACACATTTGATTTAAATGCTTGACACGATTCAAGAAGCACCCGAGGTAACACATTGATATTTTTTTCAGAAACTGAAATGACAGAGCAGGCACTCCCATTTGTACACTTCAGCACATCGCACACAACTGGAACGAGGTTGTTCAGTACTTCTGAGATCTTGTCAATTAGTAGAGATCATTAGTGACTACAAACCTGAAAAAAAGAAAAGTGAAGACATCGCTGAACTCTATTTGAACTGCAACAGGGAGGCATAAGGCAACTTTTAATTACTTAAGAGTCACAGAAAAAAAGTCTGGACAACAGCCATTTTATCTTTGTTCCTGTTACACAGAAATGGAAGAATGGCAAGCAGCTCCTGAAAGCTATTGCATAGGAAAAAAAAAAGAACACTAGACTGCTCTAACTGTTTGTCAAGAAAAGATATTTCGGAAACCATTATGCCAGTTATATGGAATTAATTCGCCTCAGTTCAGAATGCCTGCACTGACTGCTTTTTTGATATTTGCAATGACATGATATAAAATTAACCGTTGATCTGCTGAGAGAAGCTTTAGTCTTTATTTGCCAAATATCTTAAAAAAACGAATCGGTAATGTGTAATTTTCTGGTTCATTCAGTGTTTTGTTAGTTGTGCATAATTGTCCTGATGAGAAAAAAAAAAACTGCTGCTTTACTTGTGTTGTCAGTAAACTCACACTGCTGTTCCAGAATTCTTCTCAACGAAGGAACTTTGAGAAGTTAGCAATCAGGTGCTCAGTGGTGCGCAGAGAAGATTGCAGAGGGAGGTGTTCCTACGTATCTGTTGTTCCGCTCTTGGTAATGGTAGTGGAAACAAAAGGTGATCTGTCGTGAATACTGTGATTTTGCTAAAGTGTATCTTGGAGATTGTGTTGAGTGGTTTAATTAGACCTCAATGTTGCAGGGACCAAATGTAGTGCCAATTAAGTGAGGTGCTTTATTTTGCATGACGGCCAGTCCAAGACAGATTTAACGCATTTTCATAACTGTAGGTCCATGGAAATCATTAAACATATCGTCCGATTAAAGCACAGTCCCATAAGTGATTACCTGACTTTTTTGCATTTCTCATTTTGTTGTCGAACCTCACAATTAAGAATTGGAATTGCACAGCATTTGGCTTTGATCTTTAGAGCTCATTTTTGCCAGGCATAGCTCCAGAAGACTACAGGAAAGCAAATGCTTTTCATATTGTTCAACAAGGGGACGAGAGCCACCACTGGAAATTATAGACCAGTGAACCTGATGTCAGTTTTTGGAAAAGGTCAGAAGAGATTGATTTATAATCACCGAGAAAGGAATGAGTTGATTTGAGACACGGGACACGGTTTTGTGAAGGGTATATCGTACCTCCTAAACCATGTTGTTTTCTTTCAGAAGGCAAACTCCCAGTGAATAAGGGTGAAGTGGGGGATTTCAAGAAGGTTTTCAAAACGGATCCCCATCGGAAGCTATTGCACAAAAGATAAGAGGCATGGAATCGAGCGTGATTTGGGGTGTGGATCAGAAATCGGCTAGCTGAGAGAAGACAGGGGGTTGTGGTTGATGGGAGATGTATATCCTGAGTTCAGTAGTGGAATGAAAGGATCTGTTTCGGCCACTGCATTGTGTCATCTGGACGAGGGCGTAGCAGAATGGGTAATGAAAATTGTGCATGACACTAATGTTGTAGGAGTTGTGTATAGTGACGAACGATGTTGCAGGTTACAATGCGGCTTAGACAAGTTACAGAGCTAGGCTGAGAGGTGGAAAATGGAGTTTACTGTGGATAAGTGTGAGGTGAGTCACTTTTGAAAGAGCAACAGGAATACAGAGTGGTGGGCTAGAGGAAGGATTCTTGATAGTGTAGATGAACAGAGAGATCTTGGTGTCCATGTGCATAGATCTCTTAAAATTACCACTCCGGTTGATATTGCTGTTAAGAAGGCACATGTAGTGTTGACATTTTTGGTAGAGGGATTGATCGTCATAGCCATGAGGTTAAGTTTCAGCTGTACAAAATTCTGGTGTGGCCATACTTGGAGTATTGCGCGCAGTTCTGGTAACTGTATTACAGTAAAGACAAGGGAAGTTTGGAAAGGACTCACAGCAGATTTACCAGGATGTTGTTGAGTAAGGAAAGAAGTTCTGACGACGAAAGGCTGAGGGACTCGAGGCTGTTTTCGTTCGAGAGAAGAAGGTCAACCTGTGACTTAATTGAAACAGGTAAGACTATCAGAGGTTTAGACAAGTTACACACTGACAGCTTTCTCCCTCGGATGGTGATGGCCAGCACGATGTGGCATAGATTTAAATTTTGGGCTCATTGATATAGGTCTGAAGTCAGAGGTAGTTTCGTCACTCATAGACACTCAAGGCGTGGAATGCCCCGCTCATAGCATTAGTAGACTCGCCAAGTTAATGTGCATTTAAATGATATCGGATAAACATTCGGATGAAAGTGGAATAGTTCCGGATGAATCGGTTTCAGATTTGTTTCACAGGTCGGGGCGACATCGAGGGCTGAAAGGCCTGTCATGTGCTGCAATGTTCTACATTCTATGTTCTATGATGGCACTTAGATACAAATTAAAGGACGAAAAGTCAGCAATTGAATCTAATCACACTGAGGTACCAAGAGTTGAGTGGACATGCGAAGACTTCTGATCATTTATGGGAGGTTTCATCAGAGTACAGACTTCTCAGAAACTTGGTAAGTGAATGAAACATACATTACAGACATTTGCTGATGCTTTGTGTTTGGAACTTGGAATGCTTTGCCTCAGAGGAAAGGGAGAATTTGATGCGTCTCTGGACAGGAGATAAACAAGCACTGCAGAAAAACGATGACAGAAATTCGAATAGTTGTCTGAAATTTGTCTTTTTGCAATATGGAAGTAATGTCCTTTCACTATAGAACAATCTGAAAATCACATTACCTCGCTGTATTCTTTGAATCCAGATAGCCTATTTCTTCATCCCCCCAGTCAATATTCATTTTGGTCATCAATTCATGACTGCCAGTATCGCACATAAAAGAAGGAAAATCCAAATCTTCCCATGAAACAACAGGGGGGAAACAGCGCTCTTAGGAAAAGGCGTAGAAGTAATGATTGAATTGATTTCAATTGAGTTACATAAATTGTCACGTGTACTCACATGCCTGTGTCGAAATATTTACTCTTCCATCGATGTTGGGTTATCAAAGATACAAAAGTACCTAATTTCGGGAACTTGGAACAACTTACATAGACCTGGAAAGCACAGGAACGTGCACTTCGATGGATGACGTTGTCCTGAACATGCATCCAAATTAAACTAATTCATTCTGCCTGCGTTTTGTCCATAAACCCGACATGACTTGCATTCTAACGTGCATGCCTAAAGGCTTCCTTAGCTCCCCCTTCTGCCACTACTGACATCACGACAGTCCATTCCAGACTCCGAAACGTCACTGCATTAAAGAAACATACCCTTCAAATCTCCCTTTGAACTTTGATCCTCTCACCTGTAATGCATGTAATTTAAAGTTAGACACTTCACTGTGGGGACGAGACTCAGGCCAATAACCCTATCCATTAATTTCATATTTCTGTAGCTTTTTGCCAAGTCTCACCTCACCTCCGCCTCACGATAGAAAACAACCCGAGCTTTTTAATTGCATTTCCTTATCGCTCATATCCTCAAATCCTGGTAGCATACTGGTAAAACTCTGCTTCACCTTCTCCAAAGCTCCATAACGTTCCTGTAACATGGTGAACAGAATTGAACTCTAATTTAAGCCGAACTAATGTCTTATCAAGCTGCAACATGATAGCCTGACTGTTGCGCACAAGCCTCCGAACAGTAAAGACATGCATGTCATAAACCTGTTCTACTGCCCTGTTGATTTGTGTTGCCACTTTCAGGGAGCATTGGATTTGAAAGCAAAATCCCTCTTCAAATAAAAGCTCTTCAGGTTCCTACGATTAACTATATACTCTTCCTTAAGGCATGATCGCACGGTGGCACAGTGGTTAGCACTGCTGCCTCACAGCGACAGAGACCCGGGTTCAATTCCCACCTCAGGCGACTGACTGTGTGGAGTTTGCACGTTCTCCCCGTGTCTGCGTGGGTTTCCTCCGGGTACTCCGGTTTCCTTCCACAGTCCAAAAGATGTGCAGGGTCAGGTGAATTGGCCATGCTAAATTGCCCATAGTGTTAGGTAAGGGGTAAATGTAGGGGAATGGGTGGGCTGCGCTTCGGCAGGTCGGTGTGGACTTGTTGGGCCAAAGGGCCTGTTTCCACACTGTAAATCTAATCTACTCTAAAAAAGCGCAGCACTGGACTCAACTCCATCTGCCAAACCTCCGTGTATACCTGGAATAGATCTAGTTCCTGCTCTATTCTTTGACCACCTTCTATACTTTCCCAGAAACCATTGAACCTAATCTCATCTGTAAACTTACAAACTCACCAATCTGCAATTTCATCCATGTCAAAAATGCAAACCAGAAACAGCAGAGCTTCCAGTCGCGATAACCATGGACCACCACTTGTCACGGACTTCCTTCAGAAAACAAAACTCCGCTATTCCACCACGTTCCTCTGCCTAGTATGGGCAAAACCAAAAGAATTCATGCGACCGCTTCACATTGGATCCCATGCATTTAAATCTCTGGACGACTCTATCATGAGGGGCTTTGCTGAAAGTCTCAGTGAAATCCTTGTCGATAGTATCCACAGCACTACCATAAACGACAAGTTTCATCATCTCCTCGAAACATTCAATCATGTTAATAAGACTTGCCCTTGTCTGCGCAAAGGTATTTTAACTGTGTCTAATTAGGCCAGGCGGTTTGAAACATCAAAAGTCTTGTCCATTAGAATACTCTCCAACAGCTTTCTAAATGACAGTGCGATGCTGACTTTCCTTTAGTTTGATGAAATATCACTGTTTACTTTCTTGAACAGAACATCAGCAATAAAGGAATAAAAGCTTTATTTTCAACGTAAAGGCAGCTATGATCAAGGGATTCTCTAGAGGTATGCAGTGGACAATAGAGTTTATTGATGAAGGCTTTGAGACAGCTGAGAGAAAAGAATTATTACAGAAAGATTATGGCCTCTCAAGAGTAAGTGTGTGAGTTTATATTTTTGTCTAACTACTGCAAATGGGCGAGGTTCTCAATGAATATTTCCTCCCTGTGTTTATCGTGAGAAAGACATAAAGAATTGGTTATGACACGGGTTAAAACACTCTGATCATTCTAAAACTGACACACATAGACCCTCATCGCTTGCTGCAATGCAATAATCATCGAGAGGAAAAGATAATCCCAAAGGTCACCATTTAAGGTAAAAAAATATCAATTGTATTGTAAACGTCTGAAAGAGAATACTGAAACCAAAAACTATTTACAACATCCTCTTAATTCTATCTTTTAACTATCACGCAACAATACTGGTCCGATACATTCCCTCTTAAATTTACGTCAACATCAATTTGAAAACCAGTTATCATCTCCAGATCCACACCATTCTTTGTGGATTTCTTTGGTTTGACATTAGTGTTCTGCTGCATATATTTGTTTTCATAAGGGAACTTTCAGACAGCTATATAGCTTGCAGTTTGTTTGTTGGTAGTCGTTGCTATTCTCCACCAATATCTTCAAAATGTCTGGTTTTATTCCCCAAAACATTGGATCATTTAATTGGTTTGATGACATCCCAAATTGAAAACTTGAAATTCGATTGGTATTTGTTATCTGGGGTACAACTGAAATTAATTGGCCGAGTTTGAATTTGTTAGGTGTATGGCAACACCGTGCAGTGTTTGTGGACACCAAATGTTCCATATTTTCAGGTCTGCTTTTCTATTTCCGGATTAGTTTCCTCTCTCCTTTAAGAATACAGTACGCGTATAGACCGTCATGCCCCCTTCCCCTGAAGAAAGCAAATTAACCAATAGAATGGGAACAATGGCTCAATTTCTCATGTGCCTTAACACCATCACCATGCCATGTGTAGGACATTAATCGAATTTCACATTAACTTCTTGACAGACAAATATATTTCATCATTGAATAGATACCTACCTTATCTATACTTCATTAGGTAGAATTCCTCTATGGCCTTCGTCTTTCCGTTCCGTGTGGTCAACATTCCAGGACCACTGCTATGTCCCAAGAACATCACTCAAGAAGACACCTTTTGTGTCTTCTGTATTGTTTAATATTATTGCCAATTTCGCCTCTCGTGTTCGTTCAAACGACACAGTATGATCCTACCCGAGCTTACAAAACACCAATACATTGTTCAAACAGACTTCACAGTTTGTAAACGTATCGACAACTTTGTTTGTGAGTCTTTGAAATTTGGCGGGTGTGTTATTCATTCCAAAGGTCATCAATTTGACTTGTTGCAGTTCATTTGTGTTTGCAAGCGCAGAAATGTCTTTCACTGTCACTGGGAAATGTACTTGTCATAAACACACAGTTTGTCCAACTTGCTGATATAACTGCTTGTCAAATTCCCTCCATACAGACCTCCAATCTCGATATTGGGTATGAGTCCGATTTTGTAACGGTATGGACTTCCAATAATTCAAGCAAAATCGTTGAATCCAGTCTGGCCATGAGTCCAATCTGATTGCTTGAATACTTGTGATCAAATTGTCTCTTGAAATCTGGTGGGTACAACCATTGTGGATAATGAAAACGTTTTTTTATTTCCAGGCAGGGCTCCATCACAATCATTCATAATCCGTATGAAACGTTATTTGCATTTGGGCTTTGGTATCTAAGAACATCATTGAACTTTATGCATTCTGGCTCAGTTCGATGCCATCCTCGTTGATTTTGGCTACCACACCCTTCAGGACCTCGCTGGCTTTGGAAGTGTGACGCTGATTAGAGTGTTGCTTTATCTGAACAGCATTGCCTATATCCACATCATTTACAATTGTATTCTTCCCATGCATCAGACTCATACATATGTCCGCATACTACAGTAGCAAACTTTCAACTGTGTTCCTTGGTTCTGAGGAGGATAGTGTATTAACCTGTTCCCAGTACTCAAGGCCTTCTTAGTTTGAAAGAGATTTTGAGTCAGATCAAAATCCACAATATCTGGATTTGATTCCGCACTCTGCTGAGAAGTAACTTACATTTGTTTCTTCAGTTGTTTCTGTCCAGTGCAATTCAGTTTCAACAAGTCAACAACTTTATGAGATAGTTCACCTAACTCAACTTTTTTCTAAATTTATCAGGGGCTACTAAACCTGACTATAAATTGTGTCCTATCACTGGCAACAGTACTAACAGGTCATGACTAAAAGACATCTTCTGAGTCCGTGCTTGTATATGGAAACTGCTTCATTTTATGCTGTGGCCCCTTTTGGTACGTTTTAGCAAAATCACCTGCTCGACATAACATCTTCCTCTCACCAGATGCAAAACCAAATTGTTAGGTCTTGTGCTTTGGTCTTGTCAAGTTTACTTTAAATAATTTCATGGGTCCTCACCTTCATGTCAGAATATTAACTCGAAGGGAGTAAGCTGCGTCTATTCATTTGGTGCATCTGTAATGGGAAACAATCCGAATTGGACATCTTCCTCCTCATTATTCGGGTCATCCTGACAGTCTGCTCTCAATATGGTCTTCAAGGTCTCATGCCAGCTTTCTAAAGCTCTCTTGGAATAAGTATGATACGTACTTGAATAAAATCCAAATCCATAACTAGGCTTGCAAAAAAATTAGAACCTTGATTCAAATGAATCTCTCTGGGTAGCCCATAACACGCGAACAAAGCGACGAACTCCTCCATCACTCATTTTGCCTTAATTCTCATAATTCAATTTACTCTTGAAATCTGGTAGACAAAGCCATTATGGTTAACGAAATCTGTTTCCCGTTTTTATTTCTCGGCGTATATCCGAAAATATCTTTCATAACCCGTGTGAAACGTTGTTCACGTGCAGAAATTGTGAACAAAGGTCCTGGTTTTTTTTCCGCCTGTAACGTACCGACCATTTGGCATGTATGAGACGTCTGGTGAAGGTTAGCAACATCCTCGTGCGGTCCAGGCCAATAAAAATGATTTTTTTTTACCGAAGCCTGAGTCTTTCAAATACCACAGAGGACACATTCATGGGCGGCACGGTGGCTCAGTGGTTAGCACTAACGACATACAGCACCAGAGTCCCAGGTTCGATTCCAACCTAGAGTGACAGTCTGTGTGGAGATTGCACGTTCTCCCAGTGTCAGCGTGGGTTTGTTTCGGGTGCTCCGGTTTCCTTCCACAGTCCAAAGATATGCAGGCCAGGTGAATTGGCCATGCTAAATTGCTCGTAGTGTTCGGTGCATTAGTCAGGTGGAAACAGGTTTGGGTGGGTTATTCTTCGGAAGGTCAGTATGGAATGGTTGGGCCGAAGGGCCTGTTTCCACAATGTAGGGAATCTAGTCTAATCTATCGAGTTCATATTCTATTTCTAAAAATTCCATGGTGTAATACACAGACTTCACAATCTACTGCATTTCGCCGATTTCGGTTCTGCACTATGCTGACTTGGTCTCCATTTCTGTCTCAAGCTTTCACCTTTCTGAAAGTTACCCTCAGGTGTATTCTCCTTCTTTTATACCGTGTTTAACATAATGCTTTTGGAAAATTCAGGGATTTCTGATACACCACAGGAACACTCCACATGAATTTTCAACTCCACCAGCAGACTAATCTCACGTTCAACCTCATAGATCTTATCTATTTTTAAGGCCGGCATCCATTATTAGAAATTACGGTGTTTACTTCCTTCAAACGCAAAAAATAAGTCAAACCTAATTCCATTTTTATGCTTCTGAAGGCTGTTTATGCGCTTCTGGTATCAATTCATAAGCGCTTAAAATAGCTGTTTGACCTCTTTGTAATCTCATGCCCTCTCATCTGACATAGTGGCAAATACCTCACTAGTCCAACCTACCAGTTTAGTCGAAACTAGCATTGTCCATAAATACAGGGACGACTCCAACAGGCTCACCAATTTTTCAAATAAGTTGAAGAAGGTTTTCGATGATTCTCTCATGATAATGTCGCTGAAATTTGAAATATTTGTAATAATACTAACATCTCATCTAATCTCCATCCAGTTAACTTGACTCTGATGACGAAGTTCTAAATTCGCAACTTCGAATTCTCACTCTTATTGCTCAGTGAAAACTTTCTCTCACCCTTTATTCTGTCTGTCTTTCTCTCTACCTTTCTTTTGTCTTTTTCTCTCCCTTTATTCTGTCTTTCTTTATCATCTAACAAACTTTTCCTCAATTGTAATTTAAATCTTTTTTCATGGACACTGCACATGTCTGTTTCACTGACACCTAAGTATTTGAGTGAGTCATGGAGATGTACAGCATGGAAACAGAGCCTTCGGTCCAACCTGTCCATGACGACCAGATATCCCAACCCAACCTAGACCCACCTGCCAGCACCCGGACCATATCCCTGCAAACCCTTCCTATTCATATATCCATCCAATGTCTCTTAAATTTTACAATTGTACCTGCCTCCACAACTGGAAGCTCATTCCATACATGTACCATCCACTGCGTGAAAAGTTGCCCCTTAGGTTTCTTTTATATCTTTCCCCTCTCAAACTGAACCTATGCCTTCTAGTTATGGACTCCCCGACCCCAGGGAAAATACATTGTCTATGTATCATATCCATGCCTCTCATAATTTTGTAAACATCCATAAGATGACCCCTCAGCCTCCGACGCTCCAGGGAAAACAGCCCCAGCCTGTTCAGCCTGTCCCTGTAGCTCAGATCCTCCAAACCTGGCAACATTCTTGTAAATATTTTCTGAACCCTTTCAAGGTTCTCAACATCTTTCCGATAGGAAGAAGACCAGAATTGCACCCAATATTCCAACAATCGCCGAACCGATGTCCGGTACAGCCGTAACATGACCTCCCAACTCCTGTACTCAGTGCTCTGACCAAAAAAGGAAAGTATACCAAACACCTTCTTCACTATCCTATCTAACTGCGACGCACGTTCAAGAAGCTGTGAACCTGCACTCCAAGGTGTCTTTGTTCTGCAACGCTCCCTCGGACCTGAACCTTAAGTCCTGCTAAGATTTGCTTTCCCAAAATGCAGCACCTCACATTTATCTGAATTAAACTCCATCTGCCACTTCTCAGCCCATTAGCCCATCTGGTACAGGTCCTGTTGTAATCTGAGGTTACCCCCTTCGCTGTCCACTACACCACCAATGTTCTCGCTGACACTATGGCCCCAAGCATCATCCTGACACTTCACACCATCGTGTTGCCTTAAAAATGGAATGCGAGCGAGGACCAGAGAAAGAGAGGTATGGAGAATGTGATGAGTGGGTGAAGAGTGCAAGAGGGGGAACAGAGGGACTGATGTAAAGTGGGGAGGGAGAGACGTTGAAAAAAAGAGAAAATAGGTGCGTGGGGAGAGAGAAGAACACTGTGAGAGTGCGAAAGAGATATGAAGCAAAAGAGAGCAAGGAAGAGAGATGAATTCTTCTGTGGCTTCGTCAGAGGGTGTGACCCGGAGGTGAGTGCAAGGACAGAGTTATTTAACCCCAACTCCTGAACTCATGGCCGTGTCTCCTCCCTTCCCTGTGGACTATGACTTGGGGCCGACTCTCTCTGTTTCCATCCAGCTTCTTCAACACAAAGTCAAACAATAATAGAGTTCACTCTGCTGCTCGGCACTTCTCGATGAATATTTTTATTTTTTTTAGAAGCTGACGTTACAAACAAAATCATTACAATGGTGCCTATTCTCACTGTACCCTGAGTTGTGAGAAACATTGCAATGTGTCCTTGTAACCACCAGTGGGATAAAGATTGGATCAACCAGGAATCCCCTCAGACTGCAACCATCGCAAAATGTTGCTTCATCGCTCAAACATTGAACTGAAATGAGAAAATCCCGGATGGATTAATAAATGAGTGAATTTGATTGACTGGTGAATTTAGGTAAAGGGATCTTTCAGCATATTCTTCAGCTGCTGTCTGAACTTAGTCTGAGTGATGGCATAAATTGCGGTGTTTGTGCAGCAACTGAGGAGCTGTAGCATGAAGCCCAATTCGCGCACAAAGTAATGTATATAGACAGACTGGAATCCAATAAACCACATCCGGTACCATATAAAGTAAATCATTAACGTGGACCATAATATGATGAAATTGGCCGAGATCACAAACAGTAAAATTATGGATTTTTTTCGATTTCTCATTTCTGCGTCACACTGAACATCCCCAATGGTGTGAGCCTGGAGTCGCCTGCGGGCTCTGCTGGTCATGAAAATATGTCTCACGGTGAAAGCATTGAGGAGCAGAATCAGGATAAATGGGAGTGTTGGGTTAAGAATGTGGTGGAGGAACTCAATTGTGACCCAAACACGAGAGTAATAAACATCTGTTGCGACATTACAAAACCAGGGGTGGTTCAACAGCGAATACCAAGCGGAGAGCATAAAATACCAGAAAATGTTCTTTAAACAGCTCAGCACAGTCATCGTTCCCAGAACCACAGCCGCAGTTTTCTCATTGCAATATTTACTTTTCAAATTCTGGCAGCAAATGGCGACAAATCGATCGAAGGTGAAAGTGACGGTGAACCAGACAGAACAGTCAGCGGCGGCATAAAGCAGGGCAGCGTGGATATTACACACGGGGATGGACTGCAGGAAATAAAACTGCTCCCGATAAACAATGGGAATGTGTCTCAATGTTAAATCAAGAATGATGACCAGTAGATCTGCCACTGCCATGGCCGCCAGGTAAAGTCTGACACATGGAGACAATCCGCAATCTTTATAAAGCAGGACAAAGATCGTCACTAAGTTAACTGTGAGGAAGGAAAACAAGCAAATTATTTATCAGCCTCGAGGGGAAGTTACCACCTTAATCGAAGACCCAGTGCGATACTCAAATGTGTCACGTTATTGAAGTATTAGAAGCAGAAAGAACAAATCGTGAATTACTCACAAAATGTGACATGCAACAAAATAAATGATCACTTCCCAAATAGGCAGGCACATATTCATACCAACAGATGATTTCGAGAACATTCCCACAGACTCGTTCATTCGAGTACAGATGGAGCCGCTTCTTTCCACTTCCGAATACGAAGAGGGAAAACATTGCTGACCTGAAGAATTGTTCCCCAGTTCTTGAAAGCAACAAATAATTGGCCATTTCTGTCTTTTTTTTCTGAATTTCAGTGGATCATCTGTCATCAAGAAAGGTAAATGCAGGGAAAACATGTTCACCAATTTAACTACCCTCAAAGAAAGGTACTTCAAAACAAAATCTCCGTCTGTCTGGAACAGGATTTCTTCCCTCAGGAGTTTATCTTATTCAAACTAATATCCGCCGTTCACAAATAATGTCGGTTTCAGAATGCTATGCGCGTGATAGTTTTAGAATGTTCTGGAAAATATTAAGTATAGAAGGCGGTAGACTCATAAAACCCGCATCAAAAAAGTCCTTCTGTCCAGTAAGTTTGTGGAGATTCACTCTCGCTCACGGTGGAAATTTCTCCACAAACTCGACTCACTTGTCACTTTTCATAATAAAATCCACAAGATTAACACAATCTCTTGATCATTTGATGTCAGGTCCTCTTTTATGGCTACACAGATACCATCTCTTACTCAGAGATCTCCCCCAATTCCTTTTCATTGTTAGATAACACTCATGAATATGAAATATCCGGAATATCTAATTCCTACTATAGATCATCCTGTCGTCATGTCTCTGTAATGCTGTTCCATCATATCCATTTCTGACAATGCACAAAGTGAATACCTGAAACTTTATTGAGAAAACAGTACACATTCACATAGAGTGCCTTTTATTATGTTTTTTTAAACCGTTATTCCTGCTCCATTTTTACTTTTGTTCCTAAATGTGACTGGGCAGGAAACAATCTTGACATCATCGTATTCACAGAATCGGACCTGATTTGTAATGTTTCATGAAGAACGGTCACCATCCCTGTGTTAATCTTGTCCCACCCTGTCCCCGAAATGATAAGTGATTTTATCTGGGCTAGGTTAGTCCAGAACGAGAGGACATTGGTTAAAGGAAGGGAAAAGATTTAAAAGGGACTTTAAGGATTACATTTCCATGCAGAGATTGATGCATGTATTGAATGAGCTGCTAGAGGAAGTTGTGGTTGGAGTACAATTACAACATAAATGAAAGGTGTTGAGAAGGATATGGGACAAGTGCTGGAAAATGGGGCTATATTAAGTTCGGATATCTGGTAAGCATGGCCAAGTTGGATAAAAGAGGCTATTTCCGTGCTGGGCATCTCTGTGACTCTGAAACAGAACCACAAATGTTGGTGGCACCGTTGTACTCAGTCAGGACAGGATTGACCTTGGAATTCCCAATACTGCTTCCAGAAAACAAGACATCACCTGGTAAAATTCAAAGATGGTCAAGGAAATTGCCTAATGAGGACATCTACTGGCCTTCACACCATACCTCCATGATAAGTCATTTCTACTCAATGAATAAAACAATTGAAGGAAGCACTGAAGTTGACACATACACAGAGCACACAAGTAATTCTCATATAAAATATATTTCATCAGTGCGATTTGGCTTTAAAATCGATGAAAAATTAGCGAAGATTATTTTTGAAGACATTTCTCTACGTGTGCAATATCGTGAATCCAGTAGCAAATGTTTGGCGCACTTCATTTGGTGCATGCGCCAAACTCTCCGCACAATTCTGTGCACGTAGCAATATATGCAACCATCGATGCTAACAGTGACATATCCGCACTTTTCTCTAAATGCACCAATGTCAACAGCGAAGTCCTCTGCACTATTCTCTGCAAATGTGTCAATTTCAAAGGCAAAGCCTCCGCACAGTTCTGTGAAAGTTCCGATGTCAATGGTCTAAAATCTGCACTGATCTCTGCAAATGCACCGATGTGAATGGCAAAATATCTACACCATTCTGCACATGCGCCGATGCCATCGCCTCTGTCTCCGACCTCTTCTGCACAGGCAATGATGTGAGCTGCCATCAGAGAATAAGAGAGGTACAGAATTTCACTTCAGAACTGAAACAGAGGAAAAGAGAGTGGAGAGTAATATGGGAATGGAAGAGATTCTGCTTGAAACAGGTTTCGACTGAGACGAAACTGTAAAGGGATGTCACAGGAGTACTGTGATTTAATTGGCTAATATGGAGTCCGCTCAATTTGAACCGGTGCTGAATTGCATCATGTTAATTTATTGTTTAAAACGTGCATTAAGACTGAGAAAACAAGTAGAGAAACAAAAGAATTGCAAGTTAAAATAAGAATAGGTTCAAAACAGATCTTAAAAGGATGGAGGATCAGGTGATGTGTTGTTTCTGCATGATGTGAGAGCTGCTGCCGGCTATTCTGTTTAGCAATGACCATATGTGTGACAAATATTGGTTGCTGGCAGTACTCCGGCTTAGAGTCGATGAGTTGGAGTCTGAACTTCAAACATTGCGACACGTGAGGGAGGGGGAGAGTTACCTGGACAATGATCAGAGTCAGGAAGGTGTGGCTGAGAGTGTGGCAGGTAGAGAGGTCCAGGAGGTAGAGTTACCTGTCCAACAGGTTCAAGTACATTGCACCCTGTGTCGAAGGGAAAGGCTATTGCACGAATGACGAGTGCAATGATTACAGCGCCATTGTGCAGGGAAGTGGGGGAAGAGAAATGGAATGTTGTTATAATTGGAGACATTATAGTTAGAGGCCGAGACACTGTTCTCTGTGCCTACGATAGAGAGACCCGAAAGGTCTGTTCTGTGCCTGGTGCCTTGATTTGGGATATCTCATCTGGGCTGCAGAGGAACTTGGAGTGGGAGTGAAACGATCCAGTGGCCGTAGTACACATAGGGACCAATGACAGAGCTAAAACGCTGGCAGTACTTCTGCTAATAGAGCATGAACAGCTCGGAGCGAAGTTAAAAATCAGAATCAAAAAGGTTCTTTGGATAACTACCTGTGCCACGAGCTACTTGACACAGGGTCAAGGCGATTAAGCGGGTAAATTCTTGGTGGGATAAATGGGTTTGAATTCATGGAACCTTGGCATCAACACTGCGGAAGAAGGGATATGTTCAAGTGGAACGGTCTATATCTGAACCATGCTGGGAGCAGAGTCCTAATTATTTGAATACCTCGGGCCGTAGACAGGGCTATAAAGGAAACGTTGGAGGGGGAAGCGTTAACTTACGGGGGAAAATTAGAAAATCCAAATTAAATGAGGAGGGAAGATTGCAGACCTCAGAAGAGTTTAGTAACGTTTACAGCACAGACACAAATAGAAAAGAATGTTTGGAACGAGTTCACAATCAAGCTTCAATCTCACTGGATAAACGGCTGCCACTGAGAAGTTGGACGGTGAACACAGCACTGAAGGTGTTATATCTGATTGCACGAAGTATAAGGAATAAAGTAAATGAGCTTGTGTAAAAAAAATAAAATTGACAGTTCTGACGTGACAGGCATCATAGATGCGTGGCTGCAATGGGATCACGATCCGGAGCTGAGTATCCAAGGATATACATCCGGTCGAAATGGTCGGCAGGTGGGCAGAGAGGTACGTATGCCTCATGATACGAAATGAAATTAAGCCGATAATAAGAAGCAAAGTATAGTCAGGTGGTGTAGAACGTGCGTGTGTAAAATTGAAGAATTGCAAAGGTGGAGTTCTGGAAAGGACTTCAAACTGTAGTCTGGAGTTGAGGCGCATGATAGACTAAGAAAGAGAGAATATGTGTAGGAAAGACAAAGTTGTAGTGATCGTTTAGGCATTTCAATATGCACATAAACTGGGAAAATGAGGTGGAGAATGGATTGCAAGAAAATGAATTCGTAAAATGACTATGAGATGGTTTTTTGAAGCAGCTTTTGGTGGCGCCCAGTCGGGAACAAACAATACTGGATTTAGTGCTTTGCAATGAAATAGAATTGATGAGGAACCACACAGTGAAGGAAGCCTTGGGAGGCAGTGATCATACCATAACTGAATGAACCTGCGGTTTGTGAGGGACAAGATGTAATCAGATGTTACCGTATGACAACTGAATAAAAGCTACTTCAGAGACATGAGGGAGGAGATGCATATACTTCACTGAGTGAGGGGACGAGCAGGAAAAATTTTGGTTAAACAATGGGAGGAGTTTCTTGGAGAAATTCAGGAGACACAGCAGAAATTCATCCCGAGAAAATAAATAACTATCCTCCAGGGAGGATGCAGCAAACATGGCTGAGTAAGGAAATAAAGATGAGCATTTAAGAAAAGGAGAAAGACTGCAATGTGGCGAAGGGCAGTGGGAAACCAGCGAATTGGGAAGCTTACAAAGACCAACAGAGGCCTGCAAAAAATAAAAGAAATAAGGAGAAAGAAGATTAAATATGTGGCTAAGCTAGCCCGTAATATAAAGGAAGCCTGCTCATGAGACGGAAGATTGTATAAAGGGGAAAAAGGGTCTGCAGTCCTCACTTTCTTCTTAAAGGGGAAAACAGGCAAAAGTGGAGATCAGACCGCTGTAACATGCCTCTGGATTGATAATAGTTTGGAACAAGAAAGTGGCTGAGGAACTGAGTAATCAGTGCATATCAGTCTTCACGATGGAAGTTATGAGAAATATCCCAAAATTCAAGAGAGTGAGGGGGCACAGATGAGTATGGTGGCAATACAAAGGAGAAAGTGCTACAAAAATTGTATGGCCTTAAGGTGAATACATCATCTGTAATGGATGGACTGCACGCCAGCGTTCGAAGGGTTATAGCTGAAAACATCGTGGAGGCGTTAATGGAATCTTTCCGGTATCGTTAGAGTCAGGGAGGGTTCCAAAGGACTGTAAAGTAGCTAAGGTGGCACCCCTTTTTTAAAAGGGAGTACGGCAAAGGAGGGAAAATTACAGACTGATTACCTTAACCTCAGTCATGTGGAAGATCCTGGAATCCATTGTGAACGCTGCCATTTCTGAATTCTGCAACATATATGGTTAAGTAGGGGAAAGTCAGCATGGTTTCACCAACACGAGGTCATGCCGCCCTAATCTACTTGAATACTTTGAGGAAGCAATTAGCATGTTAAACGAAGGAGAAATAATAGATGTTATTACCTGGACCTCAAGAATGCATTTGAAAAGCTTCCACACTGGAAACTTCTGACTTAGACAAAGGCCCATGGTGACAGATGCAAAGTACGAGCATGTACGGAAGTTTGGCTGCCTTGCAGAAAGCAGAAAATGGGGATGAACGGGTCCTTCTCAGTGTGACAACAAGTGCTTTTCCACAGAATTGGATGTTGACACGGCAACTTTTTATTTTGTACATTAATGAACTCAAGGCATTCTCGCTCGGTTTGCAGACTACACAAATTTATTTAGTTTGCAGCACTGCAACACTGGGGAGGCGGGCACGCTGCAGAAAGATACCGTCTAAATATCTGATATCATATCCTTTATAACGCAATCGAACAGTTTCCGTCCAATTAATGGGAATTTTCCTGTTTTGTGGTTGTCTACTCCCCCTCTTTCTCACTTTCAACCATCGGTTTGCATTTGTAATCTTTCAGATGTCCTGCCTTTGCAAACTGTGTTGGAACGTAACATATTGATCCACAAAGTAATCAATATGTGGATTGCTACTTACTCTGAAATTCAATTAAAAAGATCTTTAGGTCTGTCAGACTGACCACCGCTCAATCCAGCTCAGTTCCAAATACTACCTCGTTACTCTTATGAATGATTTCAATCTTTAATTACACATGGCTCATGGTCACTTGGTCTTTCCGGGAAAATTTATTGATCTTAATCCTTGAAGACAGTCACAAAATAGCTGTTTCCTTCCTTGTAATTTATCTATTCTCTTCAATTCATTATCTTTGCTGCACATTTATTGTTCCACATTTTACCTCGTTTTCATTTTCCTTAAAGATATCGAAAGAAAGTTTGCTTTGCAGCCTTTGTGCTTCTTGTTAGTTTGCGTGCCTGTTCTCATTTTGATGTTCATATCAGTTTCGTGGTTCTAAATTGCTGGGTACTATGTTTCCCTGATTAACCGCTTTAACAAAATATTTGGCATTTTTCTGAGCTGGAGCCAGTGATCAAATGCGATCATCACCCTCTTCTGTTCACGATCATAGAGTCACTTTTGTTGTGGTCTTTTCAACTTGTCGGAGTAGATCGATATTTTTCACCATACAGTGTTTCGATAACTGATTAGCATTGTCTACCTTGCTTTAATTTTTTTTTTCACACATGTTTCCAGCTCACTGAAGATGACTTGTCCCAAATAACGTAATGGCTTGCCTGACTCAGATGTATAGCCATAAATTCATAACAAACCCTTTTGTTTTCAGACATCATATAAGCATTAATACATCACTATCACGTCTAGAAAAAACTCCTTCACAACAAGATTTTCAGTTAGCTCTTCTGATCACACAACAACAATTCAAAACAGCCTGATATTTAGCTCGGTGTTCAACTTGCTGCGAAAATATCTCATACATGCTCATGAAATGCACTTTTCACAATGGTTACTTGTTTAACACTGTTCAGATGCAACTTGAGTTTGTCCATTTTGTTCTGCAGTTAATACAAACTTGGATATTTGATTTTCTGTTTTATAACACTCCCAACGATTGCATTGCAGTTTTCATTTGATGTATAATTCCCACCGAAGTTGATTTTCCTTGTCATTTCCAACCTCCACTTTACCAGATATATTCTGAGCAATTGGGGCCCTGGATATATTAATGGCAGATTCAGACGAGATCTTTCACGAGACGTATTTCAACATTGAGATCATTCATTCCTCTCGCCATTTTGATATTTTGACTCGGTCCCTCGTCATGCTAGTGGAGTAGAAAAAGGCAGTGAGATTTCAACAATGTTGTGTATTCCTCCTGACAGCAGAGACTGATCTAACCCGGATTGGACCCTTATAGCAGGTTGGCAAAGTATGTCTGCCACTGTTCTGGACTCAGTGAGATCACATCTGACGCAGTGTGTACGAACATGGTCTCCTTACTGTAGAAAGTACACTGTCAATTTGGAAGCAGCTCAGTGATGGGTCCGCGAAGGATGACTGCAATAAAGATGTCAGCTTATAAGCAACGCGTTGTCAGGTTGATGCAATATCCATTGTCCTTTACAGGAATGGAAGATGATCTTTCATTGACATAGCAGAGAGAACGGAGGGTCAGCAACAGAAGCCATTAACACTGCATATGGAGTAATCCACTCGGCTTCTCCAGCCTGTTACACAGACCTTTCACCCTGTTGCCCCTGAAAAGGATGAGACAATTCAGTCCCTGGAGCTTGATATACAGAAACAAGAGGAGGCCAATCAGCCAATGAAGCCGTGATTTCAGGACCCAGAGTTGGCTATGTCCATTGGTATTCAGTTGCACAGCAACAAGGTCAGCCCATTCAGGCTCCTCATGTCTGCAGCACAGGAACTGGAAGAGGGCAGAAAGTGACTGGAGATTGGTATATTGGAATAAAAGAAGGTTTGACAACCCATCGAGCCTGTTGCACAGAAATTGAAGAAGGATAAAAATACATTGAGATATACTTGTAGGAAAGCAGGCGTTAACTCAGTTCACTTGTCTGTTGTAGTGCAACGGGCGAAGTCAAGGCACTTTTTCAATCCCATTTCCGCGAGGCAGGGGTAGACCAAAGAAAAGGAGGAGGTGTTTTCGCCCCTCAAACTGTTTTACAATAACAGGACGATTCCATGATCCCTCAAACGCCTTACACAGTAATAAGAGGGGGACAAGCAGACCTTTAGCCTCTTACGAATAGCAGCAGAACAACAGCTGGATGATCAAGCCATTTAGTCTCAAATAGAGGAACACTATGAGGGCAGTCAGCCCATCGAGTGAGTAATCTAAGTGCAGAATATTACCATTCAGTGGCTCATACCCATTACATGGGAATCGTAGCAGATATTTTAAAGCCTTGTGCTTGTTACACATGATTGAAAGTGGACGTAGTGATTATAGAAGGAGGAGGACTTGGAATGATCATCTGCACTGGTAAATAAAAATAGTAAGCAAACTATTAGGATGCATTTTCAAGGAACTAATAACACGAGATTTGCACGGTCAAATCAAAATTAATCAGACTATGCATGGTTTTATGAAGAATAAATCATATTAGAATTATTTGTTCAATCTCGTGAAAGAAGAAAGAAACAAGTTTGACAATGGGGATCCTGGGGATTTAATATATCTGGATATCCAGAAGAAATTTCAGAAGGAGAAAAGTCTAATCTGTCAAATAAGAGCACCTGGTATGCAAAGTAACTTAATAGCTTGGATGGAAATTTGGTCCAAAACAAAATGAAAAAAGAATAGATCGGCCGTTTCCTAGTTGCCAAAATTTGGGAGTCATACAGCTCGCTACTCAGGCACTAACAATTTGCAAACTACACTGCTACCTAGTTACACGTTTGTAAAATAATTGAGGCAAATTTTCAGATGACACTAACACAGTTGGACATGTAAGTTTCAATGAAGGTGACCGAAGTTTACAAATGAATATGGGTTACTTGGGCGAATTGAACCATAATTTGACAGAAGAATTTGATCATGAATAATTATCAGTTGTGTCTACTTTGATAAGAGAAATAGACAGACAACATATGATTGAAATGGTGAGAAACGTTAGCGTGCTGAGGTACAGAGGAATCTGTGTGACCTTATTTGACGTGTGTGATCTCTGTGCATATCACAGATAACTTGCACTCAAGTACAGCAGGTAATGACGAAGGAAGGTGGAATTGCAGCATTGATTCCAAAAGAATAGAGTATAAAAGTTAAAAAAAATGTTGCTGCTACTATGCAAGTCATTAGTGAGATTGCAACCGTAGGACTGTGCCCAGATTTGGAGCCCTGACTGGAGAAGCTTTGCAGTTCCATTGGAGGCAGTTCAGACGAGGTTGCCTAGGCTGATTCCAGAGATGAGGAGTGTTTCTTGTGAACAGTGATTCAGCTGATCAGGCCTGTAGTCTCTGGAGATTGGCAGAATGAGAGGAGATTTCATTGAGGTCTGTACAATGCTAAAGGTAATTGAAAATGGAGACGTCAAGTGGATATTTCCTCATTTGGAGCAACCTCGTACAAGAGGCCGTAGTTTTAGTATAACGTGGAGCAGATTTAGAACAGCGGTGATGCCAAATTACTTCATTCAAATGGTTGTGAATCTATGCAATTCACTGCCGCAGAGTGCAGTGGATGCTGGAACATTGAGAAAACGAAGGATTATGGAGAGCAGGCTGGAAAGTGGATCTAAGGTCGAGATGACATCAATCATAATCGTATTAACTGCCAGAGCAGGCTCTAGGGACTGCATTTCAAAATACCCCTTGGTCGTATTAAGCCTTCAAATAACCTGGTGAGGAACGGGGAAGGATTGGCGACCAAACAGAAATCAGACACTCATAATAAAACAACCTTGATCAGTTTGACAGCATGAAACCAGTGCTATCATGCAGTGATCAGTGCTGAATCTTCAACTATTTACAATAGAGACCAATGATTTGGAGGAGTGGAACAAAGGTACTCTAATTCAGTTTGGTGATGACAAAAAGATAAACTGCATATTTAATTAACAGGAGGAGGGGAGAGATTGCAAATGGTTATAAACAGATGTAGTGATGGAATAATTGTTTGGCAGATGGGATATAACGTGATACATAAAATGTTATGTTTTGTTTTCAGGACGAATGGAATGTCGTAATTTTTTGAAATGGAGAGAGTGGCAGGACGTAATGACACAGTGTGTACTGGAGGGTTTGCTCTGACTCGTTGAGACATCAGAACTGTTCTTCCATCTCCATCATTGGCTTAGTTAGGTACTTAGGCTCACAGCGCCAGGGAACCAGGCTCAATTCCAACACCAAGCAACGGGCAACGCGGAGTTTGCACATTATCCCTGTGCCTGTGATGGCTTCCTCCATGTGTTCCAATGTCCTGCCACAAGGCAAATATGCGCAGGTTAGGTTGGCCATACTAAACACGAGCTCATCCCAGGTTTTTATCTGTCCCCTTGGACTGACCGAATGGATCATCTTGCTTCCCACCTATCCACTCCAGTCTTCCCATCGACCAATTACTTCCCACCAGCATCCACCTGACATCATTCATCTATCTTTCCCTGGGTGCCACTCCGCTATCTATTTATTTTGCAGCCCCTTCCCGTTCACCATTGTTGATGATAGTTTCTCACCTGAAACATCGTATCCACTGCTAATTTACCTACTGCGTTTTTGTCTTCCAGTTCCACACTTGATTGACTCATGCCAAATCGCCCATCGTGATGAACGGGTGTGAAGGCTGGATGCGTTAGCCATGAGAAAATGTTATACTACCAGGATAAAATCGGGGATTCTAGGTGGAAAGCTGTTTCGAGGATTAGTGTGGACTCGATGGGCGAACGGTCTGCGTTCACACTGTCAGGATTCTGTGATAATCTCTCTTATGGCCGGCTAACTAATGTTCCAAGTCGATCCATTACTCGCAGAACATAAGGGATTTTTTATTGTGGTTGGTTGGGTGAGGAGGAGGGGCGAGTGTGTTGAGCTTTTTACCAAAGGGGAATCATTTATTCAAGATTGTCCAATAATTTCTGCACTGCATGTTCACGAGTCAGATTTACTGACACTTTGACAGTTTCCTATTGACTAGGTACGGCAGATTTCTCTCTCCCACACAATCCACACACTCCTCCACAGATTCTCCCGCTGTTTTCAGAGTTTCCCCTTTCTGAAGCCTCGTCTCCTGGTTGTTCATGTTTCAGACCCAGATGCTGTAACGAAGTCCCCGTATTCCGTTCAGACTTGGTCATCGAATCCCCTTGTCTCCCTGAATGTCCGAGGCAAATCACAGCGCAACCTCCAGCAAACCATCAACTGCGCCTCCACTACTTTTTCAATAACAAGTCAGTCAGAAGCCCCTGAGATGCATGTTAGATGTCTGGTCTTTTGAGCAATTCTCAAGGGACCACCTCGTGTTGGTGACCACGCATCCAGCTGAGAGGAACAAGCACATGTGTTCAGTTGTTAGGCATAGACGAAAGTTCAAAGGCGTGAGTGAAAGCGACAGAAAACCCATATAAATGGAACATGACATGGGAAAAAAGGTGGAAGTGAACAAGAACGTCGACCACAGAATTTTTTTCGAAATTGTTTTTGATCTTCATAAGGATGGAACCCGAAAATCGAGGGAAACCAACAGCAAAGGCTATGATAAGATTCAGTAGGGTTGATGTTTGTCTTAAAAGTGGATAATTAAGCAAAGTAGAACAAGCTGAAGAAATGTTGAAGATTTAGAAGGTCTGTGATTAGTTGGAGTAGTGAAAGTTTGAAGGTCTCATACACACGATTGAGAACATGCTATAAAGATAATGCAGCGTCAGCTAACGCAGTTCGTTATATGATATTCTCAATCCATCTCACAAAACCAATCTCGACACCGTAAATCCAGATGAGAAACACTGTACAGCCCAGTTTCATGTACCGATCAGCACAACAACAATCTCTACGGAATGGAACACTGCGCAGGATTCACTATTGAATTGATTCATAAACTCGGAGTAGATAGCTGTTCAGCGCGTGGAGCTGTGCAAGGAACATTATTGAAGTGATCTGTAAACCTGGAACAGTTATTATTCGAACATAAATCGATGTGCAGAAAACCCCAGTGCATTGCTTGGTGACACTGTGTTAGGTCCATGTTGGAAGTGACTGGATGTGCAGTTAACATCCATTTACAGTTCCATAAATCCATTGTGCCATGGCAGGTGTTGCTGGGGTGTGAAAATCACCGTCAGAGAGAGCGATGATAGTGGAAAGAGTTTAAATATCAACAAATGGGAAGGGCTGGAGAAATTAATAGGGGAAGTGGAGACTGAGATAAAGTGTCATGGTAGGATATGTTCGCAGGTTTCAGGATGCTGAAATGAAGACATTTGGATTGCATCTTGCAACATGGGCGAGTGTTTCAAGGAATGGCAGGTGAATGGGATATTAATGTGTATTCGGGTGATGGAGATTTTTCTGCAGATTTGTAACTGGGGTCAAATGGTAGGTAAGTGGCAATTACACCACGATAGCAGGTGCACGGTGGCCGTGGTGGATGGGTTAGTACAGAGGAGGACCATTGTCTTCCCAGACAAGTCCACGCCAGCAGAAACCCTGAGTGTGGTCTGTGCTTGCTACCCAGATCAATGTAGCAACTGTGGTCTGTCGAAATCTCCAACAATACAGGATAAGCGTGACTAACCTTCCCGACTCAGCCAGGATAAATGACAACGTGTAGCGTCTGCTCTCTCACATTCACTGTAAATCTGCCTTATCACCTGACTCGAACAAGCCACATTTCCCATCGCTCTCAGAACTTCATCCAGCGCCTGTCCCCGTCGACAAGATTTGTAGCTTAATCTGAAAGATAGCATTTTGACAGTGCAGCGTTCGACTAATGTGTTAGTCCATATTCTGTTATTTTCCTTTAAATTCTCAAGAATATGGATCATTGACTGCACTGCCTCTAGCAAATGATCTGACAACAACTGACCCTACTGGAGTATTGCTAAACTCAGAATATAAGAACATAAAATAAGAACACCAGAACAAGAAAGAGGGCGCGGAAGTCTGACCCTCCAAGACTGATCATCAATGTAATGAGATCATGGGTAATCTTTTCGTGTCCTCAACTCCACTTTTCTAACCTGTCACAATATTTCTTAATTCCTTGATTCATTATACACTTAGCTGTGTCAGCTTGAAAAGCATTCAGTGAGGACGCCTCAACTACTTCATTTGGCAGTGAATTTCTCAGGTTCAGAACACTTTGAGTGAATACCTTCCTCCTCCATTTGGTGATCAACCTGCTCCTCTTAAACGTTAGGCTACACACTCTTGTTCTAGTTTCATCCGCCAGTGGAAATATCCACCCTGCTTCTGTCTTATCCATTCGTTTATTAACGTAATTTTGTTAATATTTCTATGCGATCCGCCTCCTTCTGCTGAATTCCGATGAATATAATCACTGACGACTCAGTCTCCCCTCATCAGCTGAACCTCTCAATTCCGAAATCAACTCAGTTAATCGCATTTGCACATATATTCTTTCAAAAAGTGAAGGGATAAACGCTAAACACAGTACTCCAATGTGATCTGGCCAGCTACCGATACAGCTGCAACATGCAGTCAAACCCTTTAGCAATGAAGTACAAAAGTCCATTTGCCTTTTTCGATACATGCTGCACCAACAGTCTAAAATACTGTGGCTCGGGCACAAAGACAGACAGGTCCCTTGCACAGCAGCACACATTGACAAGCAGCAACAAAGCACTTAACGAGGCCATTTAAAATTTCTACTCTACTACGCCGGAATAGTGTATACCTGGTTGGCTAACAGTGAAGAGGTAAATACAGTGAAGAGGTACTTGCTTAAATTCAGATTGAAATTGTTACTAATGGAACTCAGAATGATCAGTCTGAGATCTTCAACAATTTATAATATAGATTAACGACTTGGACAAAGGCGCTGAATGGCTTGGTGCTCGGTTTGCTATTACAACAAGGTAGTCATGCAATTAGACGTCAACTGGATACAGAATATTTGCAATGGGATTTAGACAGAGCAGAATCATGAGCAAACTTCCTGTAAAAGAATAATAGCAATGTGTGTTGTGTGTAGGCTGTGCTTTGGGAAAGGCAAAAACAAAAGTCAATTATGCACCTGGAGAAAGATTTCAATATTCAATGGCACATAAATGTCATCCAGTTAGTCTGAAGATGCATAAAGTGATTTGGAAAGGGAATGGAGTGAAACCGCTTCATGCAAAGGATATCGTCTATGATTTTAAGGATGTTTTTCTGCCTCTGTACATGGCATGGCTGAGACTAAATCTGATGCATTGTGTGAAGTAATCCAGCCCTGAAACGAAAAACGTATCAGCGGCATGATTAATAGGTTTCCTGCTGATATCAAAATAGCTGGTGTAGCGGATAGAGATGAAGGTCCCCTCAGCGTAAAACGGGATCTTCATCAGATGGGCCAATGAGCCGAGGAGTGACAGACAGAGATTAATTTCGATAAATGTGAGCATTGGACCTTTGAGAAGATGAATTAGGGCAGGGCTCACACAAATAATTGTGCTACCCTTGGAATTGTTTCTGAAAACAGCACCTTACGCGTGCAATTGCATTGTTCCATGAAAGTGGAGTCGCAGATACAGAGGTTGGTGAAGAACACGTTTTGTCTTGTTGCCGTCAGAGCATTCAACATAGTAATTAGGAGGTCAGGATGCGGCCGTGCAGGTCATTTGTGAGGCCGCGTTCAGACTACTGTGTACAATTTGGGATGATCTGCTAACGGAACAATGTTGTTAAACTTGAGATGGTACAGAAAATATTTAAAAGGGTGTTGCTATGTTTGGAGGATTTGAGCTAAATGTGGATCCTGAATAAACTGTGGCTGTTTTTCCTGGAATATTAGAGGTGGAGGAGTGTCATCAGTGAGGTGTATACAGTCATGACGCACATAGATAGGGTGAATAGCCATGGCCTTATTCCCAGGGAACGCGGTTCCAAAACTCGAGCGCATCGGTTGAAGCTGAAAGTGGAAAAATTTTAAAGGGACCTTATGCGCAAATGTCTTATGCAGAGGATATTGCCGCTACTGAATTAGCTGCCATGGAAGTGGTGGTGTTTGGTACAATTAGACATTTAAAAGTCTTCTGAATGTGTACTTTAATGGGAAGGATTGTGTCATATGGGCCAAATGCAGGCATATGGGGTAAAATCCGTTTAGGCATCTGGTCAGCGTGGACAAGTTGGACAAAAATGGTTTATTTACATATGATTTGACTCTCCAATTTGATAAGAAGCATGTGGAGAGATGCTAAAATGTAATTTCGAGTCGGAATTCTTGTCACAGGAAGTGTGTGATGCGTCTCTGTTTTCATTCTTTCACAACTCAGTTAGTTAAACATTTGACATCGAAACGAATTAACGATAATGGGATTCCGAAGGAAAAGTGATTCTGAGTACTCTACCAGATCAGTTATGATCTTTCTGCCTGGTGCGGAACAGTCAAAGTATCTCTTGGGTCATCGCTGCTTCTCAGTCCTATGTTCCATTCAGCCCCTCAAAACTGTTAGACACGAGCGTTTGGATGCTACTTATATGTGTGACGCTATGCACAGAAACAGAAGAGACCAGTCACTTCCTGAAGACTGTTGCACACGTTTTGGATAGATTAGAAAAGGCAATTAGGGAACCACGCTGTTAAAAAAGAAGTCCCTCATCTCTCTGTACGAATTGTAGTTTACTTGATGGTTTACTATTCAGCCAGATTAACTGTGAAAAAAGCCCCCGTGCCTCAGGAAATGGTGACTCACATAATCCTCTGCCTTCCCGATTGCAGCATTCAAAAACTCAACTTGCATGGAAATAGTATCCACTAACCCTCCAATAGCAGAATGTGAGAACATCAGAAAGAGGAGCAGTTCATTCAGCCCCCACAAGCTTGCTGTCCTCTTCAATAACATCATGGCATATCGACCTAGGTCTCAAATCCTCTTTAATGCCCAATTATTCATCGCCCTCAACTCTCTGATAGGTCAAAAGCCACGCAGCTCTTGTGTTATACATTTAGTAATCTAGCTCTTGTCACTCCTTGGAAGCGAGAATTCCTGACATTTAATACCCTGAGGGTGAAGAAAACATTTCCTGCTCCCACACCAGCACCTGTTTCCGTGAAGAAAACAGCTAAAAATAAGGGTAAGGAATGAATTGCCACGATACCAACGCAGTATTTATCTGAGGATCGTTTCAAGGATCCCGAACAATTAATGGGAATCAGTATAAATGTCCCACTGGTTGAAGTGATTGAAGAACAAAAGAAGGAGTTTGTGTTTAGGAGACATAAATCCTCTCAGTCCCAGGACATCTCAGCGGGTTATCCTCAAATTAGCTTCCTCGGCAGAAACATCTTCGCCTACTTCATCAATGCCTTTCCCCCATCATAACATCACAAGTATGCGCATTCATTGAAGATCACACACAAAATTCTCAGAACAAATGGTTACCCTACAGCTCCTGAAGAACTCTACGTCCACGTGCAGCAAACCTGGTCAATATACACGCTTGTGCTGTTCAAGCGTAGGTAACATCGGTGCAAACATAATAAAAGACACTGCACATGTTCAAAGTTAAAAAAAAGATTTCATTCAGCAACTCATCTTGGTTTCACAGGAAGATGAAAGATTCATTCAGTTCATTTCAACTTTTGGACAAGAAGAGGAATAGCCAACTCTGTCACTCCAGGCTACTAAACATGAACAAAAGGGGTGTAGTGTTGTGGACAAGCCGAGAACCCCTCAAGATTATTTTCCAACGTACACTAGACCCTAACGTTTTCTTATTTGAACGACAGATGTAAAATGTCTGAGCCAGATGAAATGCGAATGGTCAAACTGCTTGATATGTTAAAAAACGTACTTACTTTAAAACATGTGATAAATTAAAATCAATGACAGGGGAATCGAGGATAACCTAATTGTATTAGGAAACTTAACAAATAATTTATGCAGTTACTATTAGTAATTATTTCTTCCAATATAGTTACATCATATAAAGAAACATCTTGGCAAATAGGAAAATCCAGACACAAATTCTCACAATCAGTTCTCCAATCCAGGAGGAAAACAATCTCCAGAGAAAATTCAGAGATAGTAGCATCCAGGAGACCTTCACTGAAGCTTACAACTCTGTTGAAAACCCAATCGCCTCTGATGCTAATGAGAAACCAAATGTCAGAAAGACTAATCTATGAGAGCAGGCCACAATATTCAAGCTGCATTAAAACAATCTCAAGGCCTCTCAATTTGTCTATTCAAGTGGCCTTAATTACCCAATTTGGTCGCTCACATTCAATCCCTTTCATAAAAGAAACAAGAGTAATCCAACCTTCTAAAACGTCAGCATCCTCACACTAGTTAGGGCATCAAGTTGTTAATTATGCACGAGGATTAGACCAATCAGTCCCATGGCCCCATTCAGTCGAACCAGGAAGAAGCCATTCAGGCCCTCGACTTACTTGCAAAGTGATGGAATATTTCAACATGACAAAAAAATTAAGCACATAATGCAAATATAGACTGCTCCACGTTGTCCATGGTGCCTCCATTGCGCATGGTACCCATTTACGACTTTAGCAGTATTTGTTTTCGAACAGTCAAGAAGGAAGCCAAACGTCTTGTGCAAAGTCTGAACTATGCAGCTTCCATCTCCGAGAAGGCAGGCTGGTCTTCTCTATGGAGGTCAGACCACTGACAGATGAGATTCTCTACCGTGTGGAAACAGGCTCTTCAGCCCAACAAGTCCAACTCGGCCGATCCGAAAAAGTCACCCACCCAAATCCATTCTCCGACCTTATATTTAACCCTGACTAACCCTCCTAACACTGTGGGTAATTAAAGAAGGCTGACTGTTTCAGAAGGGAAATATTGTGATCGCTTTCAGGGATCGTCAACAACGTAACATTCAGAGCAGAGTCGCACAGCGAATGCACATTAACTTTATGCATTCATTCAGAGGTGTGCCTCTCGCTCAATCGACCTGTGATGCCGCAGAGGCATACAGAGAATGAGGAATGCTCGATTAGACTGCTGAATAGACTCTGTAGCTTGAAATAACGCTTATCTTCAAAATAATTATGTTGTCTGGTGCACTTCCCGTGCGGTGAAATTTGGATGACTCACTCGGTCCAAGTTTTTTTTCACACTATGATCTGCATATCGTTGGTCTGCCTATACTGCTCGCAAACAAATATTTCCACTGTATATCGTTACACATGACAATAAGTCAAATAAACCAGTCCTAGTTAAGTACAGAATTTCTCATGTTGTCAATGTCCCTTTTGCAAATAACTGATCAGCACCAACTGTTGAGCTTCAACACAATCACCTCCTCTTCTCTCACAGCGCTACGAATTAAACACTCAGTTTCTTCATTCTCTCTTTATGGTACCACCATCTATTTTTGTGGTATTCCTTACAAAGCAGAACAAATTACAGTAATTCAAATACTCTCTCAGCAAGGCTCTACAATTTCATGCTCGTGTCCTTTCTTACATAGTTGAATCAGCTTGCAATGAAGGAAATTATACGGTTTTGTATCCCCATTATTGATTCCCCTGGATGTACTATTGTTGGTGACTCATGAGCAAGGACATGGTGGTGCGTTTGACCAACAAGATTTACAAACCTTACTACATTTAAACAGCCCAAAAAGCGATCATGCTAGATTTTCCTTATTCCGAAATCATTCATCTGCCTTGCCAATTGCTGTGCTCCAACCACGAATATATGTGATACATGATCACGACTGAGTGTCATTATTTATGCTCTCTGCATTGCGACCAAGTAATACTTCTCAATCCAAGTATTATATTACCCCATACGCGTGGAAGTTTGCATACCTGTCAACAAAATGTTAAAATTAATCTGCATATTCAAATACATCACTCCCACTTATTCCTGTTTATGAACTCCTCAACAAACACAGACTCCATAGTCTTCTCAAAGAAGATGTCTTCGTCCTGGAGCAAGGCTGACTCTGCTATGTCATATCACAATTCCCCAAATGTCTCGTTATCACATTTCTTATAAAAGGTTTCTTTTTTTCCCCTCAGCACTGAAATAATGTTGTCATATTTTTTGCTTTCCCTCCCAATACTCTTTTAAATATGCAGGATTACATTAGTTGATTGCCAGTTTTCAGAATCCTCAGACTTTTGAAGGATTTTCGATAATTCTTTCTGATAGTTACAACAGAGAAAATATCATTATATATGTAAATAAATTGGAAACGTTTCGAGTAAGATGGGTCAAACACTGATAGGTCTGACGAGGTTAGTTTGGGATTATTGTTGGCAAAGACGTATTGGACCAAAGGGACTATTTTCATGCTGTTTCACTCCATAAATCTTTCACTAGCTCCATTGCCACCTCCACGAATAGTTTGGGTTGGATTTCATCAGATGCAGCAAATTACCAACCTTCAATCAGTTAGTCACTAATTATTTTTTCATTACGAATTCTAATCAGCCATAGTTTCTCATTTGCAGTCGTCAATTCATTCTGCCCTGCAGTATTTCTGGAAGAGTTTCTGGATCTTCCTCCATGGAGGCAGAACTAAACGACTCCCGTCAGCAGTTTGCAGAGATGGCCTGTCATTGAGTGAGTACATCGGAGGACTGAACTTGGAATATGTTGGACGAGGCACCCACTCCCGTTCGAAATGTTCTCGAATCAAAACAATTCAATTAATCTGTCACTTCATGGTCTCTAAATACACAATCCTCTGCCTGGTGTGTGTTTGCAGGCTATCCGGAAAGAGATGACACAAACTTATGATCACTGAATGTGAGAATCAAACTAGCCTCTCAATGTCCACGTCGCAACAGTCCAGTTGGAGACAAGAATAAGTTTTTGATCAATATATTTGTAAATGGAGGCGTGGTCCGAAGGTAACTGCTACTGGAAAGGTGGATCTGATGGTTTGTTTAGAAATAGCACTCAGATAGAACTGAAGACTGGGGATATTATGGAGGTGACAATCGACAGGTTTGGTGGCAAAGGAAATATTGATGTAAAAATTAATTCGGAGAAAATTGAGCCAATCATGTTTATGTGCTCATTTGTTCCTCCTCAGATGTTTGTAAGTGAAGGTTAGGAAATTCCTGGAACAGGAATGGAGTTTGAGACAGGAAGCGAATGTAATATTTTGTATCTTTGCCAAATATTGGCAACAACAATAGTGACAACAACCAAAATGGTTTGCAGACTAAATAAATGGGCACAAATATGCTTACCCGGAACACCAACAACAGCGAGGATTGGATAATAACCCGCCTGAATTATCATCAGGACCCATTCTATCCGTTTTTCTAACCGTTTCCCATCGACGGAAAGATAATAAAGAGCCGAGAATAAACTCCTGTCCATTGATGGAAAATTCAAGTCTGATGTTCTCAGATTCTGATTCATTGTTCTCTCATTTCCTTTAAGGTTTCTCAGATTTTCATCCATTAATGTAAGATCCCAGTCTATGGTTCTAAGATTCCGATCACAGCTTCTTTCTTGAACTGCTCATCTTTATCAATGACGCTGCCGCCGATACAATGTGATAACTCACTGAAAGGAGACCCTTATGAATAGAACAAGGAAACTCTCCAGTGACATGATTAGTATCCACAGAGACTGACATCAATCGTAGCCACTGAGAAAACATTTCCAGTAAACGCCTTTCACATCAACAATTTTAAAGTCGCCTGCGATTGATCTTCTTGCCCATCTCGAAATGCTCTAAAAATATTAGAAATAATGGAGAAAGGTGGTGTTTCTACTTCACAGGCTCATTAATTTCCTTGTTTTATGCACCCACAAAATGGTATGCACCAAACATCCAAAGAGCCAATGGAGAGGTTGTGACTTCACTGAAGTACCTTTATTCATAACGACTGCCAAACTAACAAAAACTTTCTCTCACCACAATTTCCCACAACACATACATTAAATGCGGATTTCTTCAAACTTTTCTCCAGCTGGTCTGGCAATGCAACATTTTGTCTTTAAAGCGACACACTTCAATAATTTGTTTCTGAAACTGCAAGCATCTTATTGCACAGTTTATACACCTTTTCGTTTTCAGATTTTTTTGGCCTTAACCAAAAACAAATGTCACATTGACGATTGTTTTGATTGTTTGCATTGAACGATCAGAAACAGGATCGATAAGACATTGTTAAGAGAAATGAATGAATAGTAGACAATGGCTGCGGAGACTTCAGAAGAATAAATTGATATCCCCTAGAGAAATAAAATAAACATTTGGAAGAAGTAATGGCGAGTGACAGTGAAAACATGATAGGATAAGGTGAAATGGAATTGACTACAACTGTTTGTATCTCTATTGTTTAGTGTGTGTGTGTGCAGACAGGTACGTTTGCTCGGATGTGCACAAGGCATTCAGAATGCACTACGTCGAATCAGCTTTCAAAATATGATGCATATGACGCATACTCTTCATAAAACATAATGTGATATTCATCAAAAATGTTATGATAATCTTATGTCAAGGATTCCCCCTCTCTGGGTGTCCCTGATCTAGTGTGTCGAACTTATTACTATGTGTGTTATCCATTTCTGCCTTTGGTCTCCCATCTTATTTCAGTTAATCAACTTTCTACCTCGACATCATTGTGTTGGCGTTGTGGATTCTCCCAACAGTGGATGTCTGCCATATTATTGGAGATTGAGTTTCTGGCATCAGACCAAGCATGAAAACTAGATTTTGAAAATACTGTTCTGTCGTACATACAGCACATAGAGATTGCCAAAGCAAATTGAGAAGTACATCTACTTATGTCAATAACCTTGTTTTCTCTATTTTCACATCTCGTCGTCTTTCTTCTATCTCTCTCTCTCTTTATACCTTGTTCATCAATCTTGCAATCGTTCTCTGCATTACAAAACTCAACGCGACCCCCCACTCCAAACACCCCATCAACTTACGTCTGTTGCTCACGTTTGGATGTGAAACGATTATGATTCAATGATGTAACGACAAAGACGTGAGAGAGAAATACGCCAGCGTTGATGGGAAGGACAGTCCAGGACAGAAGGTTTTGAAACAGCAAAGGTAGGGGTTTCTGAGGATAATTCGGAGGCACAGCTGATACTCATTTCAATTAATAAGAAACATGGCCTTAAACATGGACACCTCCTTGACAAATGGATTAGTGCGCCTTGGGAGGACATGAAATCATAGTCGAAACGATAACACAGTTACACGTAATCCAAAGGGAAACTGACTTTACAGCAATGATAATGGCTGTAGTCACAGGGAGAAGACAAAAAAGTGATACACCTCTTGCTTTGCAGAGCTGTCTGGACATTGAATATTTACTAGAGGCACAGGGTGTTGTTATTGGCTCCAACTGTTGCACCTATGTCGATTAGATGACTTACAGTGTGGAAACAGGCTTCGGCCCAACAAGTGCACACCGACCCGCCGAAGCGCAACCCACCCATTCCCCTAAATTTACCTAACACTACGGGCAATTTAGCATGGCAAATTCACTTGACCTGCATATCTTGGACTGTGGGAGGAAACCAGAGCACCCCGAGGAAACCCACGTAGACAACGTGCAAACTCCACACAGTCAGTCGCCTGAGTCAGGAATTGAACCGGGTCCCTGGCGCTGTGCGGTAGCAGTGCTAAACACTGTGCCACCGTGCCATTTCAGACAATATGTTTACATCGCGGATAACAGAATCCTGGCGGTCAATATAAAAAGGCAGGTGTGTGTGATTCGGTAAGTTAGAATGAAAGTAAAGCTCCTTCAACATTACTAGCATGACAGAGACAGCAAGGGTTTAGACAACCTGCGGTGCTCTCTCTTCAGTTTCTAACTGAATGCAAACTTAAAAGAAAGCTACGATAATATTGGCTCCACCACACAAAAAAAAAACACGCAGGATGCCGATATGATCAGTTTATATAAACTGAAAACAAAGGTCTTCTCTTTCAATCTGAATGTAAATGTCTCTCTACAATCTCTGCATAAAACAATCTCAGGACAGGCAAAGCACAGCACGAAATACTGACCAAAGCCGTCTCTGCTATCTCCATCATCAAAACTCCCAGGACAGTTACAGAATACGGTGAGACAGAGGGTAAAGCTTACCCTGTACTTTGCTCATCTCCCACTCCCAGGACTGGTACAACACAACATTGGGTACGGAATAAAGATCACTCTGTCCAAAAAAAGGGAAGAAAAATGCACATGCTGAAAATCAGACACAAAGGCAGAAGCTGATTAATCACGCAGGCATCATGTTGGATCATTATATAGCACTGTTGCCTCGCAGCGCTGGGGACTTCATTCGATTCCAGCCTCACATGACAGTGTGGAGTTTGTACAGTCGCCCCGTGTCTGTGTGGGTGTCCTCCGGCTTCCTATCACAATCCAAAAATGTACAGATTAGGTGAATTGGCGACGCTAATTTTGACGTCATGTCCAGGGATGTAGTTTGCATGCATTAGTAATGTCTAAATGCAGATTAAGAGGGAAGGGGAATGTGTCTGGGTGGGTTACTGTTTGGAGGGCAGTTTTGGACTTTTTAGGGGCGAATGGCCTTGTTCAACACTGCAGGGATTCTATGATTCCAAGAATCTCAGCTGTTCTGCCAGCCGCAGTGAGGAGAAATCAGAGTAAATGTTTCGAGTCCAGTGACCCCTCTTCAGAACCCTTCTGAAGGAAATATAAAGTCTGTTTTTTCTCTCCACCATTGCTGAGAGACCACTGCAGACTGTTCCAATCTATCATTCCAGGAGAAGTAACACAAAAGGTTACATTCAGATTAAAGATCCCCCGACACAGGCCCTTGTCACATACACAGGCCATGTTCAGCATGCTAATTAGATTATGTTTAAACCACAATTTACACTGTCTGAAACAAACTCTCCCAGGACATGTACAGTATGGCGTCCAACGTGAAGTGATGATCCTCTAGCACTAGCCATTTGCAAATGCAAAGAACATATTAAGTTTGGAAATATTGATTAAAGCAGACCCAACACTGTCCTCATCCAATACGAAGGGGAGGAATATCAAAGGTTACTAAAAAGACTCATATCTCGCTCCACACTGTCCACATCAAGCAAGCTGAGGACAGATTCAACACAGACCCAGATACAAATCAAAGCATTATCTTTCCTATTTCCAGAAAATATTCCCAGAGGTGCGACAGATCTGTTAATTTATAAACTGAAAGTCCACTTACATTGGTTCTTGTCAAACGACAGGCAATGTGAACCATGGTTGTGACACAAATTCAATGATGTGTGTCAAACCACTCACACCCCCGCATATTGTCACCAACAAACATTCCCAGGAAAAGAATAGCATGGTATTGGTTACAGAATGAAGCTGCACCTGCCTCCAATCAAAGACTGATGCGTCCTCGACCTGTCCACTCCACGTTTATAAATGAATGCCTGCTGGACAGACCCGTTCATGTTCAATGAGAAATGCCCTGGTTAGGTCTGCACAATGATCCCCGGTGGACAAATTACCTGGCTGTATTGAGCATTGCATTAGCCTAGTCTGTACAGTTCACCATGGTGAACAGATATATCATTCGCGTTTATAACGCCTGGGCTCGTTCTGTCTGGTGAATCCAGAACGTGTGGTAATTGTATTTTCTGTTGATTCAGCAATGCATTTGTACATATTTTCATTCCTTTGATTGAACTCGCCCAAGTCTGACTCCTTAACCAATACCCTTCCTCTATCTACACTAAAATTTCTTCAACTTGTTCTCCATGAAGAAATTGTCCTATTATAACAGGAATAGCTTCCCTGTAATTTTCCCTGATCATAAGAACATAGGATTTAGGAGCAGAAGTAAACCATACATCCCTTCGAGCCCGCTCCGCTACTCAATAAGATTTGGACTGATGTTTTCGTGGACTCAGCACCACTTAGCCACGCTCTCACCATACCCCTTAGTTCCTTTTTCTAAAAATCTACCTTAGCTTTAAAAGTGTTTAATGAATTAGCATCAACTAGTTCGCTGGGAAAGGAATTCCATGGATTATCGCCCCTGTAGGTGAATAATCTCCTTCTCAATTAAGTCCGAAATTTGCTCCCTGGCATCATGAGGCTATGCCTTCTTTTCCTAGCGTCACCTGCGAGATGGAAACGTCCCATCTTCGAATTTTATCGATTCCGTTCATAATTTCATAAGTTTACTTAATATGCACCCTCTTCTGAATTCCAATGCATATAATCCTCTTCTACTCAGGGTCTCCTTTTGTTTCAACCGCCTCAACTCCAGAATCAAACATTTGAACATCGTCTGCAATTGCTCAAATGCAAATTCACCCTTTTTCAAGTAGACCGAAGCTGCACACATTACTCCAGGTGTGGTTTCACAGCTTATAAAGCTGCAAAATTACATTACTGCTTTTGAACTCAACCTCCTAAGCAATGATGGACAAAACTCCGTTTGCATTCCGAATTAATTTTTGTAACTCCAAACCAACTTCCTGAGATTCGTGCAGGACATCCAGGTCTCTCTGCACAGCAGCATCTTGAAACGTTTTACCATCCAATTAATACTTTAACAGATACTATAGCCAAAATGGATGACTTCAAATTTATTCACATTATGTTCCATATCCCAGACATTTGGCAACTCACTCAATATATCTACGTTCCTCCATAATGTTTCACAATCTTCTGTATTTTTGCAGCTCATCTGCGTGTCACCTACAAATTTGGACACAGAACACGTGGTGCCCAACTCCAAATCACCCATCTAAAAGTAAATAAATGCATCCCACCACTGAACCCCGAGGAATACTACTCGTCACTCATGGCCAATGGCAGAATAACACTCATTTATCCACACTCTTTGCTTCCTGTCAGTTAAACAATCATCTATCCATGCTAATATTTCATACTTCATGCCATGCATTCTTCTCTTATACACTAGCCTTTTGTGCAGCACCTTGTCGAATGCCCTTTACAAATGTCGGTAGACCACATCCACTGGGTCCCGTTGTCCACCTTTATCGAATTGTCATCGTTGAATTCCAAAAGATTATTTGAAGCATGACCTATCCTAATGAACTAATGTTGCGTCTGTTAGTTGGGACACTTTATTTCGAGATACCCTATTATTCCTTCCTTGATAATCGACTCAAGCATCTCCCCCAGTACAGTGGTTAATCTAACTGATGTATAATTCCCAATCTTTGTCGACGACCCTTTTTAAACAATGGTTTCAAATTTGCTGTTTTCCAATCTGCTGCGATTGCCCAAGACTCCAACGAATTTTGGAAAATTGCTTCCAGAGCACCGCTATTTCTCCCGCCATTTATTTTAGTTCACTGGGATGCATTTCATCAGGGCCAGGAGACTTATCAATTCTTTGCTCCATTAGCTTTCCCGACACGAGCTCTTCATTAATAATGGTTGTTTCCAAAAACCTCACCTACCTTGGTCTCTTTGGAACTTAATGGCATAGTATTAGCGTCGTCCAGTGTAAATACGAATTCAAAATACCTGTTCAGTACCTCAGCCATTTCTTTAAATCCCACACTTAAATGCCCCTTCTCATCCTCCAAACGACCAAAGTTTACTTTAGCCACTCTTTTTCGTTTAATTCATTTATAGAAACTGTTGCTATCTGTCTTTATATTCTATGCAAGTTTTATTTTCACTGATGCTCTTTTTTATAGAATTCCGCCAGTGCGGAAAAGTCCTTTAACCATACAAGTCGACACCAATCCTCTGAAGGGAAACCCATCCAGTCCCCTTTCCGGTACCTTATATTTACACCTGCTTAATGCACTTAACCAACACATCCCTGAACACGGATGGACAATTTAGCATGGCCACTTCACCTAATCTGAACTTGGGAGAAAACCGGAGCACCCGGATGAAACCCACGCAGACACGGGGACAATGTGCAAACTAAACGCAGGCAGTCGCCAGATACTGACATCTAACGTGGTTCTCCAGTAGCAGTGCTACCTACTGAGCCACCGTTCCACACATTAATCTTACTTTTCTTTATACCACAGTTTGTGTCTTTCTGTTGTCATTTAAAACTTCCAAGGCTTCCAATTTCATTCAGTTTTTGGTCAAATGGTTGCCTTCCAATTCAATTGGATAGCCTCCTTTATTTCCTTACACACCCATCGCAGATTACCCGTTTTCTTGCAGTCCTTCCGTTGCGGTCATAACAGTCTTCCTGCTTCATTTAAAGCGGCAACAGACACACGATTTACCCCATGCAATAACCTGTGAAACTTCGAGAGGCCAAGAGTAAGTTAACATAATTGTAACAGCTTTATTTATTAAAGTATAACAGAAAATAATTTGCTAAAAACTGTAACGTACTCTTTCCTCGACCGGTAATTTTTCTTCCCCTTCTACAATATTAGTCCGATTCAAAACCCCAATTAAGATTGACTAAAATTCAACACTTCAAAAAGCACCCGGACGTCGAATCTTCTTTTCTTCATCACAGCGATTGCTTCTTCACAGGTTACTGATCGATAAGGATACTTTGAAGAAAGCTATTCTCTGGACAGTGTCAGATGTCATTGGCTTTTGAGTTCTCCTCCAAATATTCAGTATTCCCTGAGCTAATGCCCGTGAATCATCGGATTGTATCATTGCCTTTTGTGATTGTCAATTCAATTGTACTCAATTGTGAACTCAATTCAGACTTGCTTGGAGATTGGCATTTTTAGGGTTGTAATTAAAACTGATTAGCCGAATTCGAACCTGTTTAGTCGTTTCCAGGCAACCAGCTGAACAGGTTGTTCGACAAAATGATGCGCTTTAACTTTTTCAGAAGACTTGGTGCTGTGTAAGGAAGTTCTCCTAGCTTTCAACACTCAAAGAGGGACAGTGCATCCACATCTTCATAACACTTCTTTTTCACGATATACATTTGTTGAGCAGTTTTCAGAAATTGCGTTGAAAGTCCTCTACTGCTCGTCAACTGTCCCACCATAAAATATTCGGTTGCAGTCTAATTAGCCAGCTCCTCCTTCATTTCATAGTAGTTCCTCTTGTTCATGGACAGGCCCCGATATTAAATTTTAAATTTGCACTCTCCATCTGTATTCTAAATTGTACCACACTGTGCTCACACTTTCCAAGAGGATCCCTAACTGTGAGGTAATTAATTATTCCTGTTTCAATACACAGGAACAGATCTGGGACAGCTTGGTCCCTCGTCAGTTCGATTACCCACTATTCCAGAAAACTGTTATCGATATGTTCCACGAACTCCTTCTCAAGACTTCCCTAACCGAAATGGGTCGACCCAATCTCCATGTAGATCAACATCCCCCATGATATTGGCCGTACGATTTTATAGGCATTAGTTATTTCTTTGTTTATTACCCGCCACAAAGTGATGATATTATTTCGTCTGTGTAACTACGCCTGTCAGTGAATAGTTGTTCCTAGAATTTCTAATGTTCACTAAATTGGATTCAAGCTTATTCTCCATAGAAATAACATTTTCTCTGACTACTTCCCTGGACATTGCTACATATGAGAGATACACCACCTCCCTTACCTTCCTGTCGGTCCTTCTGAATAGTCTGATATCCCTGGATATTTAACTCTCAGTCATGACAATTCAGTAACCATGTCTCCATAATGGCTGTCAACTCATGTTCGTTCATGATGATTTGTGCTACTAACTCATCAACCTTGCTACGAATGCTCCGAACATTTAGGTAACATGTTTGTCTTACTGTCATGATTCAGATCTCTAATATCTGCTGAGTTATCCTCCTGTTCGTTTCATTCATTGCCTGCCTTGACTGTAAACCATCCCGCATACGTGCTAACCTGCTGTTTTTCTTTTTTGTATTTATCATTATATTTCCTGTCGCTTTCACTTTCCATTTGCCCCCGTGCCCCCAAATGGAAAATTAATAGTCCTAATGAAAACCCTTGTTATACTTTTCGCTAAACTACTGGTTCCAGAACGTTCAGTTGGAAACTGTCTCATTGGCACAGATCCACCCGTTTCCAAAAATGATGCCAGTGCTGTATAAAATGGAACCCCTCTTTCACACACCATTTCCTTAGTCACCTATTCACTTCCTTTTTTTAATCCCGCTTCCAACTGCCCTTAGCGCAGGTAATATTCCAGGGGTAATATTTATTAAGGGCCTTTTCGTTCATTTCCTTCATCGTGCTTGATAATCCTGAAACAGGTCCTCCATCCCAGACTTCCTTATGTTGCTCGTCACACCGAGGACCACAACAACTGGAACTTGCCCCTCCCTTTCCAATATCCTTTCAAGCCAATCAGAGCTGTATGCATCCTGGCACCAGGCAAGCAACACTGGTGCTTCTAATCCGGCATACAAGGATACTAACATCTCCCTAATTATAAATCCCCTTGACTACGACTTGTCTTTTTGATTCTCCCCTGTTGAAAGGCCTTGCGTACCACAGTGCTGTGGTCAGCTGGCACATCCTCACAATTGTCGTTTTCTTGATCCATACAGGGAGCAAGAATCTCATAACTGTTGAATCAGGTCAAAAGCTGAGACTGCTCTCCTCCTGAACTCAGGATTGCCCTACCTGCCTCACTTGTCTGTTGTCCCTGATCATGAACTGAATTTCAAATAATTAATACACCAGATGTAACCACCTCCTGAAGAAAGCACCCGACTAACTCTCCCCCTCCTGCATGAGCCGCTGTGTTTGCAGTTCAGATTCCGGATCATCAACTCTTATTTATGTTCGAGGAGGATGGCGGGTGGGAGGCACAAGAGGTGCTCAGCACGTTCAGCCACTGTCCAAATATATTCCATGTAGTTCTTTGGTCCATGGCCTCCCCTCTCCGGTTGCTCCTGTAAATCCGTTCGTAATTCAATTTCACCTGCTGTTCCTGCTGCTGAAACAAAAAAAGTCCCCGACGCTCAAGGTAAGTTTTCCATCAGCGATTCACCTTCTGGACACCCCCCTAGTCTACGTTCCCCACTTCCTACTGCTAAAACAAAAATCTATGGTTCTCTCTGATACACTGCTGCTTTTATGTTTGATTGACTTGTTGCCATTTGTTAACATCAGACGAAAATGTTTTGTTGCACAGAGAAAATTGCAATCAGGGTTCTAGCAACAATTTGCATCTTCTTCTCTTTGAATAACATTCCCATCTACTTCCGACTTAAACTTGGAAAGAACAGGAACAATATTGCATTGTTTTGCTATTCAAGCAGCAGTTATTGTAATGACAATCGGAGGACAAGTTTCAACTATTTTGCAGCAGTTTTACCAGCACTTTTCCATTCATATGTATTCTCTATATCAGCATTTCGACTGGCAGACATACATTAAGATACGGAAGGGACCGAGAGCTCAGAGGAAAATCAAAGAGGCCCTAGAGATATAGAGCAGAAATAATTTTGTGACTTTAGTCTTCTCCAAATCTGAAAGAGTTGTACTTCTCTCGATGGGGTAAACTGTATAGTTCATTGATGCCAATTATTCCATTGGAATCCCCTGCTTCCGATCTTTTTAAATAAGTCACATGAATGCTGCGGAACCTAAGTTGCCTTTATTTATCTGGTGACGAAGACATCATTTAGAGACCAGTTTAAATATGTAGTGAAACATCTAGTTAATAAATGATTCATTTGATGAACAAATCCAAGTAACTTAGAGATAACATAAAATGCAGCAAATGACGAACGAGGAGTCCACGTGTGGAATGGTCTGAAAGGTAATGGACGAGCAGCGATATGATAACCCTTGGGCAAAAAATTGGTCAATCTGAAGAGCAAATTGAAAGAGAGTGGAAGAGAAATGCCAGTGGAAAGTGCTGTTAGCAATGAGCAGCAGTCAGGAGAAAGCTGAGGAACAAGAAACAAACCGAAAGAGGAATTAGACATGCCATGAAGAAAAAAGAAACCATCTGAAGCAATTGGTCTTTGAATGGCCAGATACAAAAATAAACAATGCGGTGTAAATTATGATTGCTCTCTGTAGGCCAAATCGTGAACAGCAACATTCAGGCTCTTGTCGAGTCTGCCTGACAGAATTCTCTGATCCAAACATCTGGACAAAAGTGTAAAAAAAAAGAAGCTATACAGGGAACAAATTATGCCGTAAATACTGTGTCTTCTGATTACAAATGTGTGTTTAGCTGAATGCTGTCTTTCAGCTTCCCCTGGCCTGATACTCATACCACTCCTTTTCTTTACTTTTTCATTCGAGGAATCAGATTCTGTGTTGGTGGGCGAATCCAAGGCCCAATCCGAGGACTCAGTGACAGACGGGATTTTAAGCTTGTGAATGGGGTCAGATGTGGAACCTGAGCCAACATCCTCAGTCATTCCACGAAAGCGTTTTCTGGCTTTCCCTGTATGCCTTGACGTCAGAGTAAGCTGTCTCGAAGTGAAACCTGCTTTCTTGTGGCATCATAATCGATCCTGAGATCAGTCCAAAAAGATATTCGCAACATCACCAAGAATGATTGCTTCCATCAGCAATGCATCTCCTATATCCATCTCGAGCTCAGTTCATAATTGGTGAATCAGTTATTGTTTCCATTGTTACCGCTGGAACCTCGTATCCAACGGCCATATTTCCCTGACACCTGATTGTAAACTGGTAGACAGTGAGTTCTGCCTATGCTGGAGAGACAGAGACGATACGTTCTTCCTTTGGAAGAAGCACAGCAGGTCAGGCAGCATCTGAGGAAGAGACGAATTGACGTTTCAAGCAGAATCCTTCATCAGTCGACTCTCTTCCTCCTTGGATGCTGCCTTATAGATAATTTATTTTCCCGCACCACATTTTATCGACCTGCTTATAAACTGCATGCATTAACTTTGTCCAAATTTGTTTTGGTTTGCTTTCCCAACAAATCACATTTCGTCATCATGAACAGACCACAGTGACCCGGCAAAGGTACGTTGTCCGTTAAATTCTTAATTCTTAATTTCACCCATTTCCTCAAAAAGTTCCGTTGCTATTCATTGACGTCTTTACTTTGTTTGGTTGGTGTAAACCTGTCTTTTTAAAAGAAATCTCCATGGAAGTCTTAGATATTCTGCTTTGACATAAATGTTACCAGCTGGTGTGATGATGAAATAAATTACAGATATCATCGAAATAAGTTAAATGTAATGGCAGGTAATAACGACAGAAGCATTAATAAATCTGACAATCCTGAGTCACTGAGCTGTGTACATTTCAGAACAGATCCCCTCCTCCACACTCGTCTGAATACCCTGCTCCTTCTCCATTTTTGCGTTGGTTTCCTCCCTCAGCAAGAAGATGTGCAAGTTGTGAGCATTAGACATGCAATACTGTTGCTCGTGTCCAGGGATTTGCAGGCTAAATGTATTAGCCATGGGTCAGATTAGGTAGAGGGGTGGGATTCTCTTCCATGGTTTGGTGTGAACTTATTGGGCCGAATGACCTGCTTCCACTCCATAGGGATTCAGTGAAGTTCAGATTTTGACCCTTCTCGAAATGGAGCATTTGCATTTTGACAGAGAAACTTTCTTGTAAACATTTAACAAATTCGTCACCATAAAACCATTAACATTATGGCAGTGCCAGGCAGTGTTTAGAAATTTTAAATCCCCTACTATTATAACCTTAGAGCACTGAGAGGTGTTTGTGATCTGTACATGATGACTTCGCAATTCCTTTGACTGTTGTGCTAAATGTGAAAAAAAAAGATTCAGAATTAACATGGCATTTGTGTACTGAAATGAACTGAAAGGAAAACCTTGCAGAATGTATCAGTAAAGACCTTCTGACTATGGGAATAAACTGCCAGAGGAAGTGGTAAGTGCAGGTACAGTTACAACATTTCGAAACATACATTTCCATTAAGTAGTATCTCACAAGCGTTTACTCTATTTATTCTCGTAATGCGTTCCTGAATCAAAAAATGTCGCATCTTCTCCCCTTTCACGTCTCTCCGATCCTTCCCAGGGCAGCGAAAACGCGAACACTGAGATTCCAGTCCTGTTTTTCCCTCAGCCAAATTTCTGAAATAGCTGTGACGTCCCAATCCCATGTTTCCATCCATGTCCTGAGCTCTTCTGACTGATCTGAAAGAGCTCTTGCATTGACATAAATGCAGTTTAATTCTTCAAATTACTTTGTTCCCTGACTAGTTCTTGTCTCTCTTTTCTACTTACCTTACTCTTTTTTTCTGAATCATAATCAGCCTCACCTTTGTGTCTATTTTCACGTTACTTAGAAAGCACCCACCATATCTCTGAAAGATTACTTGTTCCCAAAATAGAACGAGCAAATCTCCCTGTCAGGCTTTTGGTCACTTTCTGGTTCAAGTCTAAACCTTCCTTTTTGAACAGGTCTTTTCTACCTCAAAAAATTCATAACGATCCAAGAAACTGATTTACTGCACATTGACCTGTCTTTTCTTCCATTGCTTTAATTGCTCTTCTTCGAACTTGGGAACAGACGTAAACCAAAGGTTAGTACATTTTCTGGTCAGTGTTTTAACCTTCGACATAATGTCTTGTATTCACTCTGCAAATCTTTGTCGCTTTCCCTGACAAAATCATTCCGCTTAATGCGTACAATTTACAGCTTCTCACTCTCCCCTTTGGCAATATAATTAACACGTTTTGAGACGTCCACAATCTGACACCAGAAAAGCAACATACCATCCTCGAGTTTCACTCACTGTCACAGAATCTCGGTCTGTGCCTCTGACAGGAGAGTCCCAGTAACAATTATTCTTTTACATTTTGACAAATCCATTGTACATACGTTTCATTTTTATTGCTTCAGATGAGACCTGCTCTTCTACATTCCTCTGAGAGCCTGCCTCTTTCAAGAGGAAACAAAATAAGGTATGTGTTTGAGAGAAGAATAGCCACAGAATATTTCTGAACTACCTTCATACCTTCACTGCCAGTCCATTATCTGTCTGACGGTTCCTGCTGTGTAATCACTTCTCCAAATTTCGTAATAATAACACTCATCGTCTCCTATATGCCCTCAGTGACACAAACCTAAAAAGAATTGCTGTCAATATCGGCTTTCTGATGAAAATAAGTTTCCATTCCTTTCCCACAGATATAACATGAAGTATGCGAAAACTCAATAAAAATAAACTTACAAATCCTGAAAAGAAATCAAAAAAATTTGAACAAACGAAAAAAAATACTTCTTCTCAAAAGAAATCCACCATTTATTCTCCAAACTCCGGATGAAAACAGAATTCCTCCAGGGTTGTCCGTCTATCGGCCTCTCCACAATCTCAGTATTTCTGTTAAAAAATCTCCTTAATTGCCTCTTCTTTACATAATTCCTATTGTCAAAACTTACCCACCATTTAGAGGGATATACCTATCAGCATATTGTTTAATTGGAATGGCATCTGCTATAACTACATCATCCATAAGTAGATTAGTCCTTCTCAGTTTATTTCCGCATCTATCCTCATGTGAAAGTACTAATTCTTTTAGGTAATTTTGATTTTCTTACGGAATGTAAGTCAATAATATATCCCAATTTTTGGTAACGTCCTCAATGTCCAATATGAGTTGAGGAATGTCCAATTCAGAATCCCCCCACTTTATCTCAGTCCCAACTCTCGGACTCAACACTGCCATCTTGACTCGCAATTTTCTTCCCGACCTCTCCGCCCCCACATCCTCTCCGGCCTATCACCCTGACCTTAACCTCCTTCCACCTATCGCATTCCCAACTCCCCTCCGTCAAGTCCCTCCTCCCTACCATTTGTCTTAGCCTGCTTGGCACACCGTCCTCATTCCTGAAGAAGGGCGTATGCCCGAAACGTCGAATCTCCTGCTCCTTGGATGCTGCCTGACCGGCTGCGCTTTACCAGCAACACCTTTTTCAGATTTCGGTCAGCCTGTTTTAAAAATGGAATATAAAGTATTTTTGAGACCTTTCATTTATATATAAATGGTTGAGATTTCATGGCAAACTGTTTAAATCGAGGGGAATTGTCAGCTCTCGAACTAGCTGAGCTGAGCAGGTTTAGTTCAATTTGATTTGGCAAGTCCAACAGGGAGCTGCATGGAAACGCTCTCTTTTTTTCTGCCCTTCAACTTCAACCTGTAAGTATGTGTCGCATTTATACTAGGGTTTTAAGGGAGTTTGCTTATTTGGACTCTTGTGCGTATTCGGAAGAGTATACTTAAGTCTAGTTGGATGCATTGAGTTCTGTAGGGGTACTTTATTCTGTTCTTTGTGTTTCATTGTGTAATTTTGTGCACTTTTGTCTATTATAAAATCGAGTGATCAACCTAGTTATCTTACTCCGGGTAATTTTCACTGTGGAATTACCAAAATAAGTTGCAAAGTTAGGTCACGGTCTGCCTTCTCGAGAATGCTTTGAGTTGTCTCCCCAAGTCCATAACACTTCAAACACCCGAAGAATGGGTCGCCAGACATCTCAGTTGATGCAACCATCAGAACAACAGAGAGCCCATTGCAGCGATACAGACACACATACTCACAAAGGGACACATACTAATATGCACACTGAAACCTACTAACATGCACACATACCGACACAGACACGGCGAGTCAGATGGAAAGAAACACAGAGACACAGACACAGAACGAGAGCACTCATGAGTACTCACAGCTACGTGCAGACACACAGAAATACATAGGATAGCTATGCAATAACCGATTTTTCCCTGATTTAACCAACTGTTCCACCATATGCTAATCATCTCATTCACAACTTTTACAGATGAAATGAGGATAAGTAGCTAGAACAGTCGCCTGATGTCCCAAGTGTCAGGGAAAGAGGTGAACATGTTTAACATTCCATGGTCATTTTTACAATGAACAAACTCGTACAGCAGATCCGTGTAAACAGTGGATGTCCTTTTTTGTAATGGATTGATGATGATGGAGAGCACGAGTGTTCTGCACCACAGCCAGAAACATCCCCTGTCTTCCCCAACGACAGTCTGTAGCAGCTGTGCGTTGTTCAAAACGTACTGCAGAAATTCACCAAGCTTCCTTACAGAACAGCTTCCAGATCTATTTCTCAATAGTCCAGAACGCAAGGCACAGCAGATTGACAGGAATACCACCAGTTGCCAATTCAACATCAGACCACTCGCCACCCTTGCGCAGAAAAATATCTCGCTTGCTGAGTTTCTGAATATATTCTACAAAACAGAAAGGCGATTTCGTTGGAATATATCATATTGTGAAGAGGCAGAAATTGATAGGGTCTCTGCTAAGAACGTGTTCCTGTGAATATTGGAATCTGAAATATAAGGGCAGAATCTAGGGAGCTGCTGGAAAAACGCAGCAGATCATGCAGCTTCTGTCATGACATATCAGAGTTAACGTTTCAGGTCTTGGAATTGAAGGGTCACCGGACACAATACATTACCTTTCATTTGTCATCAGAGATGCTGCCAGATATGTTGAGCTTTTCCACCAAGTTCTAATTTTGTCTCTTATTTACAACAGCTTCAGTTCTTTCGGTTTCATTGATACAAGTTCGGCGAAAGTGACAGATTATTTCTGACTGAGATGAGGAGACAACACTGGGTCTTTAATATTCTCTTTCAGTGAGGACTATGGATATTTCTTCATTGAGTACATTTCGGATTGGAAAATACAGATTGGCGGTTTCACAGAGAATCAGCGGACATGTGGAGTGGACAGGAAACTGAATTCGAAAACTAACACCAACAATGATTGGGTTTACTGCCAGAGTAACCTAAATGGTTTGAACAGGCTGCACAGTCTCCTCCTGCTCCACTTTCCTGAGCTTTCATTACTATTATGAACGCATGACGATACATTGCGACGGAGATCCATGAAACTATTTGTTCTTAAGTCTTTGCAGTCTCCACCCTCTTTCAAATGATCTCATTTTTACTGCAGCAACAGCTCCATTCCGATTGCTCAGACTTCATTACCGTCCGAATTTTCTTCCATTCTTCTACAGTGTCCCACCCTCACAAAATATGCGTTAACATTTTCCTTTTCTCGTTCCATGTTTTCTCAATATGGTCTGTGTTATTTTAGTGGGAATTATATCTGTCTGTTCCTCTTTCTGTGAGAGGATACATTCTCCAATAAGACTCATTGATATACACAGATTTAACTGAAAGCACAAACAACCTCTCTCCATGCATTTTACTCCCCAGCACGTGATCAGCTGTAACCGGGAACTCTGTGGGAAGATAGAGAAGTGATTGCTAGGCCTCTTGCTGATATATTTGTATCATTAATAGTCTCAGGTGAGGTGCCGGAAGATTGGAGGTTGGCAAACGTGGTGCCACTGTTTAAGAAGGGCGGTAAAGACAAGCCTGGGATTTCTATACAAATGAGCCCGACCTCGGTGGCGGGCAAGTTGTTTGAGGGAATCCTGAGGGACAGGATATATATGTGTTTGGAAAGGCAAGGACTGAATCGGGACAGTCAACATGGCTTTGTGTGTGGAAAATCATGTCTCACAAACTTGATTCAGTTTTTTTTGAAGAAGTAACAAAGAAGATTGTTGAGGGCAGAACAGTAGATGTGATCGATATGTACTCCAGTAAGGTGTTCGACAACGTGCCGTTGATTAGCAAGGTTAGATCACATGGAATACAGGGAGAACTAGCCATTTGGATGCAGAACTGGTTCAAAAGTAGTATACAGAAGGATGCGGTGGAGGGTTGTTTTTCAGACTGGAGGCCTATGACCAGTGTAGGGCCACAGGAATCGGTGCTGGGCCCTCTACGTTTTGTCAGTTACATAAATGATTTGGATGCGAGCATAAGAGGTACAGTCAGTAAGTTTGCAGATGACACCAAAATTGGAGGTGCAGTGGAGAATGAAGAGGGTTACTTCAGATTAAAACAGGATCTGGACCAGATGGATCAATGGTCTTAAGTGGCAGATGGAGTTTAGTTCAAAAAAATGCGAGGTTCTGCAATTCGGGAAAGCAAATCTTAGCAGGACTTATACACTTAATGGTAAGGTCCTAGGGAGTGTTGCTGAACAAAGAGACCTTGGAGCGCAGGTTCATAGCTCCTTGAAAGTGGAGTCGCAGGTAGATAGGATTGTGAAGGAGGCGTTTGGTATGTTTTCCTTTATTGGTCAGAGTATTGAGAGCAGGAGTTGGGAGTTCATGTTGCGGCTGCACAGGGCATTGGTTACGCCACTGTTGGAATATTGCGTGCAATTCTGGTCTCCTTCCTATCGGAAAGATGTTGTGAAACTTGAAAGGGTTCAGAAAAGATTTACAAGGATGTTGCAAGGTTGGAGGATCTGAGCTACCGGGACAGGCTGAACATGCTGTGTCTGTTTTCCCTCCAGCGTTGGAAGCTGACGGGTGACCTTACAGAGGTATGCGGGTCATGGATATGGTCAATTGGCAAAGTCTTTTCCCTGGTGTCAGTGAGTCCAGAACTAGAGTGCATAGTTTTAGGGTGAGAGGGGAAAGATATAAAAGAGACCTAAGGGGCAACGTTTTCACGCACATTTTGGTACATGTATGAAATGACCTGGGAGAAAGTGAGGACTGCAGATGCTGGAGATCAGAGCTGAAAATGCGTTGTTGGAAAAGCACAGCAGGTCAGGCAGCATCCAATGAGCAGGAGAATCGACGTTTTGGGTCTGAGCACTGAAGAAGGGAACATGCCTGAAACGTCGATTCTCCTGCTCCTCGGATGCTGCCTGACCTGCTGCGCTTTTCCAGCAACACATTTTCAGTATGGAATGAGCTGGCAGTGGATGTGGTGGAGGCTGGATGTGGGAGCTGGCTGATCCCATTGTGAACGGCAGTGAACGCCTGTAGCAAGTGCTGATTGGTGGAAGAACTCCAGATCAGAGTTGATGATCTAGAATCTGAGCTTCAAACACTGGGGCACAGCCGGGAGGGGGAGAGTTACCTGTACGCCTTGTTTCAGGAGGCACTCACACCTGGGAGATTAAGTATATCACATTCAGTTAGTGATAAGGGACATCAGAATGTGACTGTAAGTGAGGCAGGTAGGAGGAACCCGAGTTCAGGAGTGCAGGAGCCTCAGCCCTTGACCTTGTCCAACAGGTATCAGATTCTTGTTCATTGTACGGATGAGGAAAAGGGCTCTGGACAGGATGAGCCAGCTGATCACGGCACTATGGTGTAGAAGGCCATTCAAGAAGGGGGAGCAAAAAGACAATTAGTTGTTAAAGGGATTCTAGAATTAGGGGGACAGATAGTATCCTTTGCAACCTGGATCAGGAGTCTCACATGGTGTGTTGCCTACCCGGTGCCAGCGTTCGTGACAACTCTGACCGGTTTGAAAGGATATAAGAGCGGGAGTGGGAGGATCCAGTTGTTTTGGTCCATGTTGGGACCAACAACATAGGCAAAGCTAGGGTGGAGGAACTGTTTGGTGATTATCGATCACTAGGAAGGGAATTGAAGTACAGCTCCTCAAGTGTCATAATCTCCGGATTACTGCCCGAGCCACTTGCTGATTGGCACAGGGATAAGAAATTTATGGAAGTATACACGTGGCGAAGGGATTGGTGTGGGAAGCAGGGATTCCACTTCATGGGGCATTGACATCAGTATTGGAACCGAGGGGATCTGTACCGTTGGGCCAGTCTCCACCTGAACCGATCAGGTACCAATTTTCTAGCGAAGAGGATAAGTAGGGTGGTCAGTAGGACTTTGAACTTCTGAGCTGGGGGGAAGGGACAGTGAAAGCGACAGGGAGTATGGAGTTAAATGGAAAGAGAAGCGGCAGGATAGCATATGTGCAGGCAGATTTAAACTTGAGACAGACTGGGAATGCAGCAAAAAGGAAGGATAACTTAGGACATCTTATGACTTCCAATATCTCTAATGATAAGAAAGTTAGTATTCAGGCACTTTACCTGAATGCTCATAGCATTCGTAACAAAGCAGATGAACTAATGGCACAGATCATTGTGAAAGATTATGATGTGGTAGGCATCACAGAGACGTGGTGACGGGGGTCAGGAATGGCAGTTAAACATCCAAGGGTTTTCAACTTATCAAAAAGACCTGGAGGTCGGCAGAGGGGGCGGGGTTGCCTTGTAAGTTCAGAACAAAATTAAGTATATGGCACTGAATGACAGCGTCGGTTGATGTGGAGTCTGTGTGGGTGGAACTGAAGAACCACAAAGGCAAAAAAAACCATAGTAGGAGTTATGTACAGACCTCCTAACAGTGGTCAGGACCAGGGGCGCACCATGTACCGGGAAATAGAGAAAGCATGTCAGAAAGACAAGGTGATGGTGATCATGGGAGACGTCAAAATGCAGGGGGACTGGGTAAATATTGTTGCCAGTGGATCCAAAGAAAGGGAATTCATGGAATGCTTACAGGATGGCTTTTTGGAACAGCTTGTCATGGAGCCCACAAGGGAGCAGGGTATTCTGGACCCAGTGCTATGTAATGAACCAGACTTTATAAAAAAATCTGAAAGTAAGGGAAAACTTAGGAAGCAGCGATCATAGTATGGTAGAGTTCAGACTGCAGTTTGAAAGAGAGAAGGCAAAATCGGATGAAATGGTGTTACAGTTAAATAAAGGCAATTATGAGGGCATGAGAGAGGAACTGACGAAAATAGACTGGAAGCAGAGCCTAGCAGTGAAGACAGTAGAGCATAAATGGCAGGATTTTGTGGGTAAAATTGAGGACACTGTACAGAGGTTCATCCCCAATAATACAAAGATTATCCGGGGAGGGATTAGACAGCCATGGCTGACAAAGGAAGTCAGGAAATCTATCAAAGGAAAAGAGAGATCCTATGAAGTGGCCAAGAGCACTGGGAAATCAGAAGATTGGGAAGGCTACAAAAACAAACAGAGGATAACAAAGACAGAACTAAGGAAGGAGGGGATCAAATATGAAGTTAGGCTAGCCAGTAATATAAGAAATGATAGTAAAAGATTGTTTCAATACATAAGAAACAAACAACAGGCGAGATTAGACATTGGGCCGTTTCAAACTGATGCTGGAAGCCGAGTGTTGGGAGATCAGGAAATCGCAGGAGAACTTAATAAGTACTTTGCATCAGTTTTCGCAGTGGAAGACAGGAGTAATATCCCAAAAATTAAAGGGAGTCAGGGGGCCGAGTTGAGTATGGTTGCCTTTAAAAAAAAAAGAAAGTGCTCGAAAAGCTAAAAAGTCTTAAAATTGATAAATCTCCTGTCCAAAATGGGCTACAAATCCTAGCGTTCTGAGGGAGGTGGGTGAGGAAATAGCGGAGGCGTTGGTTGAGATCTTTCAAAAGTCACTGGAGTCAAGGAAAATCCCGAATGATTGGAAGATCGCTGTTGTAACCCCCTTGTTAAAGAAAGGATCAAGGCAAAAGATAGAAAATTAATGGCCAATTAGCCGAACCTCGGTTGTTGGTAAAATTCTAGAATCCATCATTAAGGATGAGGTTTCTAATTTCTTAGAAGAGCAGGTTCGGATTAGAACAAGTCAACATGGATTTAGTAAAGGGAAGTCTTGCCTGACAAACCTGTTGGAGTTCATTGAGGAGGTTAGACCAGGGAAACCCAGTGGATGTGGTCGACAAGACTTCTAAAAGGCCTTTGTTAAGGTGCCGCACGGGAGGCTGCTGAGCAAAGTGAGGGCGCATGGTGCTCGAGGTAAGCTACTGGCATGGATTGAGAATTAGCTGTCTGACAGAAGGCAGAGAGTTGCGGTAAAAGGTTCTTTTTTGGAATGGCAGTCGGTGACAATTGGTGTCCCACAGGGTTCAGTGTTGGGGTCGCAGCTGTTCACATTATATAGTAATGATCTGGATGAATGGACAGGGGTCATTCTAGCGATGTTTGCCGATGATACAAAGTTAGGTGGACAGGCAGGTAGTTCTGAGGAAGTGGGGAGGCTGCAGAAGGATCTAGACAGTATGGAAGAATGGTTCAGGAAATGGCTGATGAAATTCAATGTGAGCAAGTGCGAGGTCTTGCACTTTGGAAAAAAGAACACCAGCATGGACTACTTTCTAAACGGTGAGAAAATTCATAAAGCCAAAGTACAAAGGGATCTGGGAGTGCTAGTCGAGGATTCTCTAAAGGTCGACATGCAGGTTGAGTCTGTGATTAAGAAAGCGAATGCAATGTTGTCAATTATCTCAAGAGGGTTGTAATACAAAAGCACCGTTGTGCTACTGAGACGTTATAAAGCTCTGGTTAGTCCCCATTTGGAGTGCTGTGCCCAGTTTCGGTCCCCACACCTCAGGAATGACATACGGGCACTGGAGCGTGTCTAGCGGAGATTCACATGGATGATCCCTGGCATGGTAGGTCTAACATATGAGGAACGGCTGAGGATCCTGGGATTGTATTCATTGGAGTTTAGAAGATTAAGGGGAGATCTAATAGAAACTTACGAGATAATACATGGCTTGGAGAGGGTGGCGCTAGTAAATTGTTTCCGTTAGGCGAGGAGACTAGGACCCATGGACACAGCCTTAAAATTAGGGGGGGTAAATTCAGAACAGAAATGCGGAGACATTTCTTCAGTCAGAGAGTTGTGGGCCTGTGGAATTCATTGCCATAGAGTGCACTGGACGCTGAGACGCTATATGTCTTCAAGGCAGAAATTGATAAATTCTTGATATCGCAAGGAATTAAGGGCTACGGGTAGAATGCGGGTAATTGGAGTTGAAATTCCCATCAGCGATGATTGAATGTTGGAGTGGACTCGATGGGCCGAATGGCCTTACTTCCGCTCCTGTGTCTTCTGGTGTTATGGTCTTTATTGCAACATTTAAGAGGCATTTGGATGGGTATATGAATAGGAAGTGATTGGAGGGATTTGGGTCGGTTACTGGTAGATGGGACGAGATTGGGTTGGGATATCTGGTCAGCATGGACGGGTTGGACCGAAGGATTAGTTCCCAATGCTGTCCATCTCGATTACCCTCTGACTGTATTTCATTCAGAATGAGGTTAATCATATACAGAATCAAAATAAAAGGGAAACTGCAATGAAAATGCATATACGGAGTCAGAGAGTAATATTGTCATAGTTAAATACAGTTTTAGGGTGAGAGGGGAAAGTTATAGAAGAGACATAAGAGCAACTTTTTCACACGGAGAGTGGGGGGTATGTCATTGGAATCAGCTGCCCGAGGAAGTGGTGGAAGCTGGTACAATTGCAAATTTTAAGAGGAATTTGCTGGGTATATGAATAGGAAAGGTTTGGAAGGGATATGGGCCAGGTGCTGGAAGTTGGCACTAGATTGGGTTGGGATATCTGGCCGAGTTTCACAACATCACTTCGATTGGAAAGAGAACAGAATTGCACGTAATATTCCAACAGTGGCCTAACCAATGTCCTGTGCATCTGCCTTTAGCTTAAGATTATGCAACCTTGTTCCTGACACTTCGACTGAGAGAAACAACTGCTTTGCATTCACACTGTCCATGCCCCTTATAACTTACACACCTGCTCTAGATAAGTCACTCCGAACTTATCCACCCTCCGTCTGCACAGCTAAATTGTTGCAAACTGAGCACCATTCTGGTGAATCTCCTTTGCACTTCCTCCAGTGCAATCACACTCTTCTTATGGTGCAGTGTCCAGAACTACACACAATACTGCAACTGTGGATTAAACAAACTTCTGTCCAGCTTCAACATGCCCTCTCCTTTTATAATCCTCCTACATTTCTGATAAAGTTTAATGCTCGAATATCCGACTTTCCAGTTCCTGGGATACCGTCTGACCTGCTGTGCTCTCCCAGCGCCACACGTTTTGTCTCTGATCTCCAACATCTGCAGTCCTCACTTTCTCCTCATAATCTACACATCGACTGAAAAAGGAGAGTGTGCTATACGCATTCTAAACTATCCAAGTGTCCTGTCATTCCACCTGCAGGGATCTGTCAACAGCACCTCAAGTCCTTTCGGATCCTCTGATCTTCCTAATTTCGGACTATTCATTGAGTACTCCCTTTTCTAGTGACTGTGTTTCTCTTATAGTGCATCACCTACCATTTCAGAAGGATTACATTACAACAACCACTCATCTGCCCATCTGACCAATCTACCTATTTCTATCTGTCACCTAAGAATACATACCTCCCTGACAAAGGCCCAGACAATGCTAGTATCATCGAAAATCGTATGTCTCATTCACAAACTCATCAACTGCATCTCCCCATTCCCCAGCCACACCCACTCCGTAAAACACACACACACACACGTATTCTCAGTCCCCCATGTGCGACCTTGTCAAAGGCTTTGCTCAATTCCATATGAACTACTTCAACTGCCCTACCCTTATCTACAGGTCTGGTCACCTCATCGAAAAGCTTCACGAGATTTATGAGGCAAGAACCCCTCTGACGAAACCGTCCTGACTATCCATGCTGAAAACATTCCGCACTAAATGGAGATTAATTCTATCATTTATTTTTTTCTGCAATCGTGTCCTGAACACTGATGTGAATCTCAGTAGCCTGTTATTCCTGTACGATCTCCACCTCCCTTCTTGCAAAATGGAAACACGCCAGCTGTCCTCCAGTCCTCTGTCAACCCCCACCTCCCCCCTCCCCACCCCACCGTGGCTGAGGAGCCATTGAATATTCACAGTCAGTGTCCCTGTAATTTTTTCCGTTGTTTCCTTGGTTATATATCCTACGCATATCAGAGTTTTTACACATATAAGGTCTCCAAAATCTACAATATCTGCTAGCATCACATAAATGGTGAGAGATTGAGCGAATGTCGCTTTTTTTTTACCCTTCCACTTCCCATTCGGTTTCCCAACCATCAAAGGGAGGACAAAATGTGTTCCAAGAACCTTCATTTCCGAATTCTATTTTTTTTGAATAAAACACATTGCAAAGTCCTTTCAGACTAAGTAAAAGCCGATTTCAGACCAAGAGAATTGCACACTGTGGAAGCAGGCCATTTGTATGAACGATTCCACACCGACTCACTGTGCAGCATCCTAACTTGACCCATCCTTTACCCTATCGTTGTAAACTCGCATTTCCTTTGGCTAATCCAGCTATCCTACACATTGCTGGACACTATGGCCAGTATAGAACATCTCGTCCATTCAAACTGCACTTCCCTGGACTCTGGGAGAAAACTGGATCACCCAAAACCCAGGCAGAGACTGCGGGAACATGCGAAATCTTCACAAACAGTCACAGAGGGTGGAAATAAACCTGGTCCGTGGTGGTGTGAGGCAGCTGTGCAAACTGCTAAGACACTGTATATAACACTCATAATTCAGAAGAATGATTTAGGTGTTTTACAGACTGTCTCTCTCCCTCTCTCTCTTTATCTCTCTTTCTCTTTCTCTCCCTCTCTCTCTCTCTCTCTCTCTCTCACACACACACACACACACACACACACACACACACACACACACACACACACACACACCACACCACATGAAATGTATTTTTGCATTCTCCTTTTACTACTTACATCTTCCTTTGCATGGGGAAACAATTCCTCTGATCATCAATAGTTGCTTCTTACTCACTGAGCAAATACACTAAGTAATCTTGATTATCTCTAATTGTTTGCAGTCAATGGTAATGTCATTGTCTGGTCTTTTTTTGACTGCATCCACATTTTCTCGGGATCAAGTACAAACAAGGTATCAATTCGCTAAATAATAATAAAACTTAAGTCTTTACTGAGTAATTGGCACAAAACGTGTAAGTTGGTCTCAAATTCAGGCAGGGAGCCAGCTTTGGATCCTTTTCATTTTATGACGTTTAGTATTGACATAAAGCTATGGTGAATTGAAGTAAAATCCATCGAATTCATAAATGTCCTTTAGGGAAAGAAAACTGCTTTCCTCAGTCAAACTGGACTCCATGTGCCTCCATGCTCACAGAAATTGATGTTGTTTTCAGAGTTTCATCATATAAGCTCAAGGCTCAAACTGCATGAGTTCCACAGGATTGTGTCCTTAACCTAACTGTCTTTTGTGACTGTAAAACTGACCTATTGTCAATTACAAGTGCCATAAGTTAGACTGTTTGCGAATAATTGCACATTTTTCAGCAGTGTTCCTGGATACTGCAGCACTCCATGCCGTAGTGAAGCAAAATCTCAGAAACATCCAAGGCTGTGCTGATCAGTGCCAAATAAAATGCGTACCACACAAATGCCAAACAATTACCACCTCGAATACGAGATCATTAAAGTTCCACCTCTTGACATTCAGAGGCTTTGCTGTTTGTGAACCATTGTGAACAAAAACCTGGAGTTACTATTGAGCAGAAAATGAATTGGACTCACAGATTGAATACTGTGGCTCCAAGAGCAGATCAGTGGAAACGAACACTGCCATGGGTAATGCCTCTCCACCATCTACTGTGCAAGGCACACATCATTTTTTTTGGTACCATATTTGCTAAAATATCTGCATACATGCATTCCATCCACCACCGATGTTCAGTGAAAGCATTGTGCATGATTGACAATACACATTGCAGAAATTCGCTGATGTTCCTTCAACAACATCTTTCAAATAACGACTGCCATATTTACAAAGACAAAGGCAGTAGATTCATGGGAACACCTCTAGCTGCATGTTTCCTACCTAGCCACTAACCATCCTGACTTTCATGTGTCTTCCTTCAAGAAATTTGCCATCACCCCAATGGACAATAAAGCAGCTCTCTTATTAGTGAGAAGCGACTGGTTGTGAGTTTAACCTGAGGGTTACCATGTCCCAGGTGAGTGGTGAGGGTGGGAATTTAGGAACTTCATGGTGATATCGGCCAGTGTGGGAAGTGACACACACAGTGAGTGCCACTCGACATCGCGAAAACAGCCATCCATCCAGCAATGCTGCAGAAGTTCAGTTCGCACATTTAGTTTGACAGCTTCCGTGAGATATAGAGAGGTGAGGTAATCCTTTGTTCAATATCACTGCCAGTTATCTCACTGTCTGACAGAACAGCCCTCCGAATCTAAGACGATTCGTTCGGTGTCACACTGTCAACATTCTGGACATTCCCTCTCTCCTGCCCCCTTCACACCTTCGACTATTTATGTCCTACACTGTCGCGACTGTAGTGGCACAGGAAAGCAGGTATAACAGCATACTGAAGGGGAAAAAAAATCGGTCCATCAATTAAATGCCTATCCCGCTGAATTAATTGATGAAATATGCCTGAACAAACCATTTTGTCAGCCATGTTTATGGCTACCAGAAAATTCAGATAAATGTGCAAGTAAAATTAGGGCGGCACGGTGGCACAGTGGTTAGCACTGCTACCTCACAGCGCCAGCGACCTGGGTTGAATTCTCGCCTCAGGCGACTGACTGTGTGGAGTTTGCACGTTTTCCCCGTGTCTGCGTGGGTTTTCTCCCACAGTCCAAAGATGTGCAGGTCAGGTGAATTAGCCATGCTAAATTGCCCGCAGTGTTAGGGAAGGGGTAGATGTAGATGTATGGCTGGGTTGTGCTTCGGCCGGGCGTTGTGGGCTTGTTGGGCCAAAGGCTCTGTTTCCACACTGTATTAATCTGAAAAAAATCGTTGGATATCTAATCATTTGGCACAATTTTTCGGGTGGAGAGTGAGTAAGTGAATATGCGTGACAGCGTAAGAGAGATAGTGCGACAGAGAAATGGCATGTCAATTGCTGAACTCAGTTCAATGTCATTTTGACTAAAATGAAATACATTTAGCAAAGACCACTGCTTACTGAATTTTGTTTGAAGGTTTTCGACACTTTGAAGCATTTTCAAACATGTCCGAAAGTGGTTAGTGCATGTCACACGTCAGAATGTTCCTGCTTCTAATAGCAGAAATAGCTTCTTCGAATGGTAAATAATCATATGATGTTTGCGCAGTCCTTGTGTCTCAGATGAAATATCGTTCTCGTGATCCAAGTTTGGTCAATGTTTGTGTTCGAGAGTAATAAAACATAGTGTCCATGCCAAATTGCTTACTGTTATAGAAATGATGAAGTTCTGTAATCAGCATTTACGCTGTAGTTGGATTAGAAAAGTATTGTTATCTGTGTTGGGTGACACAAGAATCGGGAGAGAAGAGTAAATTTTCCAGTGAGGAGTTTTACATTCGAACCAACATTGAATGATTACTGTTAGTGCAAGGATATGATGGCTCAGTGGTAGGCACTGCTGCCTGACATGTCAGGGACTCAGTATCGATTTCACCATCGTGTGACTGTCTGTGTGGAGTTTCCACATTCTCCCCGTGTCTGTCCGTGTTTCTTTCAGGTGCACCGGTTCCCTCCCACAATCCAAATATATACAGGTGAGGTGCTATAGTCAGGGGTAAATGTCGGGGAATGGGTCTGATAGGGTTACCCTTCAGACAGTTGGTGTGGACGTCTTGGGCAATAACACGCCTGTTTCTACACTGTAGGAATTCTACGGTTTTATGAAGGAGATAGGGAACGGAACCTTGGTCAACAGCTGATTCAAGTCAATTTGTTAGAGAAGAGTTCCCTTCGCTCGTACTTTGGAGATAGGTTTGCTGCCAGTACTTCAAAATCTCATTTTCCAATTGTAAGCATTGTCTTACTGAGTTATGTAATGACATTGTCAACAATTTCTTTCAATGTGAAGTATATAAAGCAATTTAACAATACTTGTTAAGAGAATACAAATAATGGAACGATTTCGTTAACACAACTGACTCCCTGGAGATTTGATGCTCGAATTAGAACCAGAATTAGGCTGTATTGTCACGCATCCTGAAGAATAAAAATACGTGAGAAAAGTAAACAGTCGACAATGCCTCATTCTCTGGTACCGAGTTGTTTACAAAACCAGAATTTTCAAAAATTAACATTACAAATAACATAGCCAAAGAGGGGGCGGGGGGGCAGTGAAGGGGATACACCCGTACCTTAAAGTTTAAATCGTTTCTCATTCAGCGTGTTTGCAACCACAAAAACCGGTACAGGGACCTAGCCATGGCCTGGAGTATTGTTCAGCCTACAATTCTGCATTTAATAGGAAGGTCGTTGCTCTAAGAGGTTACAACGATAAGGAACGTTGTACAGGCTTGAAGATAAGGCTGTGAGAGGTAGATTTACCGGGATTGGAGGAGATAACAGTAATTTTGAAAGGTGTAGGGACTGCAGGAATTTCGAGCGATGACCGGAGTGGCAAGGATGAGATAGGTTTGCAGAGGTCGAGAGGGCAGGAGTATCTGAAGGTGATGACAGCGATAGCAGATGTGTGACAGCTGGAGGAGTTTTCAGAGATTTCGACGTTTGTAGGTGTTGGCTGAAGTTCCAGAGATGGACATCCAGACATACACATTAAGGGAAGCTCTTGGGTTGGACGATGTGACAGAGGGTGTAAGAGAAGGTGTGTATGGACTTGAGCAGATGATAATAAAACGAAGCTTTGTGGGGTTAAAGTATATCACTGAGATAGAGAATAATATAGGTTGTGGAGCTGCTTCCCTATATATGCAGGAATGTAGCTGCTGGAGATCATTATTGAGATATGGAAAAATGTTAGGGCTTTTGTGGCTTTCAGAGATAGAGAGAGATGTAAATGCTGGAAGAAGTGAAGGAAATAGAGAAGGATGCCGGTTTTCTCGGAGGTGACAGAGATCGGCTGGGTGTTTGTGTTCGCAAGTGTTACAGAGATGAGGTGTCGACATGGACCTGACTGATTTAATTTGATTTACTATAGTCAGGTGTACTTACGTACAGTGAAAAGCTTTGTTTCCGAGCAGCATTTGATAGATCATAATAATCAAGAGCATACACATCATAGGGTGCTTCGATAAAGTGAGGCACAATGTTTTCATTGCACTAGCGATGCATGAAGCAAAATCAATATTAACAAGACGAGCACAAATTGAAGTCAGGGAGTCCATTCAACTTTCTAATAACGGCAGGGAAGAAGTCGCTCTTGAAACTGATGATGCCTGATCGTGCTTCTGCATCTTCTCGTTGAAGGAAGATGCTGCAGGAGAATATTACTGATGTCGGAGGGGGCATGATTTTGTTTGCAGTCTTTCAAATAGTAATGAGCTTTGGAAATGGAGTCCATGGATGAAACCTTGGCTTTCGTGGTGATCTTGGCACTGTACACAACCTTCTGTAGTTTCTCACAGTCCTCGGCTGAACAGTTGCTGGCCAAAGCCGTTATGCGCCATGATACTGTGCTTTCCATGGTGCATCTGCAAAAAGATCTTGAGATTCTTATGGACATGGCGAACTTCCTAAGCTGCCTGAGGAAGAAGTGGTGTAGTTGTGCCTTCTTAACCATTGCATCGAAATGAGTCGTCCAGGACAGGATGTTGGTTATCATCGGTCTGAGGAACGTGTTGTTCTCAACCCTCTCATCCTGCTCTCCTTTGATGTAGATGAAGTCACAGATAAATGAAGTTGTGCAGATTTTACAGAGTTAGGGATGTATGTCAGGGTTAATGAGGTTCAAGAAAGGGAAACGTGTACGGGCTGGTGGAGTTTAGAGAGAGGGTGCAAGTTATAGGCATTGGAGAACGTGACAGGCAAACAGAGGCAAGTAAGTGCTGAAAGAGGTGGCAGAGACAACGATGCTTGTTAGGCTGGAGGTTGTTACAAATATATGGAAGCATGTAGATGCTGAAGATTGTACAGGCGTAGAGAGTTGCAGTAATTGGGGGTTGCAGAGATAGGGAGGTGTGTAGGGGCTGGAGATGGTTACCGAGATATGGAGGCTTGTAGCTGGTGTCAAAGGTCATGGGGAAGTCGTGGACTGTTGAAGGGGCTGGAGAAAGTTAACAGACATATGCAGGGGTGGAATTGGGTTTGGAGATCATAGACGTGGGATGTCAGACATATCGGGGCTGGACAGGGGTACAGAGGTATGGAGAGTGTAGCTGGTGTCAGAGGGCACGGAGATAGGATCGGAGGGGTGTAGGGACTGGAGAAGGTTACAGAGAAATGGAGAGGTGTAGTTGGTGTTCGAGCTCATAGACGTGGGAGGGACAGGCTGTAGGGTCTGGAGAGGGATTCAGAGGTATGGAGGGGTGTAGCTGGTGTTAGAGCTCATGGAGGGTGGGGTTAAGGCGTGTAGGGTTGGAGAAGGCTACTGAGCTATGGAGAACTGCAGCTGGTGTTCCACGTCATATTTGTGGGAGCTGAGGGGTGTGGGGTCTGGAGAGCTTTAATGGGATTTGGAGGGCTGTAGCAGGTTTCACAGGTCATGTGGATAGGATAGGAGTGATGTAGGGGCTGGAAAAGATTACAAGTATATGCAGAGGTGAAGCTGGTTTCAAAGGTGAGGAAGTGGGAGGGGAGTGATGTTGGGGATGGAGAACGGTACAGGGACATGGGTGGTGTGCAGATGGTGTCCGAATTTGCGTTTGTGGAAAGGGAGGTGTGAAACGTCTGGAGACGGTTAAGGATATTTGGAAGGGTGTAGCGGGTGTCAGAGATTGGACGGTTAGGAGAGTAGGGGTATGGTGAGTGAGAGGGTTCCAGTGATATGAAGAGGTGCAGCTGGTGTCAGAGGTGAAGGAGGTGGGGGATAGGGTTGTAAGAGCTGGAGAAGGTTACACTGGTTGCAACGTTTGCCAAAATTTCCGGCACATCAACTTTGTTAGTCTTGAACTGTTCAAGCCTGTTTCCCACCCCTCAAATTCTCATTCACCACAAAGTCCCCTTCCTGATTAAAAACCAAAGCGAAAAACTCATTAGGGCTTCTCCTCTCTCCACGAGAAAGTTCCCTACGTCATCCTTGACAAGTCCTACCTTCTACCTGATTATTCTCGTATAAGTTGTGTTATACCATTGCTTCCTCCATCTTACATAAGCTGCCATCTTCCTCTTGACTAGAAACTGTATTATCGTCATCCAAGGCCCCTTAATCGTACCCCTTTTTGCCTGATGCAAGGAAACAAAAATCGTAAAATCGCTATTGACGTTCTGGATTGCTATGCAAAAGACATAACAGGTGATGGTTTACTCTGTGGACAGATGATGGTTTACTCTGAGGACAGATGAACAGAGGAGTTGCAAAGGAGTTCCATGACGGAGTTGAACCCCGATTGATGGCATGATGAGGAACAGTGGCACGTGGCTTTAAGAACGATTTTGGCTTTCAGAAATGTCTTCAAGGAGAACAGCGTAGAGTTCATGTTCCAAAAACCGGCAATGTGTCTTGTCATTCGGGAAAAGAACTGTATTTGTGTTCCATCGAAGCACTCAAGACGTCAAATAACTATTTAGATGAGGACTTAAAACATTAAAAAAAACACAAGGCTAAGTTGGAAGTTGGGTTTAGTCTTGCGATCCTTGATGAAAGGCATTCATGTTATGGGCCGAAGGGACTGTCCCATTTCTGTTAAAGGTCAGTGACTCAAACATTTTGCAACTGAAAGAAAAGCCAGAAGCATTGTCAAGAACAACGTTGCCAGCATTGTACGGACATTCTTTAATGCTCTATTTGTTGGGATTCAGCCCTCTCATTGATGATTCCTGGGTTTGATTCCCAGTCAGGGAATGAGGATTTATTGCCAGATGAAAAACACTGAAAAACGAACATGACGTCCTGACATTAAAAACATCAAATGAAGCAGCTCTATCAGACTCCGTGAGAGTTTCAAATCAGAACTGAAAGTAAATGGAGATCATGCTGCAATTCATTGGCTTGGCATGTCCGACACAGTATAACAACAACAAAAAATACTCCTTTTTGAAAAATACAAGTTATTTGCAGAGTTAACTTCATGCATGCGGGAAGTTTGATTCCCTTCTCGGAGAGCCGAGGAGCAGACAGCCTAATATCAGAATGAGGATTGCACATTAAAGACAGAGATGAGAAAGAATTTGGGAGCAAATTACTGATGATGTTGGAATCAATCCTGAAAGCAAAACAAAAATGTTGGAAATCACAACGGATTATGACACTCGGCATGGAGAGAAAGCAAGCGACTGTTTTCAGTCTTGGTGATACTTCATCAGAGCTGATGTGAAGCGTGGAGGTGGCAGTATTTGTGCAAAAGTGCGAAGAGGAGCTGGTCTGCTGCCGGAGAAAGAATGCTAATACTTTTTATTAAGTGATTGGAATGTGATAATGGAAGAACACTGGTGTGATTATGAACCCACTGCCATATCGATTACTTCCCTTTCTTTTAGTTTACCTGCTGCAGTGTCTCTCACCATGACCTCTCCCCTCCCTCCAGTCCAGTGTCTGTTCTTTCCAGATGGCAGTTAGACACGCAATTGTTCGAAACTTCTGATATTCCAGTGGAATTCTGTACATAGGCTGTCAGGTCACTGTCATTAAGTATATGCAAGGCTGAGATCGACAAAGTTGGAAACGGTAAAGACATAAGAGCTTATGAAGAAAGGCAAGATGACAGTTCTGGATTGTCAAAACACTCATGAGCTCATTGAATGGCGGAACAGACTTAGGATGAATTGTCTATTTCTGCTTCTAAAATTAAATCAATAGACAATAGGCAATAGGTGCAGGAGTAGGCCATTCAGCCCTTCGAGCCTGCACCGCCATTCAATATGATCATGGCTGACCATTCCTAATCAGTATCCTCTTCCTGTCTTATTTCCATAACCCTTGATTCCACTATCTTTGAGAGCTCTATCCAACTCTTTCCTAAATAAATCCAGAGACTGAGCACCCACTGCCCTCTGCGGCAGAACATTCCACACAGCCACCACTCTCTGGGTGAAGACGTTTCTCCTTATCTCTGTCCTAAATGGTCGACTACAGATTTTTAAGCTGTGTCCTCTGGTTCGGCACTCACCCATCAGTAGAAACATATTTCCTGCTGCCAGAGTGCCCAATCAATTCATAATATTATATGTCTCAATCAGATCCCCTCTCATTCTTCTAAACTCAAGGGTGTACACGCCCAGTCGCTTCAGTCTTTCCGTGTAAGGCAATCCTGCCATTCCAGGAATTGACCTCGTGAACCTACGCTGCACTCCCTCAACAGCCAGAATGTCTTTCCTCAAATTTGGAGACCAGAAATGGACACAGTACTCCAGGTGTGGTCTCACCCGGGCCCTGTACAGCTGCAGAAGCACCTCATTGCTTCTGTACTCTATTCCTCTTGTTCTGAAGGCCAGCATGCTATTAGCCTTCTTCACTACCTGCGGTACCTGCGTGCTTGCCTGCATTGACAGGTGTACAAGAACACCCAGATCTCCCTGTACTGCCCCTTTACCTAAATTGATTCCATTGAGGTAGTAATCTGCGTTCCTGGTCTTGCCACCAAAGTGGATAACCATACAATTATCCACATTAAACTGCATTTGCCATGCACCTGCCCATTCACCTAACTTGTCCAGGTCACCCTGTAATCTCCTAACATCCTGAACACATTTCACCTTGCCGCCCAGCTTTGTAGCATCAGTAAATATGCTAATGTTTTGCTGATACCATCTTCTATATCATTAACATATATTGGAAAAGACTGCAGTCCCAGCACAGATCCCTGCGGTACCCCACTGGTCACTGCTTGCCATTCAGAAATGGAGCCGTTTATCACTACCCTTTGTTTCCTATCAGCCAACCAACTTTCAATCCAAGTTACTACTTTGCCCCCAATACCATGCACCCTAATTTTACTCACTAACCTCCTGTGTAGGACTTTATCAAAAGCTTTCTGAGAGTCCAGGTACACTACATCTACTGGTTCTCCCTCGTCCATCTTCAGAGTTACATCCTCAAAAAAATGAAGAAGATTAGTCAAGTATTATTTCCCCTTCATAAATGCATGCTGACTCTGTCCTATCCTGTGACTACTATCCAGATGTGCCATAATTTCATCCTTTATAATAGACTCCAGCATCTTTCTCAACGCTGAGCTCAGACTAACTGGTCTATAATTTCCTGCTTTCTCTCTCCCACCTTTCATAAAAAGTGGTATAACATTAGCCACCCTCCAATCCTCAGGAACCGACCCCGAATCTATCGAACTCTGTAAAATAATCAACAACGCATCCGCGATTTCCCGAGCCACCTCCTTCAGTACCCTGGGATGTAGACCATCAGGCCCCGGAGACTTATCAACCTTCAGATTAAATGAATCTGCAGAACTGAACTGTGTGACGTTTGTCAAGTTAAAACTGCAATGATCCGCTCAGGGGACTGATTCAACATTAGTTGTGCAAAGGACAAAGTACAAAGAACAGTCTATGTGGAAGATTGATCCAGAGTGAATTGTACATCAGGTTATAAACGAAGACCGGTTTTCAGCAGCCACATTGAGCCTGGCTCCACTCATCCCACAGTCATCAATCACAAACAACTGTCGCCTTTCCCTTTTACTGTCTCTCTTTTTTTTAGAACTGATTGCACGTCAGGAATTATCAGCTGGCATTAGTGATGTGGGATTGTAACATGCAGGGAAGCGATTCTGACTGGTGCAAAGCACCGACCGCTTCAAAAGTACAGTGAGTAATTCATATTATTCACTTTAAATGTGAGCCATAAGAGTGAAAGCTCGGAATCCATATGACCGAAATGCCCACGATATCTATGTGTACATCATCCTGGTCACTATCTGCTTCAGCATTGCATTCGCTCATTTGCCTGTGCATGATCCACTCGGCTCTGTCTCAGTTTTATTATCTTTGCTTGGTTTATGAGACATAGGTTATCCATTCACCTATTACCTTGCACGTTCTAATGCATGAGACCTTCTGTCGCAGATGATAATGTATTGGGTCCGTCACTCAGCGGTTAGAACACTGGCGGTGTAAACCTAAAATGCTGTTGACGCATTCCTGTTTGATTTTCCACTAATTTAAGTAATTCGGATGGAGAGGAAGCAGCTGACCTGTGGAATGTTCTAATTTCGAGGTGAGGAAGTATAAACTGCATATTGGGGGGAATCCACGAGGAAGAAACACGCACAGGTGAGTGCCTATATAAGTTATTTCCCTGTTATAACCACACTCTGGTTTTGAAGTTGAAATGGGATGAAATAAGACAAGTGGGTGAAATCCTACTTTCTGAACGTTGTTCTCTCATGTGACCTCTGACAATTAATGGGGGATGTGTCAAATTGTTTCCGTCTGTGGGTGAAAATGAGGTTCAATTCATCGAGGGGGAGTGAGCACAAATTTGCTGTATGAAAATTCAGTCCCATTCATTGTGCAGATTTAGATTAAAACGTATCATTGTGATGAGCATTTGGAACATCAGATTGCATAAGGCTACAGGACAGGGTAGGAAAACAGTGATGATATGCCTTTTCCCGTTCTGTAAACCTCGAAGACTCAATCATTTTGGAGGAGAATCTGAACAGCAGTAAAACACACCTCAAAGGCTGCGTCAGGACAAACGATGCAATGTTCCTTGTTGGCATCGCTGGTTGTGCAATGGTTGATATACGGCGCTTGTGGCTTTGTCGCCCGAGTTCAACTTCCGGTCAGAAAAAATGGACTCCTTTATTGCTGACATGCAGGTGATACAGAGGAAGTCCAAAATCACATAATGCCAGAGTATAGTCCAACAGATTTGTTTGGATGCACGAGCTTTCAAAACGCTGCTCCGTCATCAGGTAGTTGTCAGGAAACTTTATCAGCCAACTGGTGGTTGAATTTGGAAGTCACTAAAAGGATTCGCAGAGGCAGAAACCCAAATCATCTTCAGAGTTATTCAGCTGTAAATTTGTATTTCTAAGGCAGAAAAGGTTCAAGGCATAGAAAATTGCATGACAATCGTTCAGGGGTTGTACTGCCTCGAGAACATGTAAGAAGCTTGAGGGCTGTTGACACCCCCGTGCATGGCACTCCTGCAATATTCACTGCTGCTGTCATTGTTAGGAAATTCTGCTCATATCGCCGTGGCCCACATTCGATTCATAGTAAGGGAATGGCGAGTTTAGGAGGTTAGGGCGGGATGCACAGACTTTTGCTAAGGGAACAGAATGGTGTTTGGTTTCCAGTACATTGTTAGGAGAACTGCGAGGGGATGAGTTCACAGTATGTGGAGGTTGGTTTTTCAAACAGTTGCTAGGAGAAGAGTGAGATGATGTGCAGGCACAGTTCCTTCGAGAACACACTGAGGATGAATTTACAGGTTTCAATGGATTACATTCTTGACAGTATGGAAACAGGCCCTTCGCCCCAACAAGTCCACTCCAATCCTCCGAAGTCTAATCCACCTAGACCTGCTTCCCTCTGATTAATGCACCAAACACTTTGCACAATTTAGCATGGGTAATCCACCCTAACCTACAAATCTTTGCATTGTGGGAGGAATCCGGAGAAAACCCAGGCAGGCACGGGACAATGCACAAACTCCACACAGACAGTCGCCAGAGGCTGGAATTGAACCAAGGTCCCTGATGTTATGAGGCAGCCGAGCTAACCACTGCGCCACCGTGCTTGTATAAATATTAAAGTGCAAAGCATTTGCACCATAGAACGAGTAACACAGAGGCAAATATTACATGTAACCATCAGGTAGCCAGGGCAACAAGGTCATCAACTGTGGATATCAATAATCCAGCGGATAACATTTTGTGGACAGACACAAAATGAAAGCCAGTCTCATCAATCCACTTCATCGAAAGACATAGGTAGTGGTAACAAACTTCAAAATCTTAGCGTGGAATTAGACTCATTGAAGAGAGAGTAAGAGGGAACAGTTTGAAAACCCCCTCACGGCTTTTTGTTGTTAGGTCAGTAATCGGGAAAGAAAAACAAAAAATCCCTTTCAGAATTCAGCAGGTGTCACACTATGTGTGGACTCACAAATTATGAGACCTTCAAAACTCAATATTTTCGGGATTCACTTGCAACAGAGCTCTTGTAGACAAACTTGTATTCTGTTTTTGCGAGTGATTTTCAGAAAAAAAAACAAATAGTACAATTGACGAGGGATACAAACTGTTAAAGAAACCTTACAGTGTGGAAAAGGCCACTTGATCCAACAAGTCCACACTAAGTTCAAAGAGTAATCCGCTCAGTTCTTTTCACATACCTAATTACTCGACATTTACACATGATAATGCCCATAACAGACCCCCTGGGGCCAGGAGAACGAAAAGGGTCTTGGACTGTGCTGCATTGGAGTTGATTTGCAACATGGTTCACCAAACTTATTGAATTCCTTGACAATGTGACAAAACACATGAATGAACGTAGAGCAGTAGATGTGGTGTACATGGTTTTCAACAAGGCTTTTGGTGCATTTTGCCATGGCAGATGCATTCAGAAAGTAAGCAGACATGGGATGCAAGGACATTTTGCTATCTCCGGGCAGAATGGCTGGGTAGATAGACGACAGAGGGTGACAGTGAAACCTAATACTCGCGGTGTTCTGGAAGGATCTACTATGGGACCTACAGACTTTGTGATTTTTATGAATGATTTGGATGAGGAAGTGGATGTTTGCGTTAGTCGGTTTGCCAATGACAAGAAGCTTGGTGGCACCGTGGATAGTGTTGGTGAATGTTGCAATGTGACATTGACAGGATGCAGAACTGAACTGATAATTTGGAGATGGAGTTCAACCAGGAAATTTTTTTAAAAGGTGAACCATTATAAAAAATTGAATTCGAATAAAGAATGCAGTTTTAAAGTCTGTTATCTTGGCAGTGTGGAGGAACCGAGGGATCTTGGGGTCCACGTCGACAGCTCCCTTTTTTTTTGTCAACCAAGGTGATCGGGTTTTTCAGAGAGCATAAGGTGTATTGGCTTTCATTAGCGGAAGGTTGTGTATAAGAGCTGCAAAATTATGCTGCAGCTCTTCAAAGCCCTGGTGAAACCATGCTTGGATTATTGCGTTCAGTTCTGCTTTCATCATTATAGGAAGAATGTGGAAGCTTTCGAGAGGGTGCAGAAGAGATTTGCCAGCATGAGAACTGGACTGGAAGGCAAACCTTCTGAAGAAAGTGTATGGGATCAAAGGCTTTCATCACTGGAGCGTCGATGGATGAGAGGTGACTTGATAGAGGTATACAGGATGATGAGAGACCTATATAGAGTGGATAGTCAGACACTTTTTCCCAGGCCAGAAATAGCTATTACGACCGGCCATAATTTTAAATTGATTGGAGGAACACTGCAGAAGTTGCCAGAAGTATGTTGTTTGGAGAGGAAGTGTTGGGTGCGTGGAATGCAACGGCAGTGGTGGCAGTCGAGACAGATACATTCGAGACATTTCAGCGGCTCTTGTTTTGGTACATGGAAGATAATAAAATAAAGCGTATGTAGGTTAGTTTGATCTTAAATTAGGATAAAAGATCGGCACAACATTAAGGACTGAGGCGCTTGGACTTTGCTGTACTGTTCTACATTCCATGTAAACACATCACTACCGTCCGCATTTCCAACGAAGACAGGTCACCGCGCAGGCCATAGATGCACAGTGCGATCCCACAGAGCATTTCTTTCCTGCTGCATAATTTGTTCAATCTCCACGTCATATCCAACATTATGCTCTGGATTAATTGGGACATTGGTTTAAAGGATATCACCTACTCTCTTTAAGGTTTTGTTTTTTTGAAACTGTCACATTCTAGAAGGAAGTGATTGGAATTGTGCTGTGAGAGGATATTGCACAGAGCCGTTCTCTTCCCCAAACCCTCGAGCAGCTGCTGTCTCCTATTTAGAGTGCAGCTACCAACATACATTTTATTCCTCGATTGCTCTCTCATCCCAAATCACAATCTCTCTTTTTGTCTACATCTTTCGTGTTTTGCAACCCATTTGATCAACAAACAATAATCTTCTGCTATCAAATATTTCCATCCCCTCCCACGTCAAATACCCACGAATCACATTGCTGTAGGTGGAACGGATTTATTGCTTCAAAAACTAATAATAGACAACTGGAGAGGGTTCAAAAGAGGGAGCAGAGAAAAAGAAAGAGAGAGAGAGAGATCTCCTCCAGCCAGACCCAAATTGAAATCGGCAAAATGTGTTTAACTTATCCAATCATCATATTCAAGAAGGGGAGTTGGGATAACCCTAGTAACAATAGGCCAGTGAGCCTCACTTCTGTTGTGGGCAAAGTCTTTGAGAGAATTGTAATGGATAGGATTTATGGATATCTGGATAGGAATAATGACATCAAGTTTAGTCAGCATGGTTTTGTGAAGGGCAGATCGTACCTCACAAACCTTATTGTTTTCTTTGAGAAGGTGACGAAGGAGGTGGACGAGGGTAAAGCGTTCGATGTGGTGTATATGGATTTTAGTAAGGCGTTTGATAACGTTCCCCATGGTAGGCTACTGCGAAATATTCGGAGGTATGGCATTGAGGGTGAGTTTGAGGTTTGGATTAGGAATTGGCTGGCTGGAAGAAGACAGGGGATAGTGGTTGTGGTAAAGGTTCATCTTGGAGTGCAGTTACTAGCAGTGTTCCATAAGGATCTGTTTTGGGACCATTGCTGTTTGTCATTTTTATAAATGACTTGGAGGAGGGGCTAGAAGGTTGGGTGAGCAAGTTTGCGGATGATACGAAACTCGGTGGAGTTGTTGACAGTGAGGAAGGATGTGTCAGGCCAGAGCGGAATATAGATAAGCTGCAGAGCTGGGCAGAAAGGTGGCAAATGGAGTTCAATGTGGGTAAGTGTGAGGTGATTCACTTTAGTATGAGTAACAAAAAGATCGGGTCCTGGGCTAATGGTCGGATACTGAGTAGTGTGGATGAACAGAGGGATCTTGGTGTCCATGTACACAGATCTCTGAAAGTTGCGACCCAGGTAAATAGTGCGGTGAAGATGGCATATGGCGTACTGGCTTTTGTTGGTAGAGGAATTGAGTTCCGGAGTCCTGAGGTCATGTTGCAGTTGTATAAGACTCTGGTGCGGCCGCATCTGGAGTATTGTGTGCAGTTTTGGTCGCCATACTATAGAAAGGATGTAGTGGCACTGGAACAGGTGCAGAGGAGGTTTACCAGGATGTTGCCTGGTATGGTAGGAAGATCGTATGAGCAAGGGCTGAGGCACTTGGGACTGTTTTCATTGGCGAAAATAAGGTTTGGGGTGACTTGGTAGAGGTGTACAAGATGATTCGGTGTTTAGATAGGGTTGACCATGAGAACCTTTTTCCATGTATGGAGTCAGCTATTACGAGAGGGCATAGCTTTAAATTAAGGGGTGGTAGATGTAGGACAGATGACAGGGGTGATTCTTTACTCAGCGAGTCGTGAGTTCATGGAATACCCTGCCAATAGCAGTGGTGGACTCTCCCTCTTTTTGGGCATTTAAACGGGCATTGGATAGGCATATGGACGATAGTGGGTTAGTGTAGGTGAGGTGGGCTTGGATCGGCGCAACATCGAGGGCCAAAGGGCCTGTACTGCGCTGTATTTTTCTATGTTCTATGTTCTAATCATCCTGGCCGATACACATCTCACAAAACATCTGACATTGCAACAAATCTTTTGAGAGATTTCCTATTCGAGGTTTAAATGTCCTCCTGTGTGCGTCCTGTGTGTGAGACAGTCACTGAAAATTGTTCTTGCCACGGCTTTCCTAGTTCTTATCATTTTGGATGTTCACGTTGCAGATTCCCCAACAAACCTTGCTCTGGATACAGGAGAAAAAAGATGAGTTGAAAGGTGACCGAGAGCATGTCGAAGGAAAATTACACAGCAAGATGCCGGGTTAAAAATCACCCACCTGTTCCATCAGCAATGTATTGCATAACATCACAACACGATTGACATATAAACATGACATAAGTGAGTAATTAAGAAGAAGCTTGAAATATCTTCCATCTCTTAGTATGGGCAGAGGGAGACCAGCGTTTGAGATAAAGTTGACAGTTTCTACTTCAGATTTAGTCCAAGTGAAATGATGTTGACTCCACCACTGCAATCTCAGACACTTTGTCATGTCTGTCCGTCTGTTCTCTGTGGAGGCCTCTATGCTATTGTGATGTTATTTTCCAGGACAGGAGATTTTTTGGATCCCTCTGGCCATTGAGTTGTTAATTCCCAAGACACGGATTTGACCCTGGTTGGACAACGGGAGAAATCACACAACACCATGTAATAGTTCAACAGATTTAATTGGACGCACTAACTTTCAGAGAGCCACTCCTTCACGAACTAACTCTTGATTGGGATGATAAGATATCGATGTTATAACAAAAGATTACAGTGTCATGCAAGTGAAATGATATATTTAACACACCTAGATCGCTGATAAGTCTTCCATTGTTTAGAATAGGTTGCAGGCTTTGGTTCAATAATATCTAAATCCCAAAACATTTAAGTCACATTCTCGAGACAACCTAATGTTACATAAATATGATGACATCTCAGCTCGGACAATACATTAAAGGTGAAAGGTTAGTGTCTGTGTGTCAGCCAACCTAGATTGAGAATGGTTCTATATCCAAAGTAAGAATTTATCATATCTTCTATGGATTGAATGCCTGCATTGATTGTGTCTCCGTTCGATGCATTTCAGCAAAATGTGACGTGTCTGCAAATATTATTCTGCACATGAACATTCAACCAATAGACTAAGATGTGTGCGTGTGTGCATGAGAGGGATAGAGAGAGAGTAAGTGTGAGCCTGAGTGTGTGAATTTGAATTACTTCAGAGAGTGGTGTTTGCATGTGTGCATGTTTGGCAGAGCATATGCGAGAGTATCACACTGTGTTCACTCGTCCAGGAAAATGTGCGTTGTGTGAATGCAGCTATTGTATTGTGTTTCTGACAGAGACCGTGTGTATGAGAGAGGTTCTGTATGAATGTGTGAGGTCATGAGAGTGTGTGTGATTTTGTGCTTGGGCGTGTGTGTGTGACAAAGTATATAGTGTCGTCGTCTCAGGATTAAACAGTGAAAGAAAGGAAGAAAGGAAGAAAGAAAGAAAGGAAGAAAGGAAGAAAGAAACGAAGAACGAAAGAAAGCAAGAAAGAACGAAAGAAAGAAAGAAATGAAAGAAGAAAGAAGAAAGAACGAAAGAAAGAATGATAGAGAGATAGAACGATCGAAAGAAATAAGGTTAGAAAGAAAGCCAGAAAGAAAAAGAGAAAGAAAAAAGAAACATTAAAAAAAAATTAAAAATTATGAATGAATGAAAAAACGAAAGAAAGAGATAAAGAAAAGTAATAAAGAAAGTCAGAAAGAAAGGAAGGAAGTATTAAAAGAAGAAAGGAAAGAAGAAAAAGGTGAAGGAAGAATGGAAGAAAGAAATAATGAATGGTAGAAGAAAGAGAAGGAACAAAATAAGGAAAGAAACAGAGAAAGAAGGAGTCAGAAAAAAATAAAGAAAGAAAGAGCGAAAGAGCGAAAGAAATAATGAAATAACTTATAACCATCAGGTAGACAGGGCAACACGGTTATCAACGATGGTTATCTATAATCCAGTGGATATAATCGTGTCGATAGACAGACGCAAAAGGAAAGCTAGTGTTGTACCTATGCTTTATGGAAAAGCAAAAGCAGTGGTGACAAACTTCAAACTCTTAGCGTGGAATCAGAATTGATGGAAGAGAGAGTGAAAAAGGAACAGTTTTTAAACTTCCTAATAGCGTTTTGGTGTGGGAGCAGTGTCGGGAAAGACAAGCAGAAAATCCTTGTAAGAATTCAGCAGGTCTGTCACTATGTGTGGATGGCAAATTTTGGGATCTTCAAAATTCAAACCTTCTGGGGTAACTACATGTGCAACAGAGCTCTTTCAGACAAACTTGTCTTATGTTTTTGTAAATGATTTTCAGAAGAACACATCGTACAATTGCTGAGGTATACAAATTATTATGGAATCCCTGCAGGGTGGGTACAGGCTAATTAATCCAACAAGTATCCACTGACCAGCCAAATATTAACTCACACAGCTCTTTTCACATACCTAATTACTCGACACTTATCCCTGATTCATGCCCATAACTTACACATTGCTAAACACTGGGCAATTTAGCATGGCCCATTCACCAACCTGCATGTCATTGGTTCGTGGGAAGAATCCGAAGTGCAGACAGGAAAACAAGCAGACACGGGGAGAAAGTACAAAGCCCTCACAGAAGTTGAAAGAAGACCAGGTTTTCTGGCACTGGAAGGCAGTAGCGCTCACAACTGAACCAGCATCCCAAAGATGTACCTATCTTTGATCCGGCATTGTGTAATTAAACGGCGTAAATGAGTAGTGTTGTATGGAGGAAAAAAGGACCCGACGTAAAACGGTGATATCAAGGTCTTTAAAGTTACAATGAAGTTTGATTATGACCATTCCAAACACAAACAACAATCCCAAACTGAAACAAAGCCAAATGCACTGGTATGAAGAGAGAATTGACGATAAGTATATAAACTGACTGAAATATCCAATGCATTTGGACGGCACGGTGGCACAGTGGTTAGCACTGCTGCCTCACAGCGCCAGAGATCCGGGTTCAATTTCCGTCTCAGGCGACTAACTGTGTGGAGTTTGCACGTTCTCCCCGTGTCTGCGTGGGTTTCTTCCGGTTTCCTCCCACAGTCCAAAGAAGTGCAGGTCAGGTGATTTGCCCATGCTAAATTGCCTGTAGTGTTAGGTAAGCGGTAGATGTAGGGGTATGGGTGGGTTGCGCTTCGGCGGGGTGGTGTGGGCTTGTTGGGCCGAAGGGCCTGTTCCCACACTGTAAGTAATCTAATCTAATTTCAACAGTGAAAAATATGCTAATTGTTCAATTAAAGGACAATCCATCGAAAACTATTGAACGAAACTCCAGTGCCCGAAGGACAGTTCTCCTATGAATTTTACTGCTGTCTATCCCTTGAAGACTTTCAATCAATGCTGCATGGTGCAATCTATTAGCCGAGTGTTGTGTCTGTGCCAAATGTCATATTAAGACAGTGTCACGGCAAGTTCACATATGCTGTGGAAATTCTGGGAGGCAGGAGACTGCATGCTCAGGCTGCAAGGCTTGATGTGGAGTGGATACATCTCCCTGGGCAGGATCTGCACACTCGTAGTCATATATTGCTGATCGCTGATCTGAACCCGTGAGGAAGAGAGGGAGGGTTTGAGCTGAGTATGGAATCGTTAGAATCAGGGACGGTCCCACAGCCTGGTTTAAAATGGGAGTAAACCAAAAGACGGAAAATATCACACTGAATTGCTTAACGTAGGACCTGGTAAGATCCTAGGAATCCATTGGATAGGATGGGATTTCTGTATACTTGGATGTGTTACGATAAAATAAACAAATCTGCATGGTGTCTTTAATGGAAAGTAATGCGTGACAAATCGAATACGGTTCTTTGAAAAAATTAACAAGCATGTTTGACCAAGGAGAGCCAATAGGTTTTTTTCTACCTGGATATCAACAAGGCCTTTGAAAGGTGTTGTACAGGAGGCCACTGAGTGAGATAAAGGCCCATGGTGTTCGAGGCAAAGTGCTAACATGGTAGAATTTCAGCTGTCCGGCACAAAGCAGAGAATGGCGATAGATGTATCCTTGTCAGGACGGCAGCCAGTGAAAAGTGATGTTCGGCATGGCTCAGTGTTGGAAAGACAACTTTTCACTTTATACATTAACGATTGAGATGAAGGAACTGAGAGCATTCTGGCTAAGATTGCAGAGGATACATATATGGGTGGAGAACAGATAGCCTTGAGGAGTCGGAGAGGTCGCAAAAGGTTTTGGGCAGATTAGGAAAGTGGGCAAAGAAGTGCTGTGCAACGTTTGAAAGTGAAACCGTGCACTTATCTCTGCAATCTGCAATCCTCCCTTTCGCCAATTAAAAGGAAGGATGAACTTCAGAGGCTCTTTAAGGAAATTTTCAGACCACATTTGTATCAATGTGCGCAGTTTTGTGAGCCATATCTCAGAAGGTAGTACTGGCCCTGGAGCATGTTCAGAGGGTGTTCACAAGAATAGCGCGAGGAATAAAAATCTTCACACATGAGTAACACTTGAGGTCTCTATGTTTATACTTCTTTGAGCTTGGAAGCATGAGGTTGGGGTGACCTAATTGAAACATATCAAATACTGAATGGCCTGTACAGAACAGATGTTTGAAAAATGTTTCCAAAAGTAGTAGAGCCAACAATGCGAGGGCAGAGCATTTGAGTCAAGGGTAGACATTTTGGAAAGTAGTTAAGGAGAAATATCTTCATTCAGAGAGTAGTGAATCGATAGATCTGATTGTCACAGAAGGCTGTGGAGGCTATGTCAATGAGTATGTTTAAGACTGAGACATATAATTTCTTGTATATCAATTGGACCAAGGCTCAGAGAGAGAGAGCGAAGGAGAATGGAGTTGAGAAACTTATCAGTAATAAAAGAATGGATACTCAGACTCGATGGTCCGAAAGGTCAAATTTTGGCTCCTAAATGTTACAGTCTTAGATGTTGTTTCCACTTCAGGTAATCCTCCCGCCAACTGAAAAATCGCCTGCCTCCCGCTAAAAAATGCCTTTCATATTGTGTACGATTAGTACCAGTGGTAGTTTAACGGGGCTGTTTTGTAATTGATTACCAGCACATTCGTCCTGTCACAGTCAAAACAGGACTTCTAACCTCCTACCTTAAATCAAACTATACTTGCATTTGGAACAAATCAAAATGGCTCTGAAGGATGAAAGGATTAGTATATGAGGAAAAATGAGCTATTCATTTATTGTCGTTGAGGTAAATGAATGTTCATCTCATAAAAACATTGGGAAAGTTTGATGGAACTTGATGAGTTCACCGCTGAGAGGATGTATTCTGCTGTGGGGGAATCTCAAACAAGGAAAGTCTGTTTTCCAATTGAGACGTGGTTTACAACATAGATGAGAAACATTTATCTTAAAGGACAGTGAGTATTCAGCAAAATTGCAGTGCAGGCTGGGATATTGAAAGTAATGACGGCTCAGGAACAGATGTTTCATTTAAAATGATAACCAATGATTTTAGTCGTAAAGGTATCAGATGATGGAGCCTGGTCAATATCCCGAGTGATCCAGTCCGGCTCCTATTACTCATGTCCTGACAAGTTCATCGTTACATCAAACACGCCCTGATTTCCAGTATCATCTGAAAGTTTTCATTCATGACCCTATATTTTATCTGTATCAAGGATATGATTCAGGAATGATGAAGCCAGGGATAAGCCCAGTGAAAAATGACTCGAAACAATAATCCTGTCACAGGTTTAAAAAACCCTTTGATTACCATTCACGGCTTCTTGACATCGAGTCAATTTTTGATGCGAAATGAAATGCCAGCGTGGATTTTAATAGCTTTACTTTTATGCCCACACTACCCTGTCGGAATTTGTAGACAATTGCATAAATTTTCTACTTGAGAGTAAGATCGTGAAAGAAGGGCCATGATCACAAATATTTCCTCATAAATACAATAGTGAAACAAAGAGAAATATCATTCCTTTGTATAGCTGGTGTGTGGAGCTCATCACAACAAGAAACGTTTAAAATATTTAACTGAGTTAATTTCAAAAGCAACTAACACAATTACAGTTGCGGAACAGCAAATGGAAAGAGATGGGAAAACGTGGAGTTGATGATAATGGAAAGTAGGAAATAAACTGAAGACGGGGTGGAAGGGTAAAAGAGAAAAGGGTTGAGCGCAGATACTCAGAGAGAACAAGTGTTGTGTCGAAAACGGGATGGCATATAGGAACACCACAGAGAACGATTCAAATCAGTTATCCACCTCATTATACAGCAAACATTTTATTTTATTCAGAAGCAGCAGCGGGCACAGTGGGTACGTCAATCAGCTGGCTGACACGTTGGTAAATATGTTTTAAACACAAACTTACCTTGTACATCAGGACAATCCATATTTGTTTCAGTATCAGCAAGAGCGAGAGCCTCGATCAGGGAGCTGATATGGAGGGGAGTCACTAACTTAAAAAAACCTCATCATTAGGTGGAGTGCATGTGGACTAGGAGAGGATCTCTGACAGCAGAGTAAGTGATGTAATTTTTTGTATGTTTGCGTTACCTGATACACTACTTAGGTTGTGTCACCCTCCCATCCACATCCTGTAACAAAAAGGAAAGCTTTGTGCGTCCGATTGGGAAGCTTTTTTTATTCTTTATTTTTCTACAGTCCCTTTTGAGTTTACAATATGGGAATAGCGGTTCGGATATTTGAATGCTCCTCTTGCAGAATATCGGATGTAACGTTCAGCACGAGTGTCATTGCTGACTTCTTCTGCAGGAGGGGGTCTACCTCGAGATAATTGAAAGCAGAGAGTAGTACTGAGGTATTCCAGCGCGATCAGAGGGTCAGTAGGAAGGTTTGCAGCATTGTCACATGACGAGAAATGGGGGAATGAATTATTGTCGGAGAGTCAATTCTGAGTCAATGCCTCACTCTAACAGGTTTAGTTTGAAAGAGTGACACATAATCACAACGTCAGTCGTCAGATATTCCAACCGTATGAGAGAGTCCGATTGAAGGAGTGTCTCATTGTTGGACGACAATATTAAACCAGTACGTCATTATTCCGAGATTCTGCAGGTCTGTGAGGGGCCAGTTCTGAGAAAGTGCTGCACATTCCAAACTTCAGTCCTGAGGGAGATATTAATTTCAGATGTTCAATTTTGAGGCAGTATTTATTAGCCAGAGTGCCAACATTGATTCAGTGTCTCATTGCAACAGGTCAAATTCAAGGATCCACCACACACTCATGGTCAGTTCTGAATAAGTCCTCTTTGTGACAGTGTCAGCACTGAGGGAGGATATTCCTGTGAAAGTTTCAACACTAAGAGGGAGCCTCATGATCGATGGCGCAAGGGCAATTATAATGCGAGTAGGAAAAATTAAGATGCGGAGAATGGGGTAGCAAAACGCAAGTGATGCAGACAATGGAAATGTGGAGCTGGTTTACGGAACAGGTATTGTGTGACCTTCATAAGTATGTCCCTGACCGGCAATGCGGAAGTGATTAGGTAAGGGAACCGTGGTTTAGTACAGAAATGTCATCTCTTGTTAAGCGGAGAAAGGAGGCTGATATGTTGAGAGACAAGATGGTTCAGATGAGGCATTGGAGAGTTACACATCAACTGGTAAGGATTTAAGGAGAAAGTTAAGAAGAGCAAAGAAAGGACATCAGCAGTCTTTAGCAAAAAGAATAAAGAAGAAACCTAAAGCATGTTATAGGTATGTGAGGATAAAAAAAGATGACTAGGTTAGGAATAGGGCAAGTCAAAGACAGAAGTGGGAAGCTGAGTGTGGACCCTGTGGAGATCAGAGAGGAATTAAACGGACATTTCTCATCAGTCTTCACTCAAGTAAAGGAGAATATTGTAGAGGAGAATAATGAGAGATACGCGATATTAGATTCGAAAGGATCGCAGTAAGTTGTGAAGAGGCGTTGTCAATTCCAGAAGGAGTGAAAGTAAGCCAATCCCCTGGGGCGGTTGGGAGTTATCCAAGGATCCTCTGGGGAGCTAGGGAGGAGATGCCAGAGTATTTGGCTTTGATTTCTGAGTAGTCATTGTCCACAGGTTAATTACCAGAGGACTGCAAGACAGCAAATGTCGTGCCCTTGTTGATGAAGGGCAGTAGAGTTGACCCAGGTAATTGTAGAACAGTGAGCCTTACTTGGAGTCATAGAATCATTGAGATGTAAATCATGGAAAAAGACCCTTCGATCCAACCAGGCCATGCCGACCAGATATCCCAACCCGATCTAGTCCCACCTGCCAGCACCAGGCCCATATCCCTCCAAACCGTTCCTATTCATATACCCATCCAAATTCCTCTTAAATGTTGCAATTGTACCAACCTCCACAACATGCTCTGTCAGCTCATTCCATACATGTACCAGTCTCTGCGTGAAAAAATTGCCCCTGAGGTCTCTTTTATATCTTTCTCCTCTCACCCTAAACCTATGCCCTCTAGTTCTGGACTCTCCAACCCCAAGGAAAATACTTTGTCTTTTTATCCTATCCATGCCAATCATAATTTTATAAACCTCTATAAGATCACCCCTCAGCCTCCGACGCTCCAGGGAAAACAGCTCCAGCCTGGTCAGCCACACCCTGTAGCTCAGATCCTCCAACTCTGACAACATCCTTGTCAATCTTTTCTTAAACCTTTCAAGTTTCACAGCATCTTTCCGATAAAAGGAGACCAGAATTGCACGCGATATTCCAACAGTGGCCTAAAAATTGTCCTGTACAGCCGCAACATGACCTCCCAACTCCTATACTTGATGTACTCAATAAAGGAAAGCATACTAAACGCCTTCTTCACTATCGTATTTACCTGCGACTCTACTTTCAAGGAGCTATAAACCTGCGACTCCAAGGTCTCTTTGTTCAACAACACTCCCTCGGAACTTACCATTAAGTGTATAAGTCCTGCAAAGATTTGCTTTCCAAAATACAACACTTCGCATTTATCTGAATTAAACTCCAACTGCCACTTCTCAGCCCATTGATCCATCTGGTCCAGATCCTTTGTAATCTGAGGTAACCCTCTTCGCTGCCCACTACACCTCCAATTTTGGTGTCATCTGCAAAGTTACTAACTGTACCTCTTGTTAGCATCCAAATCATTTATGTAAGTAACAAAAAGTAGAGGGCCCAGCACCGACCCTTATGGTACTCCACTGGTCACAGGCCTCCAGTCTGAAAAACAACACTCCACCACCACCCTCTTTCTTCTAGCTTAGAGCCAGTTTTGTATCCAAATGGCTGGTTCTCCCTATATTCGATGAGATCTTACCGTGCTAATCAGTCTCCCATGAGGAACCTTGTCGAACGCCTTACTGAAGTCTGTAAAAATCAGAGCTGTGGCTCTGCCCTCATTAATCTTCTTTGTTACTTCTTCAAAAAACTCAATCAAGTTTGTGAGACGCATAGAGCCATGTTGACTATCCCGAATCTGTCCTTGCCTTTCCAAAAACATGTACATCCTGTCCCTCAGGATTCCCTCCAACAACTTGCCCACCACCGAGGTCAGGCTCACTAATCTATAGTTCCCTGGTTGTCCTTACCACCCTTCTGAAACAGTGGCACCACGTTTGCCAACCTCCAGTTTTCTGGTACCTCACCTGTGACTGTCGATGATGCAAATATCTCAGCTGGAGGCCCAGCAATCACTTCTCTAGCTCCCCACAGAGTTCTAGGGTACACCTGATCAGGTCATGCGGATTTATAGACCTTTGACCGTTTCAAGATATCCAGCACGTCCTCTGTTGTCTGAAAGGTCTTATAAAGGATTATAAAAAGTAAGATGTATAATCATCTGGAAAGCAACAATTTGATTTCAGATAGTCAAGATGGTTTCATCAATGGCAGGTAGTGTCTCACATATCTCATTGAGTTTTTTGATAATGTGACCAAGCATGTCAATGAAGGTAGAGCAATTGAGGTGGTATATATGGACTTCAGTAAAACCTCTGATGAATTTCCACGTGGTAGGTTTTTGAGAAAATGCAGAGGCATGGGATTGAGGGTGACTTAGGAATTTGGATTAGAAACTGGCTTTCTGAAAGAAAGCAGGGAGTGGCGATTGATGGAAAATATTTAACCTGGAGTCCAGTTACTCGTGGTATGTCACAATGATCTGTTTTGGGTCAATTGCTGCTTGTCATTTTTATAAATGAATTAGACGCAGGCATAGGTAGGTAAATTAACAAATTTGCAGATGACACAAGTGGAGGAGCAGTGGACAGTTTGGAGGAATGTTAGAAGTTGCAGGGGGACTTGGAGAAACTGCAGAATTGGGGTGAGAGTTGGCAAATTGAGTTAAATACAGCTAAATGTGAGGTAATGCACTTTGAGAAGAATTTGGAAGGCAGAGTATTGGGTAAATGGAAATATTGTTGCAAGTGTGAATGTGAAGTGTGATCGTCGAGGCCATGTACATAGATCTTTGAATGTTGCCACCCAGGGTGATAGTACTGTTGAGAAGGCATACGGTGTGTTACGTTTCATTGGTAGAGGGATTGAGTTCCCGAGCCGCACGATCCTGCTGCAATTATGCAAAACCTCGTGCGGCCGCACTCCGAATATTGTGTACAGTTGTGATCGCCATATGTCGGGAAGGATGCGAAAGCATTGAAAAAGGTGCAGAGGAGATTTACCAGGATGTTTCCTGGTCTGGAGAGAAGATCTAATGAGGAAAGGCTGAGAGATTTGGGTCTGTTCTCACTGGAAAAAAGACGGCTGAGAGGGGATTTGATAGAGACATTCAAGATGATCAGAGAATTAGATGGGGTAGACATGAAAGATATTTTTCCTAGCATGATGACGTCAGCTTCTACGAGGGCATGTAACGACAAATTGAGATGTGATAGATTTAAGATAGATGTCAGATGCAGGTTCTTTACTGAGAGAGTGGCAAGGACGCGGAATGCCCAGCCAGCCAGTACAGTTAATTCAGCGACATTATGGAGATTTAATTAATCCTTGCAAAAGCACGTGGATGACGATGGAATTGTGTGGGGAGACGAGCTGAGAATAGATCCAACGTCAGCAACATTTAGGGCCGAAGGGCCTGTTCAGCGCGGTATCCTTCTATGTTCTTTGTTCTTCCCCACAGTCAGCATTCATACAAAGCACGGGTTTCAAATGTCTCCCATCCAGAGCGGCACCAAACAGAGACTGGCTTATTGATTTTTGAGATGTCTCTGTACTCTTCACAGACTCCTTTTTGTCCTCATTATATTTATAAAACCAGTTGTGTCTGACTTCAACAAAGCCAGATGCTGCATTTGAGCGAGGTAGAACTCAAAACTACCATCGTCCGATTCGAATTCAGATGCGTTATCCTTACAGCATCGGGCCCACCCACCGCCGACTTCATCTCAGCTTTTCCATATGTAAGGGAGACGTGTAGATCGGGGGAAACAAAACTGACAAGTTGAAGAACCAACAAAGTTAATCAGCGTCACTGTTTTACTTCAATATGTCACACTTTGTGAAGCAGTGCTTTTCACTGGCAAAGAAAATACATTTGTCTTCAGGTGCCGCCTTCTGTCTTGTCTGCATCTCAGCTGGCAATTTTCATGGTTGAATTCACAGTCACGTCGCGATTCCATGATCCACTCCAATGAAATGTACTTTCATGATATCAGTCATGGGTTCTTCCTTTCAAGACCCTGAACAATTTAGCAAGAAAACTCTGGTCCTTTCTAGCCCGGGATCTAGAATAAGACGAGTAGAACGCCACCCTTGTTGGTGCCGCTGCTCACCGGAGGCCAGCGCGTCAAAACGAGGCCCTGTCACCATTAGCTTGTTTTGTGCCCCCCTGCAGTACATCTGCTAAACAACATCAGATTATCACAGCTCCACCTTCTTCACATTGAAACACCGGGCGATAATATGAACTGTTTGGAAACTTGGGGAGAGCAACTTTGCTGCTAAAGTTTGTTATGGAGTCAACGACAGACACATTAGTGTGTACAAGTCAGTTCGCAAGGTTAACAATCAGCATAACTAGAAATCTCTGCTTAGGATTCCGCGTTTGCATTGCCGAGACCTGGAGATAATTCCCACTCAGGTAATGAAGATTTATTTCTCATTTTGAATGAAATCTAATTCCTGCTTTTGCAGAACACGCACGGGATCCTGCCAGAAATGGTCCAGTGATTATTTACATCCGTGTACAAGGACAATGGCAGCAGTTACACGGGAAACTACCACTGCAAAGCCCCTGCAATCATATCACCTTTCTGAGTTGTACGTATCTCGCTGATCCTACAGTGTCTCTAAGTGTAAATCCTGGAACACCCCCGCCCCTCTCCCGAAGCGGTATGATGGCTGTACTTCCGTGCTGAGGAGCTGAAAGGTTCAGGAAAGTAACTCATCCCCTCCATCACTGGGGTAATTTGGGATATGCGCTGAATCCTATCCCATTGAGTGACGATTTATATTCCAGTAATCCGTTTCTTAAAGTTGAAGGTACTTGTCAGACATCTGCAGTCATTGGGAAATAAGTTGAGAAGCGGATCAGGACAGTGAAGTAAAGTGATCGACAATGATGACTGGGAGGCATGAGGCAGGAAGTGAACGTGGAACTGGTGGTGCAAGACTCAGTGTCGGTGGCAATGGGTCTGCTTTTACTGCCCAATGTTTGCATTTACTTACACATTACGCTTCGTCAATTCAACAGAATGACCTTGATCCTCTTGTTGTATATTAATGAGGTTCATGGGCCACGAGAAGATGAACACATCCGCTTTCTCCTGTCAGTTTGAACAGGTGAAAGTATCAGTGTGAAATCAATGCAAGAGGAGATTATCTTTTTATGTGCCTTTTTAGTGGAGAATGTTCAGCTGTCAACTGTTTGTATTTGAAAATTGGAGGATTGATTGCAATTCTCAGTGAGCAACGTTTGTCTAAAAACTGTGATGAAGTGGTTAAGTAACTTCACATATGGGTGTGCAAAAGCAGAGATAGTGTGGCGCCGTGGCTTAGTTGGTTAAAGCATCTGTCTCGTAAACAGGAGATCCTGGGTTCGACTCCCAGCGGTGCCTGCTTGTTGTGCTTGTACTTGTGCTTGTGCTTCGTGTTCCAAATGTCGCGTCACAGAGTCTGTGTCTCATTGTACTTCTAGCCTGTAATGATTTGGTGATCCAGGTTATGTTCCAACAGAGAATGTTGTGTCTGTTTTCAATTCCAAACTATTAATAAATTCTCTGGTTTCTTGCTTTTATTCCAGAAGCACTTTTGCTTCTCCTCCTCTTTTATTCCACTTCTTCATTCCTGGTTTGGTAGGAATAACGAGATGAGGCCGGAGACGTTGCAGACTTACAGGGGAATTTTGTGGTAATGGCAGAGACACCACCAGCTGATCACTCTCATTCTCTGATGTCACCGTTCATTCATTTAAAGCAACAGCATACACATGGCTGTGCTTCTTTAGTTGTGGTGTAATTGCGTTTTGTTTTCTTTCTTCTGGATTAGGAATTCTGTTTTGAATTAGAAACAGTCATAATTGGTTGAGGAAGAAATGTCGCCTTGCCTGAGTTTGAAGTGACAGACACATTATTCCGAGAATATGAGCCCAGTTCTACACACTCCAGTCAGTGGGCAAAAAGCCTCTTAGTAGCTGCACACTCAAAATGTCTGAGTGCAGAAATATGTAAAGAGCCGGACGGACAGACAGAGTGTCGGGGAATGTGAAAGAGGAAGAGGGTGAGGTGGATGCACAGACACAAAGAGTGACAATGCAGACACATGCTGAGTTAGACACTGAAGGGACCAATTCTCCACTTGGCATTGCTGAGAGCTGAGAGAAAAGAAACGAAAAATGGCAATCGTTTAAGCCCAGCCTTTCAAGAGCTGAGAGCAACGGAAGCAGCATTGGAGCAAATAAATTCCTTTCGAATTTGTGAACGTGACAGCTGTCAGCCACTGAGATATTTTGACAAATATCCTGATTCGACAGATACGACTGATTGTTTTCCCAGCATTATAGTACAGAAATGTATAACTGACGTGTTCTGTCGATCTGAAACCTTAACTCGTTTCCTCTCCACAGATGTTGCCAGGCCTGCTGAGTTTCTCCAACAACTCACGTTTTTGGTTCAGATTTACAACATGAAAGAAAAATGAAAATCAATAGTCTGTTGATGGTTTCATTTATAAAACCCCTAAAAAAATTAAACTGGCTAGCACTCTAAGAGACAAATATACACTACACTGATTATACATCTGCAAACATGCAAAACCACTTTCAAATTCAGGCTGTGGCAGACCCAAGACCGAACGGCTCCGTATCTCATCGAGTCTCGACAATGGATGGGAAATCACGTTTCCGCGACCGGCCAAATGCACACTTGTGAAATGACTGGTTGTAACAACAAGCTCCATCTATACAGCCTCTCTTTGGCAGAGTGGGAGCGGGAGAATAATATTGCGTCCGAGATATGTTTCCAACTCTATATCCATTGAATCATTACGACCACATTATTACATCTCAGAACAGTACCTCACCGTACCGCACCTCAGCAGCAAGAGATTACTTTCGATGGTGAAGATCAAAGTCAATAAGTGTAGCATATGGAAAGCACATTCTGTAAGGCAACATCTGAGGAGCAGGGGAGTCGACGCTTCGAGCATTCCTGATGAACAGCTTATATGCGAAGCAACGTATTTCCTGCTCCCTGGATGCTGCTGGACGTGCACCACACTTTCTGACTCTACCCCACCTCAGCTCATCTCCGACGGAAAATAAATGATGAACTTGCTACTACTCAGTTGGATTATTTTGTCTCATGTTTGGCAGCTTGCAAAATTCTATTGCTCATATCACTCAGACCATCCAAACTTATAAATAAAAATGAACTGTGGATGCTGGAAATCTGAAACACAAGCAATAATTGCTGAAGAAACTCTGCATTCCCTCGGTTCAACTGAATCGTAGAACATTGAACTGGGATCAGGAAATGAGAAAGCCACAACTTAATAACTGCGACATTTCGTTTCTCAAAAAAAAGTGCAGTGTTTCGATCAGGGTCTCACCGTCTCAAGTGCTGATCGGAATGGGAAATAAATGCTGGCCCAGCCACTGCTAAACAAATGAATAAAAGAGACTTTTTGCGTTCATCATCAGTTGCTACCACTGCAGACCATGTCAATGTGATTCAGAAAGCAGGGCATCCAGATACATCTGCATTTTAGAGTCCAGCAAAATCTCATTTACTTAAAGGATCAATATTGAATGTTCCTGACAAACATCTCATTCTCCATTGCATTGGTCAATATATTACCTAAAAACTTCCTCATCTCTACACACTCAATTTTAATACACTTAATGTTCCATTCACGGTTTAACTTCGAAACTATTTTCTCCACGAACATTCTCTTTTTTTAAAGTCGAAGACTAAGCTGAAATGATGCCTTTTGGAAATCCAAATATCGCTCCATTACTCTTTGTCCCTTATTTATTTTGTCCGTGTGAAAGACATTAAACTTGAGCCCTCTCGGTTTGAACTCCACCATCCTTGGTTAAAAGAAGACCTAGGCCAGTCACCTATCCACCCTTCATCGTGATTTTATAAACGTCTAGAAGTTTACACACCAGCCTGGAACACTGCTGGGAAAAGCCCCTGCTCAAACACTCTCTCTTTTCAACTCAAATCCTCTCGATACTGCAACATCCTTGTAAATCTTCTCTGCACTTTTTCAAGTCGAATGACATCTTTCCTGTTGAAAATGATCGGAAATGTCAGCAGTATTGTAAGTGTGACCTCACTAATGCTCTGTACAGCCATAACATGATATGTGAACTCAAAGAATCGATGTTCTGACTAAAGAAGGCAAGCGTGCCAAACGCTGTATTCACGAACTTTTCTACATGTGACACAAATTTTCCTGCTCTCGTAATCTTTGCATTAGCTTATAAAGTCGTGCTTGTCTTTTTAACTACTGTATTCTGCTGCTTTCACGAATCTGTAGACCCAAATGCAAGGTCACAATGTTCCTTTGTGTTTACCAGTGCCCTACCGTTCTTTGATTACTCCCATGACGTGTTCCTTACAAAATGTATCGCCTGATGTTTTTATTGTTATTTTCAGCTCCCACTATCTGCCCATTTGACAAATTTACCACGAAAATCCTGGAACCTAAGACCTTCTTACTCACTGTTCACCACTTTGCTAATCTTCATACCCTCCTTAAACTTTATTATCTTTTCCCCCATATTATTTCTATATTGTTTCGTGAAATCACAAACATGAAGGGACACAGCACTGATCCTTGTGGTACACCACTGAATACCAGCTCCATGTCACAGAAGCAGCACCATCCTTTCTCCAACCATCCAAATAAGCTTGGATCGAACTTACCACGTGACCCTGAATCCATTTTATTTTAACCCTGTTAAAATTCTCCAGTGTGGGATCTTATCAAAGGCTTTCTAACGTCCTCATAACATAAATCAAATTCACTACGCTCGTTTACACATCTTATAACTTCCTGAAAAAATACGTGATCTGATCTGTAATGTATGACGACCTCTGACAAAACCATGCTAACTCTCGCTGGTCAAACTTTGTCTGGAAAGGTTGCAATTAATTCTATCGTTAAGAGGCTCCTCCAATAGTTTCGTCTCACAGCTCTGTAATTCGCTGCATTATATCTGCCAGCCTTATTGAAAACTTGAATCACATCAGTAGTTCTGCAGTCATCTAACTTCTGCCAGGTGGCCAAAATATAATGTAAACCAATGGTCAGAGCACATGTAATATTATCTCTTGTCTCACAAAACAACGTAAGACGCAACTCCTTCCTGAGCTGGGGATTTGCCCACTTTTAGCCTGTCAAAACCTCCAATACCGTCTCAGTCGCGATGTGAAACGGCTCAAAAAAACCTCAGTCCCTCGTCTTGCATTCTGTAACTATATAATACCACACAAGTATTGTGCCCCAGCTGCACATGTAAGGTGATTCACTCAGTTATCCCATTTACTGACGCAACTCTATTATGACACTGGACGGAGATAATTCAGGTATTATCAGTGGAAAACGCTGTTTCGGCCTTTGCGCCTATATATCCTTTAGCTTTGATAACCAATGGCACATTTTCACAGTGAGCAAGGGTTTAAGCTTTGTCTGTCTGAAAAATAAGTCACTACATTCTTCTTCCTGCGGAAACTCCAGTCAGTTCAGGTTTGACATGAGGTTCTTTTTCTCACTCTCTCTTGTCCACCCAGTCCAAGATAGAAGTGCGGTACATTCACATGATTGCTGTATTAATAGACATAAGATGTTGACGCCTATGACTCGCATTGCAATGGGAACAACCACAAGAGAATCCTTCAACAGGAACAGAGTACTGTCTTCGGTGCAGGGGATCATTGAGCATGGGCAATCTCAGGTTTCCAACAGGGCACACGCACTACATTTCTTCCTCGATCATTCACAGTATCAATAAGCCTGAGACAGAGATGTGCGCCAAGGAACAGGACAAAAGCAGAAGGTGCTGGAACAGCTTAGCAGGTCTGGCAGCATCTCAGAACAGAAATGTGAGCTAGCGTTTCGGGTGCAGTAAACCTTCCTCAGAGCTGATGGTTCCAAGAAAGTGTTGGCCTATATATAGAAGATTGGGTGATGGGGTTCGGATAAGAAGTAAACAGTAGGTGGGTACAGAACTCAAAGAGAGAGAAGAATAATTGGGTAAACTCATAGACAATGACCAGGCTGAGAAGGTGAAATACTTTTAATGGACTTTTAATGTTTGTGACTAAACATAGATAATGTGTAATGGCTTGATAGAATTCAGAACATGTTGAAATAGGCAGACGTGAATTAGTGCAGTTACATGTGTGACTGTCTTCAGACTGACAATGACTCCCCCCCCCCCCCCCCCCCGCAATCTTGGCAAGGAAGGAATGAGAGAGGAAATTCAGATATATTTTCAGCAATTAACATCGTCTCTCGAGTTTCTCCATTCACATGTTAAGTCCGCCTTCAGGCCACCACCCACCCCTCCACAGATGATCCAATTACTTCAATCAGATGCCCAGTCATGAGCACGAATATTGAAGAAAGTAGCAACAATGAAACGAAGGTACGTATGTTTTTTGACCGTTGTCTTCCTCTGGGCATTAAACAACGTGAGTTTTATCTTCTCTGTCGATCCTTGAAGGGATATAAAGGATCAGTGGTCAAGCGAACATTACAACAGCCAGTTGGCTCTTTTCCATTTAACAGCCGAGTGGGAGCAGACACAGCAAATAATGCTGCATTCACCCAGTCTGCAGCTGCAGCTGCTGCCCTGCACACTCACATTTGCTGGTATACTCCAACTGAAGAATCTCGGAAGCACGGAAGATCGTCAGTTTTGTTACGTATTTAACTGCCCTTATCCAAAATTCAGATGGCTCCGAGCAGTGATGCAAGGACAGACTGAATTTCGTTTTTAGGATTAACTTTAGTGGAGCAGGGTTTAGAGAACAGTTTCGTTTCCTCTCGACTTAGGGAGGATGGACTGATCATTAACGACTGTGGAATTAAGAACTTTCCTGGTGAAGGAGAATTCTTCAAATTCGATTCAAAGTAACGGACCAATGAATGTTGTTGTTATAATCATTGTGTGCTGTGTGTCAATAACTTGGTTAAATGCTGGCTGTCAGATTGTCATGATAACTAGTAACGTCATCGCAGTGATTATCATGAAATTGTTAAAGGAGGGTACGAGAAAGTGTCAACGGTATAAGCAGGTAGGGAATGCGTTTTGAGTTGTGTGAGACAAAGGCTCAGCTGGCATGTCTTTGACCTAAGAACTTGCAACAAACAATGAGGTGCTGGAGGCAAGGGTACTGGGTCAACGAGGCGAAAAGAACACATCATGGTAAGCTAGGTAACAAGGGGAAAACATAATTCCTAATTTAATGCCAGTTATCAACGTGTAAAAGGATTCAGTATATTAAACAGTTAACAATATGAAAAGCATTCATTATGAGAAGCCTGTTAACAAGTTTAAGAATATTCGTTGCATAACGATAGATGGCTTAATATTTACTGTTGATGCTTGCTGATTGTAACGGTAATCCAATCAATATAGTTGTTTTACTATTTAGAACATAGAACATAGAACAGTACGGCACAGAACAGGCCCTTCAGACCACGATATTGTGCCGACCATTGATCATAACGTAAGGGTAAACCTAATGTACGAACTCTCAAATTTCTTTGACCATATGCATGTTAAGCAGTCTCTTAAATATCCCCAATGACCTCGCTTCCACAACTGCTGCTGGCAACGAATTCCATGCTCTCATAACTCTCTGTGTAAAGAACCCGCCACTGCCACCCCCTCCATACATTCCGCCAAACAGCTTAAAATTATGACCCCCTCGTGTTATCAATTTCTGCCCTGGGAAAAAGTCTCCTGCTATTAATTCTGTCTATGCTTCTCATTATCTTGTGAACCTCAAGTAGATCCCCTCTCTTCCTTCTTTTTTCCAACGAAAAAACTGCGAGCTCAGTCAACCTCTCTTCGTAACATAAGCCCTGCATTCCAGGCAGCATTCTGGTAAACATCCTCTGAACCCTCCCCAAAGCATCCACATCTTTCCTATAATAGGGCTACCAGAACTGGACACAGTGTTCCAAATGAGGTCTAACCAAAGTTTTATAGAGCTGCAACAAGATCTCACAGCTCTTAAACTCAATCCCCCTGTTAATGAAAGACAAAACACCGTATGCTTTCATAGCAACCCTGTCCACCTGGGCGGCAATTTTAAGGGATCTATGTACCTGCCCACCAAGATCCCGCAGTTCCTCCACACTGCCAAGAATCCTGTCTTTAATCCACTACTCAACTTTCAAGTTCGACCTTCCAAAATGCATCACTTCGCATTTATCCAGGTTGAACTCCATCTGCCAACTCTTCGATAACTCTGCATCTTGTCAATGATATTCTGCAGCATACAACAGCCCTCTGTATTGTCAACGACACCTCCAACCTTTGTGTCGTCTGCAAATTTGCTAACACATCATTTAATCTTCTCATCCAAGTCAATAATAAAAATTACAAAGAGTAGAGGCCCGAGAACTTAGCCCTGAGAAACACCACTCACCACTGACTTCCAGGCAGCATACTTTCCTTCCACTACCACTCGTTGTCTTCTGTCGACCAGCCAATTCTGTGTCCAGACACCTACATTTCGCTGTATCCTATCCTCCTGACCTTCTTAACGAGCCGACCATGGGGAAACTCATCAGATGCCTGAGTGAAGTCCATATACACCACATCGAGCGATCGACCCTCATCAACGTGTCTCGTAACATCCTCAAAGAATCCAATAAGATTTGCGAGGCATGTCTTGCTCCTCACAAACCATGTTGACTGCATTTAATCAAGCCATGCGCTTCCAAATGGTCATAAATCCTATCCCTCAGGATCCTTTATAACTCCTTGCAGACAACAGACGTGAGTCTGACTTGTCTGTAATTGGCGGGGATTTCTCTATTTCCTTTCTTGAAGAGAGGAATTACATTTGCCTCTCTCCAGTGCACAGATACGACTTCGGTGGAGAGCTAGGATGCAAAGATCTTCGAAAGCGGCGCAGCAATCTCATTTCTCGCTTCCCAAAGCAGCCGAGGACAAATATGGCCTGGCCCAGGCGACTTGTCAATCTTAATGTTTGTCAAGATTTTCAGCGCATCAGCTTCCTCAATCTGTATCTGTTCCAGCATGCTTACCTTTTCCTCAATGGTTTCATTCACTACAAGGTCCTTTTATTTCGTGAACATTGAAGGAAAAAACTCATTTAAGGCTTCCACATTCTCCTCAGACTCAATACACAAGTTCCCTTTGCTATCCCTGGTCGACCCTACTCTTATTTTGATCATTTTCTTATTCCTCACATACGTGTAAAATGCCTTTGGATTATCCCTAAACCTTCCTGCCAAGCCTTTTTCATGACCCCTCCTGGGTCTCCTTCGAAAATATTTGAGCTCCTTTCTCGCCTGGCTGTAATCCTCTCGAGCTGACTAAGAACCTTGCTACTTCCATCTTATGTAATCTCCGTTCATTCTTTTGACCAGAAGCTCCTCCGCTCTGGTCATCCAACGTTCCTTTATCTTTCCCCTTCTTACCTGGCTCAGAGAAACACATTTGTTCATCACTTAAAACAAGTGTTCCTTAACCAGTCTCCACATGTCTGTCGTGCCATTTCCATGGAACAATTGCTCCCAGTCCAAGCTTCCCAACTCACGTCTGACAGCATCGTAGTTTCCTTTTCCCGAATTAAATAACTTCCCATTGTGCCTGATTCTGTCCTTCTCCATCGCTATGTAGAATGTGAGGCAGTTGTGGTCACTATCACCAAAATGCTCTCCGACCGTAAGATGTGACACCTGCCTCGTCTCATTGCCGAGCATCAAATCCAAAATGGCCACTCCCCTCGTCGAACTGTCAACGTACAGAGTTAGGAAACCCTCCTGAACACACCTTACAAAAACAGCTCCTTCCAAACCACCTACTCGAAGGAGGATCCAATCAATATTAGGAAAGTTAAAGTCACCCATTACAACATCCCTACTGCACTCACACTTTTCCAAAATCTGCCGATCTATGCGTTCTTCAATCTGAGGCTATTGGGGGGCCTGTAGAAAACCCCTAATGAGGTGACTGCTCCCTTACTGTTCCTAATTTCCACCCATACTGACTCAGTAGGCAGACCCTCCTCGACAATGGTAACTTCTTTAGCTGTGATATCCTCTCTGATTAGCAGTCCTGCACCCGCTCCCATCTTTCCCCTATCCCTATTCTTTTAAATTTTCTAAACCCTGGACCATTCAGCAACCATTCTTGGCCCTACAAAAGCCAGGTCTCTGTTATGGCCACAACATCATAGCACCAGGTACTGATCAATGCTCTGAGTTGATCACTTTTATTCTTGATACTCCTTGCATTAAAGCAAACACACTTCAACTGATCCCTTGGTTCTTTCCCGGGAAATTCATTCCCACTGGCTGCGCTACCTCTTGCTATTGCCTCATCTCCATCAACTCTCACCATCGGTATAGAGTTCAAGTTCCCACCCCCTGCAATACTAATTTCAACTCTCCTAAACAACTCGAGCAAACCTTCCACTCAGGGCATTGATGCTTTTCCAGATCAAGTGCAACTCGTCCTTCATGTCCAGCTCCCACCTTCCCCAGAAGGCATCACAATTATCTACATATCTGAAGCCCTCCCTCCTGCATCAGCTGCGCAGCCACGTGTTAAGCTGCGCCCGCTCCGTGTTCCTCGCCTCGCCATCTCGTGGCACCGGTAGTAAACCCGAGAACACTACTCTGTTCGTTTGTTCTGCAGCTTCCACATTAACTGCCTGAAATCACTTTTTTATATCCTCGATCCTATTCCTGGCTATATCATTGGTGCCAATAAGAAACACACTTTCTGGCTGTTTGCCCTCCCCTTTCAGAATTTTACACACCCGATCAGATACGTCCAGAACTTTGGCACCAGGGAGGCTACATACCTTCCGGGAATCCCGATCCTGACCACAAAATATCCTGTCAATCTTCCCAAAACATTTTGGAAGCAGCTCCTTGATGTGGACCATATAACTACTGAGTAATCTGTTGTTCAAGAGAAGACCGAAAACTCATCTCTGTGCACAAGGCGATCGTTCTCTCAACCTCTGGGGCCCAAAATAAAAATGAAGGATGTGAAGCCATACTGTATTTCTGAGTGTTTGCTTCGAATGATATTTGGATTAGGTAATCCAGACGACAATATGAAGTTGCAAATCAATGAGGTAAAATCGACATTAATATGGCCGTTGATCATCTGTAATAATTCAGTCAGCAATTGGCCATTACCTTGAGAAATCTCGACTTAAAAACAACACAGCATAGGAACAGGCCCTTCGACCCACCAAGCTTGCACTGACACATGATGTCTTTCGAAAGTTGCAACAAGTTAGCTGTCTTCCCATTCACTCCTTACTCATCTATGTGTTAAGATACCTTTTAATTGTTGCTTCTGTATCTTCTCCAACAATCTCCTCTATCAGGGCATTTTCACATTCTTTCTCGAATAGGAAAAAAAAAGTTGCTTCTCATATCTCCTTCAAACCTTCCCCTTTTTAACTACAACTTATGGCTCAGGTAATTGATATGTCTACCCTGGGAAAAAGGCTCTGAGAAACTACTCTATGCACATCTCAACAAATTTTGCAAACATCTATCATGTAGCCCCTGAGCTACTGATGTACAACTGAAAACAAATCAAGCTTGCTCAATTATTCCTCACACCTGATATCCTCCAAACCAGACAACATCCCGTTAAACGTTTTTTAGCCATGTCCCACAAATCTATATCCTTTTGTTGATCGTGTAATCCCGTAACAATATTCCGAGTGGCTGAAGTAAAGTTGTATTCAGCTGCAACATGATATGCCAATTTTTGTACTCTGTTCTCTGATTGATGTGCGCAAGCATGTGATAGGCCTGTGATCACACTTTACACATTGTTCACACTGGTGAACTCAGTTTCAGTTTCAGACAACTTTAGCTTGTATGCCTCGATCCCTTCGGATTTGAAGCAACTTATAGGTATTTATTTTATTGTATATTTCTTTTCTGCAGCAGACCTTCTACAATGCATTATCTCCCAATTGCCCAGATTAAATTACATATGCATTCTCTCCATGTAAGTCTCCAGCCTACCTATATCTCTGCCAGTCATACCGACGATCTACAACTCCAAAAATCTATTCACAGATCTCCAGTCACAAAAACACCCTTTCAATATTCTTCCATCTTCGATGACCAAGCCGATCTGAATCCATCTTACCGACTGACAACTGATATTATTTGAGTTCACCTTCTGTATAAGCCTGCCATAAGGAACCATATAAAAGATACTGTTTTTATCCGAATTGGAGGTAGTTATTACTTTGAAATTGCTCGTGAAATGTGATCTTTGATCGCTATAGTGGTTGTTCAGTTCGATTCGCCTAAGTGATGGTAAAGGACGACGATCATTGTGAATATTTGCGAGATCCTGTCAAAACAGACTTGATGCGTTGCTGTTTTGCAGCTTGTAGTTAGGGTTCATCACGTCATATGTGGCGTTGTTGAAGGGAGTGAGTATCGAATGTGCTGCAAGTCAAAAAAATTAGTTACTTACCCAGCACAACTTCGAGAGTCTTCTTACTGGAGGTACAGTTGTCCAGGCAACTGGATGGATTTCCATTCTACCCGTGAGCTACACTATTTGAACATTGGACCTAAAATGTACAGACTGGCAAAATTTCTAGTACTGATGAAACAGCACATTTTCCTCTCAATGTTTGGCTGAGGTTTTTGATAGACAGGCATTCGGAGATGGCAACTTCACAGCAAGTCACTGGGAAACTGGATGATTGCCACAATTTGGAATGGCCATTGCCTGACTCCGTCCGGTGTGAGTGCTACATGTCAATTATCAGTTCAAGCCAGATGCTTTCTTACAGGGTATGAATACACACTCTTTCAATACCTCAGGTGTCGTAAATAGCGCTGAACGATATCTAGTAAGCTTTTCAACTTTGGAACTGCTGCTGGAAGGATGGGCATTGATGGGATGTCTGCAGATTTTGTGTCCAATTTTCTGATTCTGAAGATCTGCTGCACAGATGCATGACAACTGTGGCGATTCGTCTATAACGGCTCGAATCACCTTCAGTACGAAACCATAAAGTGTAATAATGTCTTTGAGTCTGTTTTACATGGACTCATTATTCTGAGAAATGTGTTCATAATTTACACGTTTAAGATCAAAACATTTATTTTAGTTATTAAAAAAACTTTAAAATACTAACATCTTATTAAGTTAAAGATAATCAAAGTTTTCCTGAATGCAAATGGAACAATTCTGAGTGTGTCTCGCTCAGAGTTAACTTAGTCTTTTACACTCAGTGTTTTTCGATTCGAGCGTGTATCACTAAATAAAGTGTGTGACAACATTTGCAAAGCCGCGTCAAGTCAGCCTGCTTCTCATTGTCGCATTAAATGAAGTGAAAAGATCCAAATTCTTGAAATGAAATTCGCAAGCTCTGTTAGTGATGTGAAATGCACAGATGGTGGTGGAGTCGAAACGCGTTGATAACGTAAAGGAACTCATTCACGATGTTCTATATTAAACGTAACATGCCCGAATACAAATGTATATCTGTACCCCCTGAACGTCCCTCATAATAAACTAAACAAAGTCCTCGATTAGGGCATAAAACAGGTTACATTTTTGTGATGAAAGTATGAAAATCATAGATCCAGACATGAGACACATCACGCTAGAGTAATTACTATGGGATATTCATTACCACTTCGACCTCTCTGTCATGACAGAGTCTTGTATGTTATGGTAAAACTCTTTGGGAATTGTCTGCTTGCTGCACTGATATTTCTGTCTGATGCTCTCTAATCAATCATTAATCATAATGATAATATTGCGGGCGCTGAAGCGAGATACATGACGAAAAAGGCATCTTTAGTCATCATGCTATTTGTATTTATATTATTCTTATATATTTCGTTGAAACAGATTGGCGTACGTTCCGGATAAAAACGGTTTCATTACAAGGAGAACACACATGAGATAGCGAAGAGTGACAATCACTGGAAAATTTACTCTGGGAATGTTATGACTTAGTGTTTCATAGCTGTTAATCAAAGTCTAATCAGTCATCAAATCTCGATACTTCCAGCTCCATATCCATTTTTATCCAGTCGAAATTATAGACTGCCACCACCATATGTCACAGTGTGTACTAAACGTGCTCTATGATTAATCAGTACGAAATATATTATTTGGGCATGCATAATGTGGCTACAGCGCGTTTTGTTCAATTTGTATAAACGTTCTGCTGTTTTCTGCTCACAAGCAATTTCATATTTATTGATTTCGAATAGGACTTCCTACTTTGTAAACTTAGGATGAAGCGAATTCAATTAATAGTGAAGATCTTCCACATTGCTGTCCATTGTACCCCTAAACATCAACGTCAGCTCATTATTTTCTAGAACAGAAATAAATAATCCAACATATACGTATCATGGCATGATTCTTGACATGTAATTGACCTAGTTACAGTTGCGGCTGGAGATTCCACTTCATTTTGCTACTCACAAGCAGTTAACTTCATTGGTCAGAAATACCCCCAAATACGAATGGCCACTGGTTAAAGTTGTCGCTCTACACATTCTACCTGCACTGATTGGCAACCTTAGGAAACCCAAAGAGATTGTAAATGGCCTTAGCCATTCGGCAATGACTACTTTCTATGCCGATAGCTGTCGTGCTGCCAGTTTATATGGCTCCGTGGCTACGTGCTCAATGTTAAAAACTGAACAAGGTGAAATGGAATTTTAACAAATTTAATCATTTTTGCAAAGACTTAGTTTCATTCTCTCCCTCGAGACCTACAACACTGATACATCTCCCTACTAAAGAGATCGTACTTCCAAAGTATTATCGAGAGATTTAAATGAAACAATATACTTTGGATACTATGGTTATGAATCATAAACAGGAATTGGTGTAGGAATTCAACACTCATGAATGAATTTGACATTTATACTTAAGGGAAAACACAGTGAAAAACTTCAATTGCTGCCATGCTGCGGCGCCATATTGAAAAAAAAACTTGAAAATAATAAAACATAGATATATTAGTTGGAAAAGAGTACGTATTTGTTATTGGTTGACTGCATCTGTGGGGAAAGAAACAGAGTTAACGGTTCGAATCAAGCGACCCTGTTTTCGATCCTCAGCATCATCATGTCATTTTCCTGCAGGACGTGCGCCGATACTCGTGGTGCAATGAGCACTTGCTTAACGCGAGGGAACACTTGGGGGAGAAGGTCCATGTGCAGTAGCCCTGAAAGCGCTGTGATGCTCAAAACTGTGTTTAAATCATCAGAGAATGACTCAACCAGACAGAACAGAAACGTACACTTTGGTGCATGTCGTCCCTGCTGACCTGATATCCCAATCCAACCTAGTTTCATTTGCGAACATTTGCCTCACTTCTCTCAAAACCATTCATATTCATATCCCATCCAGATGTCTTATAAATTTTGTAATGTTACCTGCCTTCACCAATTCTTCTGATTACTGATTGCAAACTTGCATCATACACTGTGTGAGCAAGTTACCCCTCAAATCTTTTTTTTAGATCTTTTCCGTCTCATATTAAAGCGACATCCTCCAGTTTTTGACTGCTCCACCTTCGAAAAAGATCTTGGTTACTCACCATGTCCATGGACCTCCTGATTTTATACTCCTCTATTCTCTGATATTACAGAGTACAAAACCTCATTCTATTGAGCCATTGCTTGTTACTCAAAATCTCCAATCCTTGCAACACCCTTGTAGGTATTTTTTGTATCCTTCCAAATTTTACAACATCCCAGCTGAAGAAGATCATTCAATTTTTATGCAATGTTCCCAAAGTGATGAATGTACTGTGCAACCACAAGGACTTCGTAACAGGGTATTGCAGCCAAACACATATTAGCTCATTTCAGTCAAGCTTTGATCGAACTCGGGAATGCTACAGCCTGTCTTAAAGGTGAAAATGCGTAAGAGAGGGCAAGAGCTTCAGGGAGAGAATTCCACTGAGTCGACTCCCAGAAAATGAAGACACCATTGTCGAACAATTGAACAGTAAATCCACATGAGAGCGAATTGTTTGGAGTTCAGAGGCTTGAATGTTCAAGACGTTACGGAAATATAAAGGATTGAGCTCAGAGACGAAATTAAACCAAGGGTGATAATTATAAAATAAGTACATTGCTTGAGCTGTTGTCAGTGTAGGTTAGTGAGCAAAGAGATAACAGAGCAACAACACTTTATCAACAGGAAATACAGTGGATGGGCGATGTATTCAGCTCCTATTCTTTCTTTTCCAACATTCGGGGAGAAACGGTGTGTCCCACCCACATTCCCCGTTTTTGTTGAAAACAAAATCATCTCTGCAGAAATGAATCCATGATGTTATTTGGAAGAACACAAGCGAATTCTTCCTGGTGAACGAGGAAAAGGCAGCAGTGGAATGTCACTTGATTCTGTATTATCCAGAACCACAAGTCAATGGTCTGATTTGGAATATCACAGTGACAGCTAATGAAAATAGAAGGGAACAAAACTCGGAATAAAAGCTGACCAAACACTGACCATGTACATACTGCAAATTGGCATACAATCTCATATGGTTCAGTGATGTATTCAGGGAATGTTATCAGACATTTTAACTGCCTAGTGATTGCATACCTACAGCAACGTGATCGTGTCTTAACTGTCCTGTTGTCCAAACATTGGTGATAATTGCTACGCTTGGCCAGAGACGTCCATTTGGTGTAAACGAACGAAATTTTGTTCCATATTTATCCTTGAACACTAAGCACTATTGATCATTATTCATTCTTCTTTTAATACACAGGATAATTCTGTTGTGTCTATCAAACTGACCCAACTCAAATTCTCGTCAATTCGAAGTGAGATCATGACTTTGTTAATCTACTTTGGATTATCTACAGGTAGCCACAACATGTCAACAATTTGTAAGATGGTGGCAGAATGGAACAGTGTAGCCAGAGCTCGTCTGCTCCGCTAGTTCTTCTTCATATCATAGAACATAGAACATAGAAAATTGTAGCACAATACAGGCCCATCGGCCCTCGATGTTGCACCGACCAATCATACCAATCGGAAGCCAATCTAACCGACACTATACCATGTACGTTCATATGCTTGTCCAATGACGAATTAAATATACTTAAAGTTGGTGAATCTACTTCCATTGCAGGCAAAGCATTCCATACCCTTACTACTCTCTGGGTAAAGAAACTACGTCTGACATCTGTCCTATATCTATCACCCCTCAGTTTAAAGTATGCCCCATTGTGCTCGCTGTCACCATACTTGGATCAATACTCTCCCTTTCCACCCTATCTAACCCTCTGATTATCTTATATGCATCTGTTTAGTCACCTCTCAAACTTCTTCTCTCCAACGAAAACAGCCTTCCATCGTAAGGCCTTCCCCCATAACACGCAACATTCTAGTAAATCCTAGTGTCGGTGGCACATTGGTTAGCACTGCTGCCTCACAGTACGAGAGACCTGTGTTCATTTCCCGACGCAGGCGACTGACTGTGTGGAGTATGCACATTCTCCCCGTGTCTGCGTAGGTTTCCTCCTGTTTCCTCCCACAGTACAAAGCTATCCAGGTCAGGTGAATTGGCCATGCTAAATTGCTAGTAGTGTTGGCGAAAGGGGTAAATGTAGGGGAATGGATGGGTTGTGCGTCGCTGTGGACCTTGGTGGGTTAAAGGGCCTGTTAACACACTGTAAGTAATCTAATCTAAAATCTCCTCTGCACCCTTTCCAATGCTTCCACATCCTTCTTATAATATGCTAACCAGAACTGTACACAATACTCCAAGTGTGGCTGCACCACAGTTTTGGACAGCTGTTGCATAACTTCCTGGTTCCGGAACTCGATCCTCCATTAATAAAAGCTAAAGCACTGTTTGCCTTCTTAACAACCCTGTCAACCTGGGTGGCAACCTTCAAGAATCTATGTACCTGGACACCAAGATCTCCCTGCTCATCTACACTGCCAAGAATCTTACCATTAGCCCAGTATTTTTCATTCCAGTTACTCTGACCAAAGTGAATCACCTCACAGTTACCCGCATTATACTCCATTTGCCACCTCAATGACCAGCTCTGCAGCTTATGTATGTCTCTCTGTAACTTACAACATTAGATTAGATTACTTACAGTGTGGAAACAGGCCCTTCGGTCCAACAAGTCCACACCGCCCCACCGAAGCACAACCCACCCATACCCCTACATCTACCCCTTACCTAACACTACGGGCAATTTTAGCATGGCCAATCCACCTGACCTGCACATCTTTGGACTGTGGGAGGAAACCAGAGCACCGGGAGGAAACCCATGCAGACACGGGGAGAACGTGCAAACTCCACACAGTCAGTCGCCCGAGGCGGGAATTGAACCCGGGTCTCTGTGCCACTGTGCCACCGTGCCGCCATTGGTCACTATCCACAACTCCACTGACCTTAGTGTCATTTGCAAATTTCTGGAATATATGATCACTGACTGATCCTGGTATAAAATACAACAGCAAGATTGTGAACAAAATGATTCAGTTTTAGACAGTTTCCAGGATAGGACACGTCTTGGATTTCAGGGAACGGAACATTCAGCAGCAAACAAAGAAGATGGCTTTGGTGAAGTGAGGTTGATGTAGAAGATTTTCATGAAATCGCGCAAAGGAGAGGAAGGATGGTGACGTATGTCTTGGTCCTCTCAGTAGAAATGTGAAAATATGCATCACTTCTTTTTGCTGATTTAAACAATGGAAGAGTGTTGATGAGAAATAGGACAAAACAAAGTTTAACCCTTGGTGACACCACTTACAAGTACTGGAAAAGTGGGTCACAAATGGGTCAGTAGAGTGTGTGGACAAGAGAGTCCGCGGTTATTTCTGAGGATAGATGCTAACCGTGAATCTAGAAGAGTGAAGGACGGTACCAGAAGGCGGAGAGAGGACAATTGCAGATACAGTGAACATGGGGGAACTGGATCATTGGCGGTTTCGTGAGAAGAAGGGTATATCAATAAATTTGTACAAGCTGGGCTGTGCCATGGCTGGGTAAAGTTACAAGAGCAGAACGTTTAAAAGAATAAACTCTCGAGACTCAACAGACAGCAGCATGCTTCCAATAGTGAAAATCTAAAATGAAATCGGCAGGTGGTACAGAAACTCTGAATAGAGAAACAGAGTGAGCATTTTGAGTTGAGTATGAATTTTCTTTGGAATTATATTAGTCCACATATGCTGTTGGACATGGTATCTTTCACAGGACCTCCTGTGTTTTTATGGTAATTTAAAGACTTGTTCAGTCATGGGTGGATGGAAGGGAGGCTGCTGAATCAGATCGCCTCTATTTCACGAACAGAAAACCTCATCCCTCTTGTTGTTGGAGGTGAGGATGGATGAGACAGGGCGAGCAATTCAAAAAGACTACTTGATATCTGAGATACCAAAGAAAACTCAGCATTTTTCACAGTTAATGTACAAGCTGGAGTAACAGTCTTCAGGTCTCAATACTGAGTTCAACAACTAAACACCAGGAACTCTGTCCTCTATTCGGAATTACCCTGTTTACGTTACCCACTAACATCTCCTCCAACGCTCCCTCTCGGCATCTTTGCCCTATGATGCCCCCTCCCTCCATTCCACCTGGCAGCTAACCAGTGTCTTGGTTATTAGCCATGGTCTCAACACAACTAATATAATTTTTTCTTTTTAAACATAACACTCGCACGACCGATAAATCTCTACATCACTATACCACCACGGGTTCTCTGGACAGGTTAACAATAGTTCACGTCCTCTTCCTACTCCTTTCCGACATAGTAATTATTTCCAGTCCACTTCAGCGCCAAAGCAGATTCAGATCAGACTCAAAACAGTTATTACTCTTCTCTCCCCACAGGTGTGTCAGACCTGTTGAGTTTCTCCAGCAAACTGATTTTGTTTTTCAGGCCTCGAAGATCTGCGTGACTTTAAAATAAAGCGGATTGATTTCTCATTGCCCAGGATGTTAGCCCCAATAGCTGGACTGGAAGCAGCAATCATCAGCAGAGACAGACCCAGGTTAGCAGGATTCAATCCAGTTTGCGAGTAACAAAACTCAATCACGGTAATTACCTGTTAACTTTTTTATGTCTGAACAGATTGATGACAAAGAAAAGTCATTCCCACACTTGGAACACGTGATGATCTCTCCCGAATGTGAATACGCTGGTGCTTTAGCAGATTAGAAAGAAAGTATCAACTTTTTTCTGTATTTGGTACAGCTGAATGGCATCTCCCCGATGAGACTTGCTGGTGAACCCAGACCAAGTGAAAGCATCTAAACGGTTTCTCATCAGTGTGAACACGATGATGACCGACCAGTTTTGCAGTATATTTAAAGTATTTCCCACAATTCCGCCGTGGAAATGTTCTTGCATTACTGTGAACTTGTTGGTGTTTCAGCAAGTGGATGGCTGAGTGAATCCCTTGCCACATTCAGAACGCATGAATGATTTCTCGACAATGTGAATTCGCTGGGGTTTCAGTGAGTGTGTTGGTTGAGTGCTTCTTTCCCAAATTCTGATTGAATGACTGATCTGTTCTCAGTGTGAACTTCCTGATTTGCCGTCAGGTGGGGTAAGTCACTGAAAACCTTCTCATGTTCTGCACAGGTGAACCGCCTCTGTTCAGTGTGATTGTATCAAGATGTGCCCAGGTCGGAGGGGTATTGATTCGCTTTCCACAACCAACATATTTACACGCTTTCACCTAACTACGACAGAACCTGTGGAGAAAGTGAGGATTGCAGACGGCAGATCAGCGTCAAGATTGTTGTGGTGGAAAAACACAGCTGGTCAGGCAGCTTCGGAGGGGCAGGAGATTCTATGTTTCGGTATACAATCCCTTCCTAGTGAAGGGCATATGCCTGAAATGTCGATTCTCCCGTTTCCTGGATGCTGTCTAGCCTCTTTGATTATCCAGCACCACACTCTCGAATATGACTGCACTTGTGTCTGGCCATCGACAGAGTCTCGTCCACACAGGGAAAAAAAAGAAGGTTTCTCCCCACTGTAAATGGTGATTTTAATTTGCATGTATAAAATCCAAAAAATATTCAGGTTCCCAAAAATGTGTGAAACTATGAGATTCTGATGTGATGTTTTGTGATGTGAGTTTTCTGATGTTAAATTCTCCACTTCGAAAATCCTGTGAACTTGACTGAAAAGAGAAAGAAGTGCAAAAGAAGTACCGCCAAAACAGAAATTTCAGTTTAAGGTTTGTCACTCTTATAATTGCTGGAGATGAAACTGTTGAGTCCGAAAGCTGTCTGATTGGCCCATGAATATCCTTCAGGGAAGGAACGATAATTCCTGTTGTGGCGTTATCACCAAATTCATTTCAAAGTCACACACTTAACTGACGTGTGTTCTAACCACTTCTAAATTTCCATAACTTCACTCCACAACCATTTAATCTCTCTCTCTTTGTTTAGCATCTGATGCTGACACATATTGCACAAACATGCAAAATGTAAGAGTTGCTCACACTTCTGATAGTTTTGGATAAGGCAGATTTTTAAACCTTCTTCCTATTAGTTGACTCAAAAAAGGTTATGGTACAGTTGTTACGCTTTGGGGTAAGCTTTCTTGGGGGATCATCACTTTGAACACAGAGTTGACAACATTTTCTCATCCTGTGAGCTAGTTCACGATGGCCACACGAATTGTACTGCTGAATATTGTACCTCTTTGCTATTGGTTGATCCTTTATTTGAGGATAGTGTTTGTTCAAAGTCTTGAGTTTCAGCTGTGACTTAAAAGAGCCGCAGATCAATGAACACATACGTCTGGATGGCAGAGGGAATTGGAGTACAATATTTAGGAATGATCACTAGACGTTAATCTGTACCTGCTTTTTCTCCATAGACTGTATCGGACTTTAATTTCACTCGAGAAGACATTGTTTCTCTAGCAAAATGCGCTACTTTATCATTCAGTCTTTCCTGCAGTGCTGCCTAATCAAGAAGATGTGAGACATCGTCAGTTAGGTTTCGAAGATCTGACTATTCTGAACAATTCAGTTGTTTGTGATTCTTCCAGACCGTTGACAAATTTGTTTGCTGCCAAAATGGTGGCGTTAAATGCTCATCGCACATCTTTGCCCCTCAGAAGGATGGCTGGCATTATCAAAGGCTCAATATTCATAATGAGATCCCGCTCACTATACTTCGAGTAAGGGAGAGATAAGTTATTGATTAGGGTTTGAAAGAGAAAGATGCAACATGTTTACAAAGCCTGCTGAGCATTCTCCAGATTCATCGCTCTCTCCAGCAAGCCATATTTTTACCACTCAGAAATGAAAAATTTGATCATCCCACTATTTTCATTCATCTTTCTGCGTATGCTCCCTCTAAACGTCAACATTACTCCTGCACGCTGCTTTCCTGTCATGTGGATAGCAGAAGTTCACCAGGACGTTGGGTTTACATGTAGCCCGTGAAGAATCGAAGAGTATTTTATTAATTTGCTTTTCTGTAGCTATGGACCGAACGTGAATTCATGAAATTCTAAATACTTATCTTACCAAGCATCTATTCGCTTGCTCTTCACATTATATCGTTATGGATGCAAAATGGCAGAAACTCTATTCATCATCAAATATAGCAAGCAAGATTGCACGGATTACAATGCAAAAGAGAATTGTTCACGTTTTATCGATTTTTCACGGCACATATTTATTTAATTTCAATATCTTGAAGTTCATCATGTGCCATGTTAATCCATTTGAACAATTTTAATAAATCAATATACGTTGACTTCAGATTTTGTCTCGTGCTCCCATGTCGATATTTGTTTATTACTTTAAATTTAGCTCGTTGTGTTACTTTTTATCCACTGCTGACTTCCATTTCCTATCTGTGTCCAAACTTTAAAACAAACAACAATTCAGCTGTTGCTCCCAAAATTGCTAACAGTGCACGTTATGCCATGCAAAATGGCAAATGACACTACTCCTGTTGGTAGATATTGATTTTTCAGTATATTGCATCACCACTGCAACATTAGTCAAGACGAAGAGGAGGACGTCTTTAAATTTGACAACTCTGCTGCTGGGATGAGGAACCAAAGTTCAGTTCGAAAAGCAAAATTTCATAGGTACATTGTGTGAAACATTAGAGGTGAAATTGAAAATCTCTTGTTCAACCAGCTGAGGTAGCAGGATTCGCTTCTCCCTCCAAGGCGATTTGACTGGTTAAAAGATTTATCTTCTGCAAACATCGCCAGAATTCCCTAAACTGCTTCATCTGGATTGTTAATGTATCAAGTAAAAAGATGTGGTTCTGACATTGAGACTTGCAGGACACCACCAGTCAACTGCAATCATTCTGAGAAAAAACACTTTTAACCCCACTGTCTGCTCTCTGCCAGACAGCCAATCGTCTATCCATGCTAGCAATTTGTCTGTAATGCAATAGGATTTTCATTTTACTCAGTGGTCTCCTTTTTGGATCCTTGTCAAAAGGACTTTTTGAAGTCCATGTCTTGACTGCAATTGGTCTAAGCTGCTCGTTGGTTCCTCAGTGAATTGTAGAAGCTTTGAGACATCACGTCCCTTTGATAAAACCTTGCACTTCCAAGCATTCAGAAATCTCATTCTTCACAATCGATTCTATGACCAAGGTTAGGTTAATCGGTCTGAAATATTCCCTCTTTTGCCTTACTCACTTCATAAACAACAGAGTCTCGTTAGCGACTTTCCGGTCCTCTGGGATCCTGAATGAATCGACAGATTTCTGAAGAATTTACCACGGAGGCCTCCACTGCCTCAGCAACTCAACAATTTCCCTTAAGACTCTGGTTGTAGTGCATCTATGCAAGGTAATTTATCCGCCTTACAGCCATTCAATGTTTCTAGCGCCTCCTCCTTGGTTATTGCCACCATACTCAGGTCTGCCCTCTAACACTGTTGATTTTTTGGGATATATTTCGTGTCTTCCAACATGAAGGCTGACACGATGTTATTTTTCAGTTCCTCAGTCATTTCCTTGTTTCCACGACGATCTCTCCAGAGTTATTTTCCAGCGGCCCAATATCTACTTTTACTCTTTTGCGCTGTATGTATCTAATGAACCTGTTGCCGTCTTCTATTATATTACTGGCCAGCTTACACTCATATTTAATCTTCTCCCTCTTTATTTCTTTGTTGCCATCTCTTGTTCTTTACAGGATGATAGCTCCAGCTTCCTCATTTCCCCTCCCCCACCTTATCTCAGTCCCAACCCTCGGATTCATCACCGCCTTCTTCACCTGCAATCTTCTTCCCGACCTCCCCGCGCCACCCCCTCTCTGGCCTATCACCCTCACCTTAACCTCCTTCCACCTATCGCATTCCCAACGCCCCTCCCCCAAGTCCCTCCTCCCTACCTATTATCTTAGCCTGCTTGGCGCACCCTCCTCATTCCTGAAGAAGGGCCTATGCCGGAAATGTCAATTCTCCTGCTCATTGGATGCTGCCTGACCTGATGCGCTTTTCCAGCAACACATTTTTTAGCTCTGATCTCCAGCATCTGCAGTCCTTACTTTCTCCTCTCTGGGTTAAAGGCCCAACACACTCCCGCTGTGCCACTCTGCGATCTGATTGCTTGCAATGCTGCTTGGTGGTGATATTGCAAAGAAATTAACTTTTACTGGGACCGTTCTTTGTAAAATCTTTTGGAAAGCTCTCACTGCTACACAATTTCAACGTATCAATCGACCCGGAGGCAACTGACAGACACACTTGCGTAGAAGAGCAACAGCACAACATCAGCACGAATAACATGCCAGAGAAACCAGTGGTCGAAATAGACCAGCAATTTGCTCAGACAGACAGTCTTATATATTTGTGACGTTTCTGTAAAGGCTGATCAAATTTTGCGTTTCTCATTCGCAACAGTTCAGAAGGAGGAAAAGTTACCTTTTTTCCCTCTTCCAGATGCAGTCAGACCTAATGGGTTTCTCCAAACATTTCTCTTTTTGTGACTTTGCGGATGACCATTTGTCTGTGAACGGTAACATTTCCTGAAGCTTATTTAGTGATATTCGAGTTCATCTGAACACTATCATTTTCTGTTTGCTCTTTACCATCTCATTCTCGCCCTTTTGGTTTCCACAATCACACCTGGCAACTTGCAGATTGTTAGACCACCTCTCGTTGTGGTTCAGACACATGAACATTCTCCTGGTTCTGATGAAAAGCCTTAAATATGGAAGAAGGCAACCGGTCAAACATATAAAGAGTGGATATTACACCGAATCGGTCGTAGGCGAGCAAGCCACAATTATGGCTGATAATTAACATTGCCCTGAAAGAGTTCTTGAAGGGAGCACAGAAAATGTTTTTCTTTAACAAATTCTGTTTTGGTCAACAGTGACCTGTAATATTTGCTGCTGCTAGATGTCCCAATACGTCCTGATCCATGTCAATGGAAGATGTCCGAGGTGAGTTTGGACCTCGGGTTGGAAGTGAGGAAACTTTTCAAGTCCATATTGATGCACTTGGTTGAAGTGTTCCAAGGCGGAAGATGAGGCGTTTTTTCCTCCAGGCGTCTGGTGATGGGGGGGCGGCGGTGAAGGAGGCCCAGGACCTCCATTTCCTCGGTAGAGTGGGAGGGGGAGTTGAAATATTGGGCTACAGATCGGTGTGGTTGATTGGTGTCCCAGAGATGCTCCTTAAAGTGCTCTGCGAGGGGGCGTCCAGTCTCCCCAATGTAGAGGAGACCGCTTCGGGAGCAACGGATACAATAAATGATATTGGTGGATGTGTACTCTATGCTTCTTTCTAACCACCCCCACACTCCTCTCGCTTATCTCTCCACCCTTCAGGCTCTCTACCTGCATTCCTGATGAAGGGCTTTTGCCCGAAACGTCGATTTTACTGCTTCTCGGTTCCTGCCTGAACTGCTGTGTTATTCCGGCACCACTAATCCAGAAACCGGAAGGATGATGTTGACTGAATCAGCGTGGGCAAGCAATTCAGCTGCCGAGGAGACAGCGTGTTAGTGAAAGTGAAAACGTTTAACTTTTGCCAGCTGTACCTTATATCTATCATGGAATAAAAGTCACTGACAGATGTTTTCTTTCTCTGGACAGAAGTGTTCACATTTATCACAAATCTGAGGATGAAACAGGCTAAACTGATTCAGATGTTCATGCAAAAACAGCACAGACTTTTCTTTCAACGTTAATAAGATTGTACAGCACAGATGAATTTGATGCATTGAATTCGGGTTAATGTGTTCAGCTTGCATTCACGAGAAAGTTTTTGTTGTGGTAAATTGTTCACAATTGAAACGTGGAGTTTGTTTAATGAACAGCTACTGCGTGTCGTTAATAAGTGTGTACCTGTCAGGTAGGGTGAAAGTGTAAGAGCGAGGGAATCGTAGTTTATTAAAGAAGTTAAATTTCTGTCAAGAGAAAGAAGGCGGCTCTTGTCGAAATGAGAATTGAAGATCAGGTTGAGAATCACAAGTAAGCGAGGAAGGCCTAAAGAGATGGTGTAGAAAAGCCAGTAGGGGATACGAAGCTTCTTTGGCAGGTACGATCAAGGAAATCCCGAAAGCTTTCCCAGGTATATCAGGAGCAAATAAAAAACAGAGTAAGAAGTGGGTCAGTCAAGGAGAGGAGTGGGGAGTTGTGTGTGGAATCTGAAGAGATAAGACCGGCGGCAAATGACGAATTTACATCACTATTCATAAAAGTAAAAGACAATGGTTCTGAGAATATTCATGTACAGGCTATTATACTAGCCTGGATTCAGGTTCAAAAGGATGAGTTGTTGGAAATTCTGAAAATTGTGAAAATACACAAGTCCCCTTGGCCAGTTGCGATTTATGCCAGGATTCTCCGGGATGCTCAGGAAGAGATTCCAGAAATTTTGGTTTGGTCTTTATGTCGTCATTGTCTACAGGAATAATGCTAGATATCTGGAAGATAGAAAATGCTGTCCCGTTGTTAAAGAAGGGGAGTCGAGGCAACCCTGGTAATCATAGACCAGTGAGCCTTATTTCAGTGGTCGGTAAAGCGTTGAGAGGGTTACGGGTGAATGGACGTTTAATTGTCTGGTAAGGAGTATTTGATAAAGAATTGTCAACATGATTTTTTGAAGGGAGGTCATGCCTCACAAAACTTTCTGAGTTCTTTCAGAATTTGCCCACACAGATTGGTGAGGCTAAATCACTTGATGCGGTGCATACGGATTTCAGGAAAGCGTTTGATAGGGTTCTGCACGGTAGGCTGATACAGAAAGTACAGATACATAGGGTTGAGGGCAATTTAGCGGTTTGGACCAGAAATTGGTTAGCTTAAAAAATGACACGTGGTAGTGGTTGATGGGAAATGTTCATTCTTGTGTTCAGTTGCTCGTGGGGTAATGATTATGATTACAGTGTAGATTTACTGATGATTTTCTAATTTGCCTTCATACAAGTTCTTCAAAATGCAAAACTAGCGAGCAATTCAGAAACATTAATCATGGCAACTTTGCCTCAGGAGTTTTATTGAATAAGATCAAATGAAAGCCAATGCGATTCAAATTAACTGAACAGAAACTAGTCCAAACAAATAATGCTTGAATATGCGCATGCAAATGGAAAATGAAGGCGAAAATGTGCAATTAATGCGATCTATCGAACAGCATTGCAGAACATGTAACTCGATTAAAATGCAGCATCATTCGGGTAGCACAGTAGCTCAATGGTCAGCACTGCTGCCTCACTATCCCTGGTACGCCCGGATTCGATTGTAGTCTCGGGGGACAGTCTGTATGGAGTTTCATAATTCTTCCAGTGTCTGCTTGGGTTTTCTCCACGTGTTTCTGTTTCTTCCCACAGTCCCAAGATGAACAGTTCAGTTAAATTCGCAAAGCTAATCGTGTTCAGGGATTTGAAATGATAGGTGCATTAGTCAGGAGAAAAGTAGATCAACAGTCATAGGACAAATTCAAAAATCACACTAAATTAGGTTTTAGTTCAAAAGTTTAATTGGAAGCATTAGCTTTCGGAGCTTTCAGGTGATGGTGCAGTGGTAGAGGAATTGAACTGGATGGCGTACTCTTCGAAGAGTAAGTGTGGACTTGCTGTGAAAAATACCATATTTCCACACTGTAAGGAATCTGTGAAATATCCACAGGTGCTCAGATCTGAAACACCAATACCATGCACATTTGTTTTGCAACGCGATTTCAAAATAGAATTGTGCTGTCAAAAGTGGACATACAAAAATATTCGATTTGACAACCACGTTTCAAAAAGCGATGCAGAACAAAGCTGAATATACACAAGCAGAACTGAAGTGAAACCGTTCATAAAAATCCAACGAACTCCATGAATATTAAGTAAACTTTTTTTTCTGGCCGAGCGGGGTTGAAAAACCCAAGCAGGATATTGATTCGTGATGGCCTTAAATATTCAATAAGTTACTTTCATGGACTTGTGCCAGGTTCAAACATTTGCTGAAGGCCTGGGGAACGGGAGGTTGGCAAGAAAATTTCGATTGCAGGCTTCGTTTAAAATTAGTAAGGCACCCTTCGATCTCTTTCAGTATGTCAGTCTTTCAAGGGAATTTGGGTCGATATTGTTTGGGTGCTCGTGACACCTTCCAAAACTCACTAGATATATAAGTGTTTAATGTATGCAAACTGAATAAAACCAATAACAGCCTGTCAGGGGTGTCATTGAAAGAAAAGGTCAGCACAAGTCAACTTTTTTGAGTAGCGTGACAAAGTTGTTCAGATAACATGGAGGAGGCAAGTAGATTCTGCATCGCATGGTAGATGCCTGCATTTCAATTCTTCTTCAATGAAACTGAATTATATCGGACATTCCAGGATGTCAAACCCATAAACATTGAAATCAGAACACATGTTTACAATCTCTGTAGAATCATAGAATACTTAATACAAGAGAGGGATGTCAGGCCATCATGACTCTACTGATGAAACTACACGACATACAAAAATATCAGAGTTCAGCATTAGAACAGTAGTCGTGAACGTATTCATATATCAAAAGCGCATTGAAAACGTATTTCAAAGGTTAGTAGGTTAACTTAGCTAACAAGTAACCTGCTGGACATTGCAACACAGGCACTCAACCCCTGAGCTCACAACACATCATCAGTAAGATAGAAAATAATCAAATCTCCACTTCATAAGCCTCCAATTTAAAATTATGCCACAGTTACTCACCTTCAACTGGTTGCCGCTAATTTGCAATGTTTTCCCTGTTTTTATTCTTAACAAAAAGAAAAAGCATCGGCCAATCTCCTGTGTGCTGGAACCTTACCTGCCGTTAAAGAGGATGTGAAGACATCTGCTGATGCCCCAGATATTTCTTCTCTTGACTCTCGCAGTAACCTGGGATAGATCCCATCTGGCCATGTGGTCCTCTCTATCTCAATGCAATTTTGGATTCATAAAACATTCTCCTTCTGTCTACTGACGTTCTCTGGATTTTGTGTCATGCATTCCTGTCCTCGACATTAGTCCTATTATTATCCTGTGTGAAAACCGATACAAAGTGCTCATAAGGATATCTCCCACTTCCTGTGGCTCCATGCATGACTTCTCTCGTTTGTCCTTGAGTCGGCCTACTCTTTCCCTTCCCACACTCTTTCTTCAAATGCATGCTTATAAGGTATTGCGGTTCCACATGGCACTGTGTATTAAAGATATTTTCTGTCCATTTTTAGCCAACTGATTCCACATTTAACTTTCTTACTCATATCTGTATGGTCATCACGGGTTTCCTCACTTTGCGGCCGCCCAGACCTATTGTACACTTTAATTTTCATTTAGACGAAGCTTCAAATATCTCTTGTCATCCATGGTTCATCAATCCTGACACTCTTATTGTTTAGTTACGCAGGTAAGTCTATTCCCCTTACGTTCGTCAGTGCGTCTTCAAATGGTTCACCGAGCATATGTGCATTCGCCCTCAAGGTACTGCTTTAAATGAACATACCCAAATTGTTGTCTAATTTGCATGCGATTGACCCTTTAATTCAGCACCCTCACCAAATGGCTCCAGGTTTTCTTGAACATCAGTATTTAAAATATCGCAAGTTATCGTCCGGAAGGCCAAAATGCTCTCCTACTGAGACATTGATCATCTTCCCGCATATCCAGTTCATTTTCAAGTTCTCTGTGCTGAAAACAACTGATATAGATGTATCTCCACCGTGTTTGAGCTGTCAAACAGCGCACTGTGGCAACAGCAAGGCATCGCATAACCTGCCATAGCAATCTCAATTTATTTAATTTCGACATCAGTCTGAAATTCCTGTTCTTTGCACTTCATTGTTCCATTGAAAATAACGATTTGTCTCACTTTCTTTCCTGCAGGACCAAAACACTTAAGTGAATTACTGCAGAGCAAAATACAAAAAAAACTACTCTGGTATAATCTTGAAAAGTGTAAGGATTTGCGAAAAGGACTGTTTACTGCTCAGTTACTTTCGCTGTTGCAGTTTGTGATGACGCTGCAATACTAGGCATGGAGAATGTTTTATTGTTACAGCAAGAGAAAGATCTGGACACGAAGGTGATCAAAAGATAATCCAGTTGCCATGAATGCTCGCAGCTCAAGAAACTGTTGCAGTTGAAATCTCGTTTAAAAGGAGGATTGAAATTCAGATTGATTTGGTATTGACAATTGAAACTAGATCCAGTGAAATAGCGTCTCGTCCTGGCGCCATTTTGGAATACAGAACGAGTAACTGACTAAACTGCATGAATTGCACATTATGGATAATATAATGATAAATTGATATTTCGGAGGTATTAAACAACTTCAAACTTTTATCTTTCCCTCGCTGTATACATAAAAGAGAAAATTATAGTTCATTCAGTCTAAACTGATTGAGACACGAATCAATTGGAAGCACTTCTCGGAGTCAGAATTAACTGGACTTGGAGAGGCAGAGATTAAGCAAGGCCATTCAGACTGGTTTTGGTATTTGAGTTCATATATGGCCAACCTGATTGCATTTTTCGAAGTGGCAACCTCGGGCTGCAGATGAGGTCTGTGTATTTGACGTATGTGACGTGGGCATCAACCACGCTTTTAATAATGTTCCAAATGGGGCCTTGACAGAGAATCTCCTTGCCATGAAATCCAAGCAATTTTTTTCAAATTAGACCAAGATCTAGCTGAGTGGTACAAGACACAAGACAGTGTCTCAAGTCGTCCCATAAAATTGGAAATATTTGTCCAATTGGCTTTGGCAGGGAATACCTTTGGAATACTTCGTTAAACTGACAGATTCGGGAAAATATAGACAGCTTGCGCATGTGGGCTACAGAATGGAAGATATAATTTGATCCAGATAAATGAAACGTGGTGCACTACGACAGGACAAAACAGCAGATGGACGATACAATCAACGGTTGATTCTTGATGCAAACCAGAACAGAGAAATCTACGTTTGCATTCACACCTGTCAATTACAAAATCAGACAAAAAAGCTGAAGTGATGCAGAACGCTAATGGGATAAAAACAATCACTTTCGAGTAATTGGCTGACGAATAGCAAATACAATCAGAGAGTTTATGCTAGAATTGCATAAAGCAGGACGTTGTCTCCTGTTCTGGAAGCAGTATGAAATGAAGCATTTAATTGCAGTGGAAAGTGTGATTAAGAGATTTTGTCGCATTTTGCCAGGATTCGACATTACAACTTATAAGGATAGAAACATTAGTGTTATTTTTCGTCGATTAGAGGAGATTGATGGAGTCGTGATTGAGATGCATAAAACTATGAGTCGCGCAGACACTGCAAAAAGGAACGAACATTTCCTCTTGCTCAAGTGGTCAATTATTTTAATGTAGGAGACAGGAGGATTAGAAGTCATGCCAGGAAAATTTCTTTCGCCCAGCAAGTAGTGGGGCTCTAGAAACCATTGCCAATAACTGCAGGAGTCATAAATATTCTGAAGCGTAAATATTTCCTTTGTATTTTTGAAACAGTGGGTGACAGTGAGGGGGACTGGGAGGAAGCAACCAGTGCAGGGACACCCCTCAAGAACATGTATACCGTTTTGGATACCTGTGGGGGGGACGACTGACCAGGGGTAAGCAATGGGTTTCAGGCCTGTGGCACTGAACCTGTCCCTGTTGCTCAGAAGGGAAGGGTGGAGAAGAGCAGAGCAATAGTTATTGGGGACTCGATCGTTCGGGGCACAGATAGGCGGTTTTGTGGGGGCGAGAGAGACTCACGTTTGGTATGTTGCCTCCCAGGTGCAAGGGTACGTGATGTCTCTGATCGTGTTTTCCGTGTCCTTAAGGGGGAGGGGGAGCAGCCCGAAGTCGTGGTCCACATTGGCACCAAAACATAGGTAGGAGGAGGGCTAAGGATGTTAGGAAGGCTTTCGGGGAACTAGTTTGGAAGCTCAGAGTTAGAGCAAACAGAGTGGTTGTCTCTGGTTTGTTACCCGTGCCAGTGATAGAGAGTCGAGGAATAGGGAGAGAGAACAGTTAAATGCCTGGCAACAGGGATGGTGCAGGTAGGAGGGATTCCTGTATCTGGATAACTGAGGTTCTTTCTGGGGAGGGTGGGACCTCTTTAAACAGGATCGTCTACACCTGAACCTGAGGGGCACCAATATCCTTGGGGGGACGTAAGCTCGTGCTCTTTGGGGGGGGGGGTGGTTAAACAAACTCTGCAGGGGCACGGGAACCTAGACTGTTGTTTTAGGGTGCAGGACCTGGAGTGTAGGGAGATTAGGAACATGGCATCAATATCAAAGGAGGGTGCCTGTAAACAGGAAAGTGGCTTGAAGTGTGTATACTTCAATGCAAAAAGTATATGAAATAAGTTGGGCGAACTTGCAGCGTGGGTTGGTACCTGGGATTTCGATGTTGTGGCTATTACAGAGACATGGATAGAACAGGGACAGGATTGGCTGTTGCAGGTTCCAGGGTTTAAATGTTTTAGTAGGGTCAGAGATGGGGGTAAAAGAGGGGGAGGTGTGGCGTTGCTTGTCAAAGATAGTATTACAGTGGTGGAAAGGACGATGGATGAAGACTCGCCATCTCAGGTAATTTGGGCTGAGGTTAGGAATAGGAAAGGGGAGGTCACCCTGTTGGGAGGTTTCTACAGGCCTCCTAATAGTCCTAGAGACGTCGAAGAAAGGATTGCGAGGATGATTCAGGAGAAAAGTAAAAGTAATAGGGTGGTTGTTATGGGGGACTTTAACATTCCTGATATTGGCTGGGAAAACTATAGCTCGAGTTTGTTAGATGGGTCGGTGTTTGTCCAATGTGTGCAGGAGGGTTTCCTGACACAATATGTAGACAGGCCAACAATAGGTGAGGCCATGCTGGATTTGGTTCTGGGTAACGAACCAGGCCAGGTGTCAGAATTGGAGGTAGGTGAGCACTTTGGGGTCAGTGACCACAATTCGGTGACTTTTACTCTCGTGATGGACAGGGATACGTGTGCATTGCAGGGCAAGAGTTATCGCTGGGGACAGGGAAATTATGATGCGGTGAGGCACGACTTAAGATGCGTGCCTTGGAAAAGTAGGCTTCAAGGCAAGGGCGCAATCGATATGTGGAGCTTGTTCAAGGAGCAACTATTGAGTGTCCTTGATAAGTATGTACCTGTCAGCCAGGGAGGAAACGATAGTGTGAGGGAGCCGTGCTTTAATAAGGAATTGGAATCCCTTGTAAAAGGGAAGAGGGCGGCCTATGTGAAGATGAGGCGTGAAGGTTCATTTGGGGCGATTGATAGTTATAAGGTAGCCAGGAAGAATCTGAAGAGAGAGCTAAGAGCAGCAAGGAGGGTAATGAAAAGTGCTTAGTTGGTAGGATTAAGGAAAACCCAAAGGCTTTCTGCAGGTATGTCAGGAATAAAAGAATGACTAGCGTAGCAAGAGGTCCAGTCAAGGACAGTAGTGGGAGGTTGCGTGTGGAGGCTGAAGAGATTGGGGAGGCACTGAATAAATACTTTTCGTCAGTATTCACTGAGGAACAGGACATTGTTGCCGATGTGAATACTGAGTAACAATTAATTAGAATGGACGGGTTTGAGGTATGGAGGGAAGAGGTGTTGTTAATTCTGGAAAGTGTGACAATAGATAAGTCCCCTGGGCCTAATGGCATTTATCCCAGGATTCTCTGGGAAGCAAGGAAGGAGATTGCAGAGCCATTGGCCTTGATCTTGATGTCCTCGTTGTCTACAGGAAGAGTGCCAGAAGACTGGAGGATAGCAAATGTGGTTCCCTTGTTCAAGAAGGGGAGTAGGGATAACCCGAGTAACTATAGGCCGGTGAGCCTCACTTCTGTTGTGGACAAAGTCTTAGAGAGAATTGTAAGGGATAGGATTTATGAACATCTGGATAAGAATAATGTGATCCAGGATAGTCAGCATGGTTTTGTGAAGGGCAGATCGTGCCTCACAAACCTTATTGAATTCTTTGAGAAGGTGAGTAAGGAGGTGGACGAGGGTGAAGCGGTAGATGTGGTGTATATGGATATTAGTAAGGCGTTTGATAAGGTTCCCCATGGTAGCCGACTCCACAAAATGCGGAGGTATGGCATTGAGGGTGAGTTGGAGTATTTGATTAGGAACTGGCTGGCTGGAAGAAGACAGAGGGTAGTAGTTGATGGTAAAGGTTCATCTTGGAATGCAGTTACTAGCGGTGTTCCGCAAGGATCTGCTTTGGGACCATTGCTGCTTGTCATTTTTATAAATGACCTGAAGGAGGGGCTAGAAGGTTGGATGAGCAAGTTTCCAGATGATACGAAAGTCGGTTGAGTGTTGACAGTGAGGAAGGCAAATGGAGTTCAATGTGGGTAACTGTGAGGTAATTCACTTTGGTGAGGATGAGTACCAAAAAGATGGGGTACTGGACTAATGGTCGGATACTTGGCAGTGTGGATGAGCAGAGGGATCTTGGTGTCCATGTACACAGGTCTCTGAAAGTTGCCACCCAGGTAAATAGTGCGGTGAAGAAGGCATATGGCGTACTGGCTTTTATTGGTAGAGGAATTGTGTTCCGGAGTCCTGAGGTCATTTTGCAGTTGTATAAGACTCTGGTGCGGCCGCATCTGGAGTATTCTGTGCAGTTTTGGTAGCCATACTATAGGAAGGATGTGGAGGTACTGGAACTGGAGCAGAAGAATCTTACCAGGATGTTGCCTGGTATGGTAGGAAGATCAAATGAGGAAAGGCTGAGGCACGTGGGGCTGTTTTCATTGGAGAAAAGAAGATTTGGGGTGACTTGATAGAGGTGTACAAGATGATTAGGGGTTTAGATAGGGTTGACCATGAGAACCTTTTTCCACGTATGGAGTCAGCTGTTACGAGGGGGCATAGCTTTAAATTAAGGGGTGGTAGGTAGAGGACAGATGTTAGGGGTAGATTCTTTACTCAGCGAGTCGCGAGTTCATGGAATGCCCTGCCATTAGCAGTGGTGGATCTCCCCTCTTTATGGGCATTTAAACGGGTATTGGATAGGCATATGGAGGATAGTGGGTTAGTGTAGGTTAGGTGGGCTTTAATTGGCGTAACATCGAGGGCCAAAGGGCCTGTACTGCGCTGTATTTTTCTGTTCTATGTTCTATGAAATAAAAGCAGTGTATCAAGTGCTGGACGTGAGAGTAAAATCGATGTTGTTGTTTTTGACCGGTCGTGATGCAATGGGTTGAACGGCATTCTTGTGAGTTGCATGCTCAGCGCAGATTGGCCTCTCCATCTGTTTTTTTCCTTTTTACCTCTCAAGCTTACGTTTAACCATGGGGAATTTGCTGCCTGCATACAATTTACTTTGAATCAGTTTCTTCATCTTCCAACCCATATGATGATGAAGTTGATGATGTTGTAAACATGATATCAGTAAGTCAGTATGGAATGTACGAAGCCAGCTCTTGACGAATACATCAGCTTCTAACTACACCTCTTCAAAACCAAGACAATATTGCTGTAGTGCTGAAATAAACACTGTAATATTCACTGAACCACAATGATAGTGAAAGCAAACTGTTTTAAATCTGAAGTATGTGGCAGCAGTCAACCCCTGAGAACGAAGCTCAGCCGCACATGGGCTCATGTGGCCAGACTCACACAGCTTGTCACTGTCGCTATCGAGAGAAGGAGAAAATGGCAAGGACTCCAGCGATGATGTGGGGTGGCGGTGACTGGGCGATCAGTGAGAGCAACGTCTCTTGAAAGAGCAGTATAATTTGTCGACACTGTTCCAATAACATCAAATTTTCTATCGATTAATTCTTTTTTTTACAATTTACGCAAAATACTTTTGATTTTCTGCAATCGAAGGAAGCGCCACAGCGTGGCGGCGTTATAGAGTTTTCAGTATACCTAGGTGCCACTGACACTATAACATAAATCTTAATCCATATCTAGATTCCAATGACAACTTCGAATGAAGTTCTGAGATTCATTGAGAAAAAAACAAAGTTTCTTTAAGGATGCAGAACACATTTGTGTTCAACGGGAACTGACACACTGAATAAATATAATTATAGCCAAGTTAGTGTACAGTTTCAAAATAATGTGGAACCAACTTCCTCGTGAGCTATGATCACATGGTTGAAGAATAGTGAGTGTTGATAACTTGACAAGACGTGATGGTATTTGTGGCCGGACTGCAAATTTCTCGTCAGTAATATGATGTGCTAAATCAACTGTTAACCTTGGCAATAATTTGTGTGATGCGGCCATTTCCAACTTTGAAACCATTGATTTTATTTTTCCTTTGCATTCCAGAAGCAAATCTAATTTCTATCATTCTGACGATTCTTGGATTGCACTTCACACACGAATTTGGTGCCGTGAAAAATAAATTATATTCATTGAAAAAAGAAACAAAATTTTGCTATGTTTACCTGGTTGTGTCAATTCACGGATTTTAGTTTAAAAATAAACAAATGAGCTAACTATCTCCCGGGAGATTGCCATTATGTATAAGTGTGGCAGTCATTCATTTGCATTTCACAATGGCAAAAGTGTTCCTCATAAAAAATGCACGGGACACCAAAAGGTCTGATCTTTGCCATTTACTACCCTGTCATTGCAGCTATCGGGATTCCAGGTAGGGAATTCAGTTCTGTTGAATGGAGTAATTGTGAAATACATCAGTGCTAAAAGTGTCTTTACGTCAATGGCATTAAATCTTGCGAGTTCACTAGAGTGTAATATTCCCCATTTTAATTTTCAGAATGTATGTTTGTAAAGACAAATTTCAATCTCTTTGAACAGAATTTATTTTTGTATTTAAGAACAAATGTTAACACTTCAACAAACAGATCTGCAATTTTGCAACAGATTCTCTTCTTTGAAAGTTCCATTAAGAAGTTACAATGTCGTTGATTCTCCATTGTATCCGAAGCACGTACTTGTTCCATACATTTAACATCATTTTTGATGCAGTGAACATTCTGTTAGTTCCAAAGAACCCCACACGTCAACGCTGCTTTCTCTCCCCAGAGATTACGATGCTGGGGGCAAAACTGAGACATGGATTTCACAGGTGGGGGAGTCGTTGCTGGACATTCCCGGGTTTCGTTATTTTATGAATAACAGTAATGGTGTAAGAGAGAAAGGGGATTAACATTGTTAATTAGAGAGTGCATCAAAACTGCAGAAAAAATTGCTAAGGAAGGTTTGTCTACTGAATCTGTAAGGGTCAATATCATTAAAAAGAAAGTAGCAGTCAATTTATTGTGCGTTTTGTATCGGACGTCCCAACACCCCGGCCCCATTTTCAGCAGAATCAAGAAAGAATAGATTCAGCAGAAGATCTCGCAAAGGTGCAAAATCAATAGAGTTGTTATTTTGAGTGACCTTCAGTTCCCCAATATTGATTAGAGCCTCCTTATCGCAGATTGTCTAGATTCTGTCATTTTTGTTACGTGTGTCCAGGAAGTATTTCCGACTCAATATGTAGTTCTGTGCACCATGGAGAAGGGGTGTGGTGGATGGTACATATTAGTTTTGGTACTGGACAACGAACCAAGCCAGGTGTTAGAACTCACAGTGGGAAAGAATTTGATGACAGGAACCACAACTGCATCGCATTTACCACAACCATGGAGGGAGATAGGTTCCGACATTAAACGAAAGTATTTAGTTGGGGGAGGGAAGATTAGATTGCTAATTGACAATTGTTGTGGATAATCATTTGGGAACAATTGTTCTACGGGAAATGCACAAAAGAAGTGTGGAGGCTGTTGTGGAGTATTTGTTGCGAGTGTTGAATACATTTGTCCCACTGAGACAGGCAAGGAATGGTAAAATGAAGGAGTCTCGGAAGACAAGAGCACAGGAACTTCTTTACAAAAGAAAGAAGGAAGTGTACTTAATGTCGAGCAAGGCAGAATCTGACACAAATTTAGACAAGAATGACCTCTAAAATTGACTGAGAACAGCATGGACGGGGCACGAAAAAGCCTAGGCAAGAATGATTCAGGAAAACCCAAAGGCGTTCTCCATGTCTGTAAAGAGTAAAATAATTTTAAGAGAGACAGTAGGGACAATCACGGATAGTAGAGCGAACATGTGCCTGGAGTCAGAAGAGATGGGAGAGGACAGAAATTTGATTTTTGCTTCTGTATTCACTCGAAGGATGGTCCTTCATGATAATTTGAACACTGTATATCAGGTGGATATGTTTGAACAACTCTAAATTAAGGAAGTGGATGTGCTGGAAATTCTGGGAAGTATCATCATCGATAAGTCCCCTGTGGCGGAACAGACACATCCAAGGTTACTATGGAAGCGAGGCATTAGTTTCCTGCGCCGTTGGTGATAAGGTCACCATCTTCACTTTCAACGTGGAAAGTGTTGGCTGAGTTAAGGGAGGGGGATGTTGTTCCTCTGCTCAAGAAAAGAAATGTGGAAATCCCTGTGAATTACGGAGAAGTCAGTCTTATGCAAGTGGTAAGCAAGTTACTGGAAATAATTCTGGAATACAGCATGTTTGCCTCTGAGAAAAAAAAAAAACACTGTTTGCTTTAAGATGCTCAACATGGCTTTGTAATGGCACGTAATTCCTCAGAAGCTTCATTGAGTTCCTTGAGAATGTGAGGAGTCAAGCTGATGAAGGTCGGGTGGAATATATAGGTATCAGTAAGGCATTTGATAAGATTCCACAAAGTGGCCTCATTCAGAAAGTTAGGGGGTATACGATACAGGGAAGGTTGCCTGTCTGGGTGCAGTATTGGCTGGCAGAAAGAAGACAGCAAGTGATAGTCAATGATAAGTATTCCACTGAATGTCGGGGACGAGTGGTGTCCCACTATGGTCTGTTCATGGGTTTCTGCTCTTTGAAATTTTGATGACTGACTTGAAGGAGGAAGTGGAGAGGTTGATTAGTAAATATGCCGATGACACATAGGTCGCTAGTGGTGCAGGTAGTGACGAGGGCTACGGCAGCTTACAGTAAGTGTTTGACAGAATGTAGAACTGTGCAGAGGTGACAGATGGAGTTCATAATGAAGACATGCGAAGAGATTCATTTTAGAAGGTCAAATTTGAATGTTAAATACAGGGATGAAGACAGGATTCGTAGCAGTGTGTAGTAACAGTGGGATCTTGGGATCTCAGTCCGAAGATCAATCAAAGTTGCCACCCAAGTCGATAAGGCTGTTAAGAAGGCGGATGGTGTTTTGGCTTTGATTAACTGGGGTATTGAGCTACAGAGCAGCGATGTTTTGCTGAAGCTCTATAAAACCCTGCTTCGAGAACACCTGGAATATTACATCCAGGTCTAGTTGCCCCATTACAGGAAGAACTTAAATACTATTGAGAGTTTGCGGAAGAGATTTACTAGGATGAGGCATGGTTTGGATGGTTTGGCTGATGAAGCAAGGTTGCGTGACCGGGGTTTTTTTCACACTGGTAAAAAAGAAAGTACAGAAATCATTTGTTAGAGATGGAAAAGACAATGAGTGGCAGAGATAGAATAGATCGGCAAATATATTTCCCCAGTACAGAAATAGCTGTCACAACTGGTCATAATTTTAATGTGATTGAAGGAAGCTACGGTGGACATGTCAGAGTTAATATTTTTGTGCAGAGAGTAGTTGGTGCGTGAAAATAACTGCCATGGTGGTAGCAGAGTCAGTGGCATTAAGCTTATTACAGCAACTGCTGCGCCAGCACATGAATGGCAGTAAACTGAGGGGTGTGTACGATACGTTGAACTCTGATGAATATAAAAGCTCGGCACAACATCATGGATTGAAGGGCCTATGCTCTGTTCCAAAGTTTTATGTTCTGTGTTCTATGCTGAAGAACTGCTGAGTGATTACAGCAATTCCTGATTTTATTACATTCATTTATTTTGTTGTGATTGCAAATCACAGCCTGCAACCGTCAAGAGATAGATTTTATTGGATTTTGTCAGTTGCACGTTTTCTTCGAGAGAAGGTATGGCAATGATCTCATGCTGCAATGATATCTTTTTTTTTCTGCGAATGAAGCTGTGCATTTTTATTATAGTTTATTGATGTTTATATTATTAGTATAATACCTGACAAACGAATAGTTGGTTAAAACAAGAAGTTGAAAACTATCCATTTACTATAACGAAAACAATTATTTAATTGAACATTAATCAAAGAAAGAACACGTCACAAATGATAGACGCAATAATCAGATCAGCCATTGAATATATTATTTTCCTTCTATACGGAGTAAGAAACGTTTTTGCATTCAATCGCTGTTCTCCTTTTTCCCATCCTCAAATAAAATTGCCTGGGATTGATCTGCAGTAACGTTTGCTGTGTAATTATGTCCTTCATTGTTCTACTCTCCGAAAATGCACTGAACTCTCCCTTTATTCTTGCCTTTTTTAATTGAGAAAGATGCATATTGTCAAAGTCTTCTTTTTAAAATTCGCATCTATCAGCACAATTCGTGAGAATTGACATCATAAATTGTGAGCATTTAGACTGCACGAAAAGTGAATTCGTTTGTGTGGCCAATCAATTGCAATAAGAAACTATCTTTCACAAACAATCAAATTCTGTACTCCAAAATAACCATCCAGTGCCTTCACTGTTTTCAACAGATGCAGGGTGACATCATAGTGACTCTATCTAGCATAATTTCAGGAACCAGCATTTATAATGACAATGAAAATTATCGTTCATACCATCAATGCAGATAAGCGTTGAGGAGGTTTTGCATGGCAGGACCTCGATCGGTTTTTCTTTCTAAATGAGAAGCAACATTAGAGAATTGAAATCTTGCGTTTTTGCTGAGTTACGTGTTCTCTCATCCTTCCTTTTGCAATCAAATGTCCTGAGAGCTAAATCGCCCCTTCGGCAAAGTCATCTCCAAAAAAGTAACAAATAAAGTTTCGGTTCTCTTCTTTTGAAGGCAAGAAATTTGTCGAGTCCAAAAACAAAACCACCATCTCCCACTGGATTTGGACATTTTTCGGCCATTAAGGTTTTTTGAATATTTTCGACATTTATTGTTGCTGCATTAACTGTTTTCTCCCTTCGATTTTCTCAGCTATGTAATTATTATACGAGGCATATAAATTACCAAGTGACAACAAAACATTCCTACTCCATGTGTTGTCACAAAACTGGACATCCAACTCAATTCCTGTTCCATTGTTCATTTAGTGATAACCAGCGAAGCTTCTTTTTTTATACTCACTCTCTATCTTTCCTGTTCATACACCCGTGCACGCAAACCACCTCCCAAAATCGATGTTTTAGCCATTTGGCACCACATCGCCCTTACAATCTGAATGTCTTTTTTTGCAGCAAACATTGCAGTTATACTAATTTTTTCTCGAGGAAAGTGTGGTCTCTCCAGTTGTGTCACTGGCTACCTGGTATCCATGGCAGTGACGGATCTACTGGTCATCATCATTGCTGTTTTACTCAACCGAATTACTGGCATTTATTTCCCGTTCAGTTTCATGTCCGTTACACCGATCTGCAGCCTGCGGATTGCTTTAATATGTGGATCCATAGACTGTTCTGCCTGGTTGACAGTTGCTTTCACCTTCGATCGATTTGTGTCCATTTGTTGTCAGAAATTGAAAATTAATTACTGCACCGATAAAACAGCCCAGTGGATCATAGGAATAGTCTGCACACTGAGTTACCTAAGGAATATCTTCTGGTATTTCATATTTGAACCTCTGTACATAATCGACAATGTTCCCTGGTTCTGTGTTATCAAATTGATATTTTATAAATCACTAGCATGGGCTGCATATGACTTGATCCTCGTGATTTTTAGTCCTTGCCTGCCATTCTTGGTAATTTTACTGCTCAATGCTCTTACCGTGAGGCATATTATAATGGCAAATCGAGCTCGCAGAAGACTCCGAAATCAAATAAGTGGAGACAATCAGAAAGATCCAGAGATGGAGAAGCGGAGAAAGTCCATTGTTTTACTCTTTGCCATTTCCACGAGCTTCATAGTGTTGTATATTTTATATTTTATAACCATAGTCTACGTCCGGATTGCAAACGTTACTTATTTCACGGATTCTGATTTCAGTGACTCAACATTTATTCTCGAAGAAAATGCGTACATGCTTCAATTTTTGTGTTCAAGCGTTAATCCGTTCATTTATGCGGGAACCCAGAATAAGTTCAGAGATGAACTAAAGAGGGGAGTGTTGCGTCTTCTCTCTATGATTCCAAAGTTCAGCACTTCACGAGTTCAGTAAAGAAACACATTAATTCCATACTATGTTGTTATTTCTTGATACACGTATTGGATTCATACATGATATTAAAGTGAAGATCTATCATGGTTTGCTTTGAAACCAGTAGCACTCTGCAAATTGCATAATTTACTACGATAACTACGTGTATCCACATCATAATTATGTAACGTGTTCGCCATTAATTTCCAGTCCATTCCCTGGAGATGACTGCACCTCAATGAGGAAACACAAGTCTCAAGTCATTATTTCATTGAAAAATCAAAACACCTGAGCTCTGATTTGCAATTGATTACCAATTTTAACTCTAACTATGGAAATTCAATATTTATCCACCGCAGCAGATATTGATTATATGTTGCTCTCATATGCTCTGAAATGAAAAGACATGTTTTACACTCACGTTTTTCGCTAGTCACTGTGAACCAACCTGCAACTAGTTATGCATATTTGCAAACATGGTATCAGAGGAAGTAAAAACACAAACAATTATTAAATAAGAGCAATAAATCAGTTTATCTTACTTTTGCCGAACTATGTTGTCAACCCCAAGGATCAAATAATTGTTTCAATAAAATAAGCAATTGTAAGCGCTACAAATGAGAAGGAATGGGAGTTAATAAATTATCTTCAAGTTGATTCATTGACCATATCATCTTTTAACTTTGCATTGATTTGTGATTCGCAAGTTTTCAAACTGATAAAATGGCAATTGAGACATACATTTACCATCACAATCGAATGTTACACATTGTTTCAAAACCAAATAACTAATTAACATTCTATTCCTGGGTGGACTAATACCTCCATATATCTGAACAGTTCAACATATTCTGACCGGAACTGGACAATTGTCAGCTTCGGCCAAACTGATGTCTCAGCCAATGGCAAGCCATCAGGATTGGTTGTGTTTTCTGCTCCTGCTCTCTCTGACTGTTTATCTCTTAATCGCGTATTCTCTCTCTCTCTCCCTCTCCTTTTTTTCTGATTGCCCCATCTAACATTTTCTCAGATTTTTCGCATGTATTGTGCAAACAATAAAAGGGTTCTAAGAGATGCGATTTTTGATAAAATGCGTTGCAAAATTAAAGACAACTGTGGCGTGAGCCCTCTCACTGTCAAGATAATCTCCCTTGAACTTTTATGCTTCCCACAAACAGTGGGGTGAAAGACTTGTACAGATGTTAAGTGAAATATGGAAATTGATTAATGAAGGTAAAGTCGCTACAGTCATATCAGGCCATAGGACTGCTCTCTCATTCGAGAGGAAAGACTGGTGTTGGTTTAGCTTGAGAAGAAGTGTGCTTCCTAATAGCCTTAGACGATGCAGGGGTTTTAACCATGCTGTGTGCGTCAGTGTGCATGGCAAAGTGGCCATCGAGCTGACTGACCAAACTTAATAATGGACGGGTAACATTGTCACAACCCTTCACGTCATTGCTGAGACTGCTTTGAGAGTATTGCGTTGGGAATTGCCTCCCCTGACCTGAGGAAGCTTATAGTTTAATTGCATTGGAACCAAATCAAAGTCAGACCAGAAAATTGGCTGCAAAGGAAATACTTGTCTTGTGAGGGGATATTGAGTAGTTTGGATCGATACTCATGAGAGTTCAGAATAATGAGTGAAAATTTACGAAAGGTACATAATTTGCAAAAGTGAATTGGCAAAGTAAATGGAGAGCATTAAATCGTTTCCGTGCGGGGTGCTTGGAGAACTATTAATTATCCATACCATGGATTCTCAAAACATACCAGACAACACACGGACTTTTCATGATGACAGAATCTCTTTTTGGGCTAGGTGAATAATGAAACTTCAAACAAAACATTACACTCTTTGGGTTATCTTAAGATTAGTTGGCGAACATTATTTCAAAATGTGTCTATTTTATACTGATGGAAATCAAGTACAATTATTGTCCTTGGTTACTTCATTTCTCTCATATTATTTTATTCAATTCATTCCAGAATCAACACAACTAGCTGAAGATAATAAAGAATTTCGAATAGAGCACATTTATGTAATTATGTTGTTCAAGATCTTTTTGAAGTCCATTTTTGAAAGTCGCCAATTGTGCTCAACGCTGACATTTGACTGCCTTATGTCCATTTGGCGCAGTGCATTACCTTCAGTTCTGCCATCAGCAGCTTTGCATTCTGATACTGTAAAATTCATGCGTACAGCTCCTCTGTCTTAACCTACCCTGCCCAAAAGAAAAACCACTTCGACCCTTGGTATTTTCACGGAAGGGCCAATTTGATGTTGAGAATGCTATTCCAAATACTTTTGATAGCCAACCATTCAGATGCTGTGAGGTGCCCCTAACGAACACAAATAAATAACAACTTCCATTATCTTCTGCCTTTACCCTTTTAAAATAGGGATGTATATCTCGGAATAATGAGGGCAGCGTATTAAACGGCGTCTCTGGAGGCAACATGATATGGTAGACGATAAAAACATGACCCCTATCGCTACCATGATCATCATCATCTGAAAATGAACTGTTCCCATCAGACAGTTATACTATTTGATACAGATTCTAAAAAAAACGATTTCCATCACGCACTTGTAATGGATTATTTGAGCCCAGTGGCTGACAAAATGGCAAGTTGCAATTGTACATGTGTAGAAACTGTTGACATATTATTGAGCAGCTTTGGCGACATTTCGCAAAATATTGTCTCATGGTATTTTCTAATTTCACTGGCAAACCTGAGCTGGCTCACGAAGTTTTAAACATATTCCCCAATGTTCTGGCTTGTTGGTGGAAATCGTATACATTTAGTACATTTGTCACTGGTATGCTGACGCTGGAGCAAATCAAGTTCATTAAGATTTTGTTGATTTCACCTGTAATAAAATACGATTCAATCGACCCACACGTCGATTTGAATTCATCCAACAATGGCCAATTTGTTACTCTGCTGTCGATGCGTGGAACTTGAATTGTGCATGAACACAAGGAGACATGCATGTTAGTGTCACATATTCCCTTTTCATAACCAGGCTTGCAGTAGTCATATGAACGTGAAAAGACTGAGGAGTAGTGACGATATTCATCATCCTTTCAATGGCTGTTCAGAAATGTCCTGCACCGATTGGGCATTTCAGCTGTGAAGTTTGGAAAAAGAGAAATGCTTTTTGTTCGCTCTCTCTTTCTCTCTCTCTCTCTGTTAGTTCGCTGGGGTATAGAAGTCTGCCCGAACTGATGTTCTGATTCGAACTCTTGTTTACACAGAAGAAATCCGATCCCGGAGTGATCTCTGGCTCGATGTACCATCGCCTTTGGCTTTGCTTTGTAGTTACATGGTGTTCAATTATTGACAACTGCTATCGAGTGTACTTTGTAGAAAGTACAAACGATAATTGCACTTGCATATAACCAACATTACCATGAGTCCTCTATTAAATATAAGGTCGGTTAGGTAACCACGGCAGATTGTCTGCCCACGCTACACCAACAAGTCGTTAGGCATTTCTTGACAACAATCTACAAATTTCACAAAACAGCTGTTGTGTATGTTTTCTTAAATTCAGAAACGTTTCTGTAAGTTTATCCCAGTCACATTACATTAACACGAGTACCTCCCAACGTCGTGAGAAACTCGAGTTCAACGGAAAAATGGGCTCCCTCTGTCCATTCGATATTCCTTTAAACTGGCTCTTGAGTGATGTCCAAACCCCTTAGCTTCAAGGTATGTCGACAGGGCACTACTGTCACCAGCAATCCGAGAACCAAGAACAATACTTTCCACGACTCTTCATGTGCTCCTCAGAAAGGCAATGTGATGGTGGGTTCAGGGCTGCTCTTTTACACAAATTCATGAAAAATTTCAAAGATATTCATTGAGCACTCGGTGAACTGCTTCAAGTCATATAACTAAAATGAGCTGTTGATATCAATATGAGCTCTCATCAACGAATAAACGTGACTTCGGAGGTATTGCTCCATTTCCACAGTGGAAATGCCTTATAGAAAATTAATTAGTGAAGTGTGGAAGGAATCATTTATTTTTCTGACTGTTTCATTAGTCTGCGAAGGTTGTAGACATTTGTTACTTGAAATAATTGTTTGAAATTCCAAAGTGCTAAATGTTAAAACAAAAACCTCAGCACCCTTTTTTTGCCCATTGTTCAATCACTAGTTCACATTTCGGCTTTGTATGCAGTTTTTACCCATATCACACCCCCACCCATGGTCGATCCCACCATGCCCCAACATTGAAAGCGAAGGTTGCTTCTGCTGCTGTTGGCCCTTCAGGAAGCAGATTCCAGGCCCAAGCAAAGCATGGCAAAGCAATGGCCGACTGGTATTGTGGCTGGATTGTTCATCCAGAAAACTGGGTAATGTCCTTGTGGGGCAGGGTTCTTTACCCACCATGGTAGATGGTGAAATTTTAATTCAATAAAAATCTGGAATTAAGCGTTTAATGATGATCGCCATTCCAGCGCCCGCGAACACGGAGCATGCAACATCCAATTTCAGTAATGTCCGTTCGGGAAGGATGCCACCATCCTCACCTGGCCTGGCTGTCAAGTGACTCCAGATCCAAAGCGATGTGCCAGAAATGAATTTCAAAAACCACAAAATTGTCACCATCTTCCTCGGGTTCCTTTTGAACAATGACCTCTCGGGGAGTTTCTTGTAATTATTGAACTTCATGGCTGAGATGGTCTCCCTAGCCAAACTTCAGAAGACATGACTAAGACTGCTGCTTCCCCTTCTTCAGCAAGCATTGCACGTCAAAAAATCAGATTCCTCGTTTATTACCACACTGTTAGTGCCGGCTTCCTGTTGACAAATTAGATAGATTGTTTCTTAATTTTAATGAGAGACAATAATTCATAATACTTAACGGGTTCTGATGGACTCTGAGGGTACAATTTCCTCAGAAAATAATCGGCAAATCATTGTCTAGCTAACTGTCGATCAAGTTTCTCTTGCCACCCCTTTCTCTTCATCTCTCCTTCAGCTCTCTTCTTCCTGACATTTCTTTTTATTTTTGACCCCACTCTATTAATTTGTCTTCCTCTCTCTTTGAACATTGCATGGGAGCGAATCCCTTTACCCACATCCTTGAAGTTCATTTCTCATTTGTGAAATGCCGTCAATCACATCCACCCCATAAAGGATGACTTTATCTACAAAACACATGAGTCATCATGGACAATAGATTAATCATCTCGAATTCTGTGGAAGTCCAAGGTAGTTTACTCAAAACCCTGAGATTTCTTCATAATTCCACACAAACGACTGAGATTCTAATCTAATCCTTTTAAACCATCTCTGACCAGAGGGCATACTCTGAAATTGTCTGAGATACGTATATAACACACTCGAATTCTTTAGGTCACCAGCATTATCGGCTGAAAACCTCGAAGATCTTGGGTAATCGGCTTGACTTCACAAGGTATCCAGAAAATACATTTGCCTATTCTGCGACCCCAAGCAAATTTTCTGTAAACCTCTGGGACTGCATTCAAGTGCGTTTCGAAGCAGTGAGACCTGAGCCATACCTCTTGAATCATCTGTGGCAAACGTCGAATAATTTCAGATGTTTTGGAGATTAAATTGAATCCTCTCAAAACCCAGATTCATTTTCTATAATCATTTGCGGACAAGGTCTAATCCAACCAAAACTTCTGGGACAGCATATTAATGCTGTCGAGCATCTTGGAACACTAGCCGAATCCTTTCAAATTTTCTGGGAACACAGGTTTATCATCTCCGATCTTCGCATCATCAGCCTGATCCAACGAAATCCTCCAAGATTCCAAATTTATCTTCTCTTATCTCTGAGAACTCAGGCATTCAAATAATATTCAACCCCAGGCTAATCCTGCAGAACCATCCAGGTCCAGAAACTCATCTTCCTGAATCTTCTGCTACTCTTGGCAATTGGTCACCCTCCTCTCCAAGCCAACCCTTCCTCTCCAAACATTTAAATCTTCTACGAAGGCGGGAGACTCTCTCGGTTGATCTCAGGGAGGAGCTTTTCTTTTCTACACAACAGAGAACCCAGAAAAAATCACGTGAATCGACCTGGACCGGATGCTGACCCTCTGATTTCACTAGGAACACAGGCTGATCCTATCAAAACCCCTGGAATCCCATGCTAATCTCTTAATATTATCTATGGGCATCAGTTAATCTCCCTTAATTCTTTTGGACAACTGCCTAATGATCTGGAAATCACCAAGACTCCAGATACATTCACTCAAGACCTCTGAGGCCACTGATAATCCACTCAAACTCTCTGGCACATCAGTAAAACGTTTCGAATACTTTGGGACACGGGCATCACCAACTAAAATCCTCTGATAACACAGGAGTGCTCACAAGCTGGGGCCCCAGTTAATCATTTCGAGCCATGTATGACCAGGGAGTAAATGACTGGAATCGTCAGTTTCCTGATATAAACATTTCTAAAACTTTGAGGATATAGTTAATCATTTCTAATGCTGAGTGACTCCAGCCCAATGCTCTCACACTCATGTCCAATCTTATCTGCGTTCCACAACGAGTTTTTCCATGCAATATCTCCTCTGAAACTCCACTTCCCCCACCAATCCATCCTGCGCACACAGCATCTTCCCTCGCCGCCGCAAGTAGTGTAAAATGTCGGCCCACACCTCCGACAAAGCCCCCAAAGTATATTTTCACATCAGGCAGACATGATCCTGCCGATCCACCAGCTTCATCTAATGTTCTCACCGTGGGCCTCTCTACATTGTAGCGACAGGACGCTAACTCATAGAAGTTTTCAGGGAAAATCTCTAGTACAACACTTAACAAGGAACACCACCACCCTGTGCCCGACTACGGCACCATCTTCGGCACTCCCCCAAGGTCATGCAAAACGGCCTCCTCAAACGCCAAATCCAAGCCAACCAATAATTGCAGGAAGAACTCCACATCTTGCACCTCGCGAAATTTCAAAGACCTAGCATCAACATTGATTTCGCTAGTTTCCAATCTTCCCAACATCCACCTCATCCCAATTACAACCCTCCAATACAGCACAGCCTCCTTGATCTCGTCTATTTGTATATCTTCCTTCCCGCCCACCTGCTACATCCACCCCAGCAAGCTATGAATCATGTTCTCTTCCAGATTACCAAGCAACAGTTCACAGATACTGATCTGATTAATGGTCAAAGATGCCCTCACTGGTTTAGCACATTGTCACACTTTAGAGTCCTGAAATAAAGTGTCTGCAGTGAAGTTCCAGACCACGATTTTTTTAATTCGTTCTCTTTTATAAAACAGCCAGCTACATATTGACCAAAAGCCACTGTTGTGCTCTAAGACTTACATGACACGTTAATTTACAATGATAAGGATTAATGCAGTGCAGTGATGAGAAAGAGCATTAACTCGCGACATAGATGAAGTGTGTCTGACACAACTCATTGGAGTTAATCAATCAAAGGTGTGATGAAACATGTCGGATTCTTAATGTGCTTGAGATTTGAAAAGTTGAGAGGATGCTTACCCTGATGGGAGCGCCAAGGTCTGTTATCGTAATTTCAGAATAAAGCGGACGATGTTAAAACAGAGATTAGGAAGAATTTCAATTCAGAGTCGCAAGCCCTTTACACCAAGCTGCAGGACCATAATTCAGGCTGTCATTGACAAATCGTTGATCAATACGAAAACCAAAGGTCATAAGAAAAATACTGGGAAGCAGACACAAGGAATTAAACTCAACCACGATCCCAAAGAACAGCAGAACACGATGGACCGGCCAAAGACCTCATCCTGTTCTTGTCACATATGGTTATCAAGTGAACTGTAGAGAGCGCTGTAACAGTACACAGCCTCAGTGGGTATTCCAGTGCAACGGCTGCGGACAGTTCTTTCAGTTGGAGTCAAATAAAAGTTGAGAGAATCAATATGCCTGCTTTCTCAATTAATTAAAATTAATCTGATCATCCAGCCGGACGAAGCAAAGATCCTGAAATGATGGCGATCCTGTGAAAATATCAGGGTAATTCCAAAAATGTATATCCTCACCTGAGCTGGTCACCCAACTGAGCAGTCACACCAGGGACAAACTATTCCCTTCCTCCATGTGCAGGATCGATCCAATCCGAATTCGAATGCTGAGCCCATGGAAAATTACATGGTGTTACAGAGTTGTGTTCTGGTCGTATTTCATTCGTCGTATCACATCCGGCTTCACCTCCCCTTTATATTGCACTATTAGGACAGTAAGCCCTCCTACCAGTTGCAATCAAACAAAACTGAATAACTGCAGATAGAGACATTGGGTCAGATTGGGGACAGACGGGGAGAAGTGTAGGCGAGCGCTCGATGGAGTTCAGGAACTGGTGGGAGAGGCAATATAACAACGTGGCCTCTTCTCTGTTATATCAGCACACTAACTGCCCCATGCAATCTTCTCTATCGCTGTACCAAGATGGCTAATATTGTCACAGACCGTGACATACTCCTGGCAATGGTGTGTGATCCCATTCCTAATCTGTTAGCCTAGCAATTTCCCGTGACCCTATTCACACTCTGTTCCCGTATCAATGGACTGTGAATCCAACAAAGTTCTGTATGCGTAACCACAACCTGTGCGACCATCCACACTTTCTTTCCCTAGCAACCCCAGCAACAGCATGTGAACCAATTCTCACCCTGTTAAACGATCAATCGTCTGTGAATCCATTCCAACTCTATTCTTCGAGCAACATCCTTTCAGCCCTTCGCCATTCTGTTCCGCTGGGAAGAACTTTAAACCATCTTCACTCTGTTCCTCTAGCAACAGCCTGTGAAACCATACCCACTTTTTTTTTTCTGGTAGCGTCGGCCTGAGCAAGCACTCCACTCTGTTTTCCTCGCAACTACCTCTGAGCCCAACATCAATCTGTTCCCCTTACAACATCCTGTGAATATATCCCTCCTCTGTTTCTCTAGCAGCGTCCTGAGAAATCAAAGCAGTAAGAATTCAGGTATACGATCAGTTATCCGGTCAGAACAGCCCATGAACTCATAATTTGCACGACACCATAATAAAACGTTTGAATTCATCGCCAGTCTTTTCTCCCCGCAACAGTCTGAATCCATTCCCACTCATTTTTATTTTTCCTAGCAATGCCCCGTGATGGCATCTGTTCCTTCGATCATTGCATCCCTACTCAGTTCTGCGAGCAACAGCTTGTGAAGACATCATCATCTGCTCTCCGTACTATGACAAATAAACTAATTTCCACTGTGTTCCCGCAGGAAGGGCCTCTGAAACTATTCCCACTCTGTTCGTGTCACATTGGCCTGTGAAACAAAACCCGTTGGCGTCATTCAGAATGGCATGCAAACCCACGATTTGAGGGAAGTCCGAGCAAAGACCTTTGAACTCATTACAATCTGTTCTCCCGATAAACAGCCCGTGATCCCCATCATCACACTGTTCCTGAAGCAGTGGCCTTAAAACCCGCCCTCTCTGTTTTACCCACGAAACGACATGTGACCCCATCCCCACTCTGTTCTCTGAGCAATGGCCTGTGACACAACTACATTCTGTTGGAAAGGCAACGGCCTCTGAATCCATCCCAACTTTATTCTCCTATCAACTATCTGTGACACCATTCTCATGTGTTACCCTCACAACGGGCTGTGGCACGAAACGCACTCTGTTCTTGCAATGGCCTCTGAACTCATGCTGCCTGTTCTCTATCAAAACACTGTGACCCAATTTCCATCATACTCACCAGCAACGGTCTGTCAATCCATTCCCACTCTATTGTGTGCAACCAGCTCCGGTCTGTTTCCGTTGGAACTGACTGTGATCCTATCCCTGAACTTTATTCCTTGCAATGGCCTGTGAACTCATCGTCAATCTGCTGTCCTAAACCGGATAATGAACTATTGCTCATTCTGTTCTCAGAGTAACCGCCAATGAACACATCCCAACTCTGCTCTCCTAGTAACAGCCTATGATCCCCTCCCCTGCTGTTCTCCTAACAATTTTGTAACTCCTTCCCAGACTCTTCTCCTGGCAACGACCTGTGACACTATCTCCACTCCATTTCTGCAACAACAGCATCTGAACCGATTCTCATTGTTTCCCCGAGCAGTGATGTATATACCCATTCCCAGCCTCTTCCCGTATCAAAGGCCTGTAACCCCATTGTCACTGAATTCTCCTTGCAACAAACTGAGAGCTAAACTTCACTCTGTTTTCTGATGGACTGCCATTGACACTATTCCCCATCTGTTCTTCCAGCAACAGCCTATGACTCATCACTATTATGTTTCCAGAGCAATTATCTATGAAGCCATTCCGATTCATTTGCCGTACCAACGAACTTTGAACGCATTCTCATTCATTTTTATTTGAAAGAGAATGTAAATTCATTCCTGCACTGTTCTCGGAGCACAGCCTGTGTCTCCATACCTACATTGTTACTAGCAACTGCTTATGAACCCATCCCCTCTCTCTAAGCTCGTGATAACCTGTGAACACATCCTCATTTCTTTCTCCTTGCGAGAGACGGTGAATTCGTTCCTGCTTTGTCACTGTAACGATAGACTGTCAATCGTTTCCTACTCTGTTTTCCTCGGAACAGCCAGTGAGCCAATTCCCACTATGATCCCCGAAGCTAAGATCTATGAACCCACCCCCATCCTGTTCAGCGAGTCATGGTCTGTGAACCCATCCCAACTCTGGCCATCTAGAAACAGCCAGACAACACATCCTCACTCTGTTCCCCTAGCAACGGACTTTTAACCATACTGAAATTGATCCCCTGACAATGTTATGTGAGTCAATACCCACACTCTTCCTAATGCAACGTGCTGAGAACCTATTCTCATTCTCTCCTCCTTGAAACAGACTGTCAACCGATCCCTTTCTGTTCTCCTCGCCATCTCCACGGAAGAAATCTGAACTCCGTTCTCCCAGCAACAGGATTTGAACGCATCCATACTCTGTTCCATGCGCAACGGCTGTAATTTTATCCCTACATTGCTGTTTCGGAAACTGCTTGTGAAACCATTCCCATTTCTGTTTACCTGACAAAGGCCCGTGAATCCATCCTCACTCTTTTCTCCAAAGAAAACCAAAGAACCCATGCCTATTCTACTCTACCGGCAATGTACTATCAACCCATCCCAGTCTGTTGCCCTCGTAAGGAAACGTTAATCCGGAATCACGCTTTTTTCTCGCACTTGCCTCTAACTCCATTCCCACTCTGCTGTCCTGGCAACTGCCTATGAACCTAGACCCACAATGTTGCCATGGGGAAGGCCTGTGAACCCCTTCTCACTCTGGTTATCTATCAATAGACTGTGAAATCATTCCCGCTCTGTCGAACTAGCAATAGCCTGTGAACCGTTTCACACCCTTTTTACCCTAGCAATAGTCTGTGAAACCATTCTCTATATTTTCCCTCGCAATAAGTTATTAAACCATTCACACTCTGCTACCCAAGCAATAGTGTTTGAACCGATCCACAATCTTTTCTCCTACAAATGGCTTGTGAACACATCTCCTTGCTGTTACTCTGGCAACAGCCTGTGGCTTCAGCCCAACTCTGTTCCCCTATCAACAGAATGTTAGCACATCGAATCTCTTTTCAGCTAATGTCCAGTGAACCCGTTCCCATTCTGTTCTCCTTGCAATAGCCTTTGAACAAATCATCACTCTTTTCGTCGTGCAAGAGACTGAATCAATTCCTGCTCTCTTACCATAACAAAAGCTCCACAGCTACTCTGTTCTCCTTGCAACCACCAATGAATCAATTCCCACGCTATTACACGAGAAAATGCCTGTGAATCTATCCGTAATATTCATGCGAGCGAAAGCCTGTGAACACATGCTCACTCTTTTACACTTGAAAGAGTCTCTGAATCCGTCCCGGATCTGTTACCGTATCAACAGCCAGTGACCCACTCCTATTTTGTTCTCCGAACGACAGCCTGTGGTCCAATTCCCACTCTATTTCCCGAGCAAGGTACTGCATACCCATCCCTGTATACATCTACATTCTGTTCTACCAGCAATGCCATCACTGCTGTGTTCCTGTAACAACGGCCTGTTAACCCATCACCACTCTTTTATGCCGGCGAATGCCTCTGACTCAACCCCTACACTGTTCCCCTGGCAACCGACTTTTCAGTTATCTCAAAACTGTTCTAGCAACACCTTGTTCATCTATCCTTCCACAACGCTATCCAGCAAGGACATGTGAATCCTTTCACTCCATTTATCTAGCACAAACATGAGAAGATATTCACATTCTGTTTCTCAAGAAAGAGCCTGTAACTACATTCCGACTCTCTTCTCCGAGAAAGAGCCTGGAAACACATAGCAGCGCTGTTACCTTGGGAATAGCCTCCAAGCCTATCCTGTTCCCGTGTCAACAGCCTGTGATCTAATCTACACTTTGTTTCCCGAGTGCCAGCCCGTAACCCGATCCCAACATTGTGTAACTCGCAGTGGCCTGTAAGCTCATTAGGTCTCCTCACAAAGCATATTGAGCCCATCCACGCCCTGCTTTCCCACCAATGCCTTGTGATACATCGCCATTCTGTTCTCCTCCCAACAGAGTGAACCCATCCCAGCAACGGCCCATGAACCCATGCCCACTCTGTTACAAAAATCGCCTCTGAATCATTCCCCACAATTTTCCCATGGTAACGTCCTCTGACCTCTTTCTTGCTGTTTAGACAGCATGGCCTGTGAACCTATCCACGCTCTGTCCCCCACGCAACAGCATGCAATCACATCCCCAAACTGTCTCCCTCGTAAAAGACTGCTAACTGTGTACCCCTATAGACGACCTGAGAGCTCATTCAGACTCTGTTCTGTTGGAAACAACTCATGATCCCATCGCAACACTGTTCCACACACCAGGGCAGAAGAACCAATCCCCTCACTCTTTTCCTCGCAACGATGTGGGAAATCGTCCCCAATGCGTTCTCCCAGCAACATCCTATACTCGTCTTCACTCTGTTCTCTCAGCAATGGTCGATGGACACAGCTCCACACTGTTACCCGAGCAATAGCTGGTGACCCCGACCCCCGCCTGTTCGATCAGCAACAGCATTTGGCTCCATACACAATGTTCTGCAGAAACGTCATGTGAAACCTAGCGTTCTCCTAGCAACGCTTTTGACTCTAGCCCCATTCTGTTCTCCGAGCAATGACCTGTGACCTCATCCCCACACTCATCTCACAGCGCTGCCTGTGGCTCCCGTAAACAATGTTTCCCTAGCAACGTCCCCTACCCATCCCCAACCTGTTAGACAAGCAACGTTCTGTAGACCCATCCTAAATCTGATCCCCCAGAAACTACCTGTGACCAATCTTTGGCTCTTTTCTCTTCGTAACGGCCTGTGAAACCATTCCCACTCTCTTTGCCTACCAAGCGACTGTGAACCGATCAACACAGAATTGTCATACCGACATCCTGTGAATATATCCCAACACAGGTCCCCGAACAACGTTTGCAGAATCCATATGCACGCTGCTCTCCAAGGTCGGACTTTGACCCAATCCCCATTCTGAACGCCTCGCAACAGGCTCTGACCCTTTTACGATTCTGTTTCCCTTGTGTAGCCCCGTGAACCCATCTGCATTCTGTTTTTCTCGCAACAGTCTGTGATCCCATCTCTACTCTGTTCTCTGAGCAATGGCTTGTGATCCAATCCTCACGCTATTCCCCTAGCAATGGCCTCTTAACCCATTCGTTCTCTGTTCCCACAGCAAATGCATTTGACACCACCATGCATTTGTTCACCCAGCAACGTCCCGTGAATCGTTCCTCACTCTCTTCGCCTGGCAGCGGCCTGTGTCCCCATGCTCACTCTATTCCACTAGCAGCGGTCTGTGAACCCATCCCCACTGTGTACTCCTCGCCATGTTCAGTGAACCTATCCCGACTCAATTTTCCTAGCGCTGGACTGTGAATCCATTCGCCATTCTTTTCATCGAGCAATGGATTGTGAACTTATCCCAACTTTGTTCTCCTTGCAAGACCTGTGAAGCTATCCCCATAATGCTGATCAATCAACTTCCTGCGAAACCATTCCTAACTATGGTTCCCAGGCAACAAGCTGTGAAGCCAAACTCACTTCGACTCACAAAAGTCGAAGTACTAATGGCTAATCTATTATGTCATCAGTATCCTGTGCTGCCAGCCATGCTTTGTTTCTTCTTGAAATACTTGTCATCCCATCACAACGTTTATTCTTCCAGCAAGGGCCTATATTTGCCATCTGAGGTAGTTTGGGTTGAGGTTAGGAATAGGAGAGGTGAGGTCACCCTGTTAGGAGTCTTTTACAGGCCTCCTAATAGTCCGAGAATCGTTGAAGAAAGGATTGCGAAGATGATTCAGGAGAAGAGTGACAGTAATAGGGTGATTGTTATGGGAGACTTTAACTTTCCTGATATTGATTGGGAAAGCTATAGCTCAAGTCCGTTAGATGGGTCAGTGTTTGTGCAATGTGTGCAGGAGAGTTTCCTGACACAATATGTAGATAAGCCAACAAGAGGTGAGGACATACTGGATTTGGTTCTGGGTAACGAACCAGGCCAGGTATTAGAACTAGAGGTAGGTGAGCACTTTGGGGACAGTGACCACAATTCGGTGATTTTTACTCTAGTGATGGAGAGGGATAAGTGTGTACTACAGGGCAAGAGTTATAGCTCGGGGCAGGGAAATTATGATGCGTTGAGGCATGACTTAGGATGTGTGGATTGGAAAAGTAGATTCCAAGGCAAGAGCGTAATTGATATGTGGAACTTGTTCAAGGAGCAACTATTGAGTGTCCTTGATAAGTACGTACCTATCAGGCAGGGAGGAAAGGGTCGTGTGAGGGAGCCGTGGTTTAATAAGGAGTTGGAATCCCTTGTAAAATGGAAGAGGGCGGCCTTTGTAAAGATGAGGCATGAAGGTTCAATAGGGGCGATTGAGAGTTATAAGGTAGCCCGGAAGGACCTGAAGATAGAGCTAAGAGCAGCAAGGAGGGAACACGAAAGGTCCTTAGTTGGTAGGATTAGGGAAAACCCTAAGGCTTTCTATAGGTATGTCAGGAATAAAAGAATGACTAGGGAAGGAATAGGTCCAATCAAGGATAGTAATGGGAAGTTGCGTGTGGAGGCTGAAGAGATTGGGGAGGGCTGAATGAATACTTTTCGTCAGTATTCACTCAGGAACAGGACATTGTTGTCGATATGAATACTGAGGCACGAATAAGTAGAATGGAAGGCTTTGACATATGTAGAGAAGAGGTGTTGGAAATTCTTGCAAGGGTGAAAATAGATAAGTCCCCTGGGCCTGATGGCATTTATCCTAGGATACTCTGGGAAATAAGGAAGGAGATTGCAGAGCCATTGGCCTTGATTTTTGTGTCCTCTATGTCGACAGGAGTAGTGCCAGAGGACTGGAGGCTAGCAAACGTGGGTCCCTTGTTCAAGAAGGGGAGTAGGGAAAATCCTAGTAACTATAGGCCAGTGAGTCTCACTTCTGTTGTGGGCAAAGTCTTAGAGAGAATTGTAAAGGATAGGATTTATGCACGTCTGGATAAGAATGATGTGATCAAGGATAGTCAGCATGGTTTTGTGAAGGGCAGGTCGTGCCTCACAAACCTTATTGAATTCTTTGAGAAGGTGACTAAGGAGGTAGATGAGGGGAAAGTGGTAGATGTGGTATATATGGATTTTAGTAAGGCGTTTGATAAGGTCCCCCATGGTAGGCTACTGCAGAAAATACAAAGATATGGCATTGAGGGTGAGTTGGAGGTTTGGATTAGGAATTGGCTCTCTGGAAGAAGACAGAGGGTAGTAGTTGATGGCATTTTGGAGTGCCGTCACTAGCGGTGTTCCGCAAGGATCTGTTTTGGGACCATTGCTGTTTGTCATTTTTATAAATGACCTGGAGGAAGGGTGAGAAGGTTGGGTGAGCAAGTTTGCGGATGATACGAAAGTCGGAGGAGTTGTAGACAGTGAGGAAGGATATGGCAGGTTACAGCAGGATATAGAGAAGCTGCAGAGCTGGGCAGAAAGGTGGCAAATGGAGTTCAATGTAGCTAAGTGTGAAGTGATTCACTTTGGTAAGAGTAATAAAAAGATGGATTACTGGGCTAATGGTAGACTACTTGGTAGTGTGGAAGAGCAGAGGGATCTTGGTGTCCATGTACACAGATCTCTGAAAGTTGCCACCCAGGTAAATAGTGCAGTGAAGAAGGCATATGGCATACTGGCTTTTATTGGTAGAGGAATTGTGTTCCGGAGTCCTGAGGTCATTTTGCAGTTGTATAAGACTCTGGTGCGGCCGCATCTGGAATATTGTGTGCAGTTTTGGTCGCCATACTATAGGAAGGATGTGGAGGCACTGGAACGGGTGCAGAGGAAGTTTACCAGGATGTTGCCTGGTATGGTAGGAAGATCCTATGAGGAAAGGCTGAGGCACTTGGGGTTGTTTTCATTGGAGAAAAGAAGGTTTAGGGGTGATTTGATCGAGGTGTACAAGATGATTTGGGGGTTAGATAGGGTTGACAGTGAGAACCTTTTTCCACGTTTGGAGTCAGCTATTACAAGGGGGCATAGCTTTAAATTAACGGGGGGGTAGATATAGGACTGATGTTAGGGGTAGGTTCTTCACTCAGCGAGTCGTAAGTTCATGGAATGCCCTGCCAGTAGCAGTAGTGGACTCTCCCTCTTTATGGGTATTTAAGCGGGCATTGGATAGGTATATGGAGGATAGTGGGTTAGTGTAGGTTAGGTGGGCTTTGATCGGCGCAACATCGAGGGCCGAATGGCCTGTACTGCGCTGTATTCTTCTTCTTCTTCTTCTTCTAAACTCCATAGACACATTGTTCGCCATGCATCTGCCTGTAAAATTATTTTGAGCCCTGTTCTACTGTTTTCCGCCTGTGAATCATAACTCACAATCTTTCCCCAGAAAAGGCATGTGCACCCATTCCCACTGTATTTATGAAGTAATAGCCTATGAAACCATTCCCACTCTGTTTACTAAGTAACAGCCAGTGGAATCATTCCCACTCTATTTACCTCGCAATAACCTGTGAACATATTCCCACTGTCTGTGCCTCGCAACATCTTGTTAGTTCGTTGTTTCATCTGCAGGAAGATCGAGAGCATCGACCAGGAGCTAACGGTGAGGTGAATTAATGATCTAAATGCATACTTTGTGAACAGGCGGCTCACAAACTGAACAGGAGTGGACGCGGGACTGCCGATTGGATGAACTAATATATTTAGGTTTTAGTAGTACTAGAAGCACTACGTAGGTCATGTCTCCGGCACACCGTCCTCTTCTAACCAAAAAAAAGTTGTGTGCATTGGATTTTTTTTCCATAGTCTCTTTGGGAATTTATTATCGCAGGAATGGAGTTTAGGGCGACTGATCAATCCTCCCACAGAACGTGAGAGGTGTGATTCACCACTGTTTTTCCTGTTGACATCATCTGCGGGATGTGAACCCAACTCCAGCTCCACGGAAGGGAACGGAAACCAGTTTTGGATAGATTTCTGATCATTCAAGAGGCGGCGAGGGTTAACGAGAGGAGTTACAAGTAGGGAGTCACACCTCAAGTGCGAGATAAAGGCAGATGGCTTTCGGTCAGGGGACAGAAAGGGAAATTGCAGGCGGTGCAAGGAACTCCTGTGGCGAGTCCCCTCAATATTAAGTGTCCCGTTTTGGATACTGTTCGGTGGGACACCATACCAGGTTTGAACAATGGGACACAGGGCTCGGGCATAGCATTTGACCCTGTTGCTGAGAAGGGAAGGGGGTCGATGATCATAGCATTAGTCATTGTGGACTGCATCATGATTGGGGCAAATAGGAGGTTCTTTGTGAATGAGAGACTCACGGTTTGTTTGCTGTCTCTCAGATGCCAGGGTTTGTGATTTCGTGGATGCATTTTCAGGATACGTGAGGGGACGGGAAGCAGCCCCACGACATGGTTCATATAGTCAACAGCGAGATAGGTAGGAAAAGGGATTGGGGATTTCAAGCAGAATTACAGGGAGCTCCGTGGGAAGCATAGTGTGACAACAAATAGAACATGCGGCTACTGGGATGTTAAGAGTTAGAGTTTCGGATACATGGATAGTTGGGGCTTATTCTGGGATAGGTGGGACATCTACACGCAGTATAGTCTGGAGCTGAACCAGTCGGGTACCTTTACCCTTGGGGGAAAGTTTCTAATACTCTATGGGAAGGGTTGACTTAATTGAGCTGGGCATGAGAACCTAGATTGTAGTTCCGTTATAGAGGAGTGAGAGAAGTGAGGTCAGAAATTAGATTTCAGGTTCTCAAGAGTTCACAGACAAGCAGGAATGTGGTTTGAAGCCTGTCTACTTCAACTCCAGGAGCATCCGGAATAAGGTAGGTGACCTTGCAGCATGGATTGGTACCCATACATACCATTTGTTGCAAGTTCGCGGTCATGGATAGAGCAGGGACAGGAATGGTTGTTGCAGTTTCTGGGATTTATGTTTTCAGTCGGAACAGAGAGGAGGAGTGGCATTGTCAGTCAAGCACAGTATAATGCTGGCAGAAAAGATGTTTGAGTACTCGCCTACTGAGGTACTTCCTGTTGTGGGTAGAAGTATGAAATGAGTGGTCAAACTGTTGTTAGTTATCTACAGGGCTTCGAATAGATCGAGCGATGTAGAGGAACGGATAGCAAAGCTGATTCTGGATTGGAGCTTGAATAAAATGCCGGTTGATATGGAGGCCGATAACTTTCCAAATATTGACTGAAAAAACTAGAGTTCGAGTGCTTTAAATGGGTCAGTTTATGTCCAACGTGTGCAGGATTGTTTCCTGACAGAACAAGTAGACTAGCCAACAAGGGGCAAATCCACATTGGATTTAAAACTGCGAATTTAACAAGGCCAGGTTTTGAATTGGAAGTATAAGCACTTTCCTGGGAGTAAACAAAATTCCGTTATGTTTACTTTCACATTAGAACAGGATAGGTATATGAAATAGGCAAGTTTCAGTGCCGGAGGAAAGGCAATTATGATGCTATTAGGCAAGATTTCGGGTGCATACGATGGGGAAGGATACAACGGGAGATTGGAACAATTGTATGTGGAGCTTATAATCTGAACAGCTCCTTCGTGCCCTTGAAAAGTGTGTTATAATCAGGCACTACGGAAGTAATCGAGCGACGACCTTGGTTAACTAGGGCAGCTAAACTCTTGTCAAGAGCAAGAAGAAGGCATAATATAGGATGAGACGTGGAGGCTCAGTCAGGGTGGTTGAGAGTTACAAGTTAGTCAAGAATGGCCTGAACAGAGAGCGAAGAAAAAGCAGGAGGGGGCATGAGAAGTCGTTGGCTGACAGGATCAAAGAAAGCCCTAAAGATTTATATCGGTATTTCAGAACTAAAAATAAATACGAGAGAATAATTAGGGCCAGTAAAGTATAGTTTTGGAAAATTGTTCGCGGAGTCCAATGAGATATGGAAAGCCCAAATTAAATAAACTTTATTTGTTTTCACACGAGAAGAAGACATTACAGTTGAGAAGAATACTAAGATGCCGGCTACTAGACAACACGTGATTGAGTGCCACGAGGAGGAGATATTGGCAATTCTTGAGAGTGTTAAAATAGATAAGTAACCGGGCTGGATCCCATCATTCGTATAATTTTCTGGGAAGCCAGGGAGAAGATTGCAGAACCATTGGCTTTGATCTATATGTCGTCATTATCTACAGGAAGAGTCCTAGAAAACTGTAGGATAAAAAATTTTGTTCCCTTGGTCAAGAAAGGGATGAGAGGCTACCTGAAAAGCTTACACCAGTGTGCCTGACTTCGGTTGTGGATAAAGTGTTGGAAAATGTTATAAGAGATGGCATTTATAAACATCTCGAGAGGAATATGTTAATTAGAGATTGTAAAAACGGTTTTGCGAAGAGTAGGTCGTGTATCACCAATCTTATTGAATTATTTTAGATGGCAAATAAACAGGTGCATGAGGGTAAAGCAGTTGATGTGCTCCGCATGCATTTCAGTAAGGTGTTCAACAATGTTCCCCACATTTCGCGACTGCACAAAATACAGAGGCATAGGATTGGTGGTGAATTAGCGGATGGATAAGAAAATGACTCGCTAAAATAAGAGAGAGGTTGGTGGTTGATTGGAAATATTCATCCTGGAGTTCACTTGCTATTGTCGAATCGCAAAGGTCACTGCTCCTTGTCATTGTTATAAATGTTCGAAATGGGCTCATAGAATGATGGGTTAGTAAATCTGCGAGTGACACTGAGGTCGGTGGATTTCTGAATAATGCTGAAGAATGTTGCATGTTACAAAGGGAAATAGATAAGCTGCACGGGTGGGCTGAGAAGTAGCAAATGGAGTTTAATGCGTAGAAATGTGAGGTCATTGACATTGGAAGAAGCAACAGGACTAAAGAATTGCGGCTAATGGTGACATTCTTTGTGCATAAGAGCAGAGAGATCTCAGTGTCCATGTACACAGATGCCTGAAAGTTGCCACCCAGTTTGCAATTGTTTTGAGGAAAGTATATGGCATGTTACCTTTTATTGGTTGAGGTATTGAGTTTCAAAGTCACGAAGTCATGCTACAGCTGTACAAAATCTGCTGCGGCCACACCCAGACTACTGCGTACAATTTTGGTCACCACATTATAGGAAGTATGTGTCGGTTTGGGAAAAGTTCCGAGAAGTTTTTTCTGGAATGTTTGCATGGTTTGGAGGGAAGGTATGTGAGCCAACGCGGAGGAACTTGAGGCTGTTTTCAGCAGAGAGAAGAAGGTTGAGAAGTGACTTAATTGATACATGTAAAATAATCAGACAGTTATATATGGTGGACAGTGAAAGCATTTTTCCATGGATGGCCATGGCTTCAACGAGGTGAAATAGCGAAAGATTGAGTGTGGTAATTATTGGACAGATGTCGGAAGTCATTTCTTTACCCAGTGTCACAGGTACTTCGAAATCACTGCCTGCAACAATTGTTGTCTCACCTTGTTTAAGGGCACTAAAACGGACTGAGAACACTTTCCCACTCTGTTCTCCTGGAATCATCCTTTGCACACATCCCCGCTCTGTTCCCCAACCAATGGCCTGTGAATCCATCCTCTGTCTTTTTGCTGAGTTACGACCTTTGAACCAATAACTCTCTTCCTCGAGCAATGGCCTGTGAGCCCATATTCACACTGGTCCCCAAGTAACGGCCTTTGAACCCACCTACACCTTTGTTCTCCTAGCAACGGTCTCGGAAATCATTCCCACCCTTTTCATCCAGCAACGGGCTGTGAGCAAGTTGCCACAATGAGCCCCAAGCAACGGCCTGACACCCCATCCATCCTGTGTTCCGCTAACTGCGGCCGATGAACGCATGCCCACTCTTAGCTCCCAGCAATATCCGGTAGCCCACCCTCACTCCGATCTCGTAGCAACGTCCTGTGAACATATCCCTGCTCTGTTCCACTAACAACTGCTTGTGAAAACTTTCACACTGTGTTCTCCCAGTAACGGCCTATGAACCCATTTACACTGTTTTCTCTTGACAGCGACCTGCGACCCCATCTGTCTATGCTCTACTCGAAATGGCCCGTGAGCCTATCTCCAGTGACTCCTGTTAGCAATAGCCTGTGAACCCATTCCCACTCTGTTTTCCTGGCAGCGACCGGTGTTGCCTTCCTCAGTCAGTTCTCTTGGCAACAGTCCATGAAGTCATCCTCTCTGTCTTCCCACATGAACGGCGGATCAACACATCCCTAAGTCTGCTTTTAAGCAAATGGGTTGTAGATCCATCCTCACTCTCTTCTCCTCATAACATAAAGTGATACTGTCCGCACTCTGGTCTCCGAACAACGACCTGTAAAACTAGACCTACTTTGCTTTCATGGCAATGGCCCAAAAACACATCTACACTCCGTATTCCTGGCAATCGTCTCTTAAACCGTCATCACGCCGTTTCCCAAGCAACAGCCAGGGAACACATCTCTTTGTGTTCCCCGAGCAACTGCCTGTCATCCAATCGCCGCTTTGTTCTCCAGCAACATCTGAAACCATCCTCACTCTATTCCACTAGCAATGACCTGTGGACCCATCCATTCTCTGTTGTCCGACCAACGTACTGTGCCAATTTCAATACTCTATTCTCAAAGTAAGGGCCTATTAACCGATACCAACTCTGTATTTCCAGCAATTTCTTATGAACTAACCCCACGCTTTTCTCCTAGCAACAATCTGTGACCCCATGCACGCCCCTATCAATGACTTCTAAGCTCATCCCACTCTGTCTGGCAATGACCTGTAACCACATCCCGACCCTGACCTCCTCGCAACATCCTGAACCAGCACCGTTCCGTTCCCGTACCAATGGTCTGTGAATCCACTCTCAATGTTTTCCCCTTGCAATTGTCTCTGGATCAATCACCACTCTGTTCTCCGAACAGCGGCCTGTGGCCCCATCGCCACTCTGTTGCCCCAGTAACGGTCAGTGAACCAATCGAAACACTCAGCCCCATGCAACGACCTGCGAACGCATCCTGATTCTGTTCTCTTGGAACCATCCTGTGACAATATCCCCAATCTGTTCTCCTAGAAACGGCCTGTGAACTGATACGAACTCTTCCCTTCCAGCAGTTGCCTGTGAACTCACGCCCACTCGTTTTGTTCCGAACAACAGTCTGTGACTCCATCCCCGCTCTGTTCTCCTAACAACTGCCTGTGTCCCCATCGCCATCCTTGTTTTCCCTAGATACGGTCTGCGAAGCAATTTCCAATTGTGTTCCCCTTGGTCTCTGGACCAAGCCCCACTTTGTTCTCCTTGCAACAGTCTATGCCCCCATCGCCAAACTGTCCTGAATCAAATTGCTTGCAATACCATCCGAACTCTGTTCTCCTTGCAACGGTCTGTGTAGCCGTCCTCTCTCTCATGTCCTAACACCAGCCTATGACACCATCGCTTTTTTTTCCCCGAGCTCCAGTCTCTGGACCAATCCCAAATCTCTTCCCCCAGCAACGGCCTGTGGACAAATGCACACAATGTTCTCCTAGAAAGAGTTCCTGAATCCTCTCTCTCTCTCTTCCCAGAGGAACGACCAATGAACACTTCTCTACTCTGTTCCCAATGCAATGGCCATTGAACCCATCCTCAATTTCTTCTCTGCACTACATACTGTGAACCGTTCCGCGCTGTGCTCTCCAAGCATGCGGCCTGTGAAAAAAGACCGACCCACTTCACTTTCCAAGAAATGGCCTGTGAACCAAACGACACTCTGTTCTCCCTACAACAGTTTCTGAAAACATCCTCACTCTGCTGTGCTAGCAGCAGCCTGTGAACTCATCCCCTTTGAGATGCCCGAGCAACTGCCAGTGAACCAATCACCAATATGTTCTCCAATCAACGGTCTCTGAAAGCATCCTTACACTGTTCCTTCTACAACTTGTGAACCCATCCAAATTCTGTTCACCTCGCAACAGTCTGCAAACCCATCCCAAATCTGTCGTTCTTCCAATGGCCTTTGAACCATTCCCTCTGTTTTCCCAGTAATGGACTGTGAACCCGTCCGCACGTTTTAGTCCCTTTATTGAACATTGAATCCATTCCTACTTTGTTCCACTAACAACGGCATGTGACATCATTGCCACTCCGTTTTCCATGTAACAGACTGCCATCCAATCCCTGCATTCTTCCACTAGCAATGGCTTGTGACCCCATTACCATTCTGCTCCCCTTACAATGACCGGTGTACCCATCCCAAATCTCTTGCCCAAGCAACAGCCTGTGATACCATCCACGTTTTTTACGAATAGAAACGGCCTATTAGCGGCACGGTGGAAAAGAGGTTGGCGCAGCTGCCTCACAGCGCCAGAGAACTGGGCTCAATTGCCGCCTCAGGCGACTGTCTGTGTGGCGTTTGCACATTCTCCCTGCGTCTGCGTGCGTTTCCTCATGGTGCTCCGGTTTCCTCCCACATTCCAAAAATGTGCAAGTTAGGTGAATTGGCCTTGCCAAATTGTCCGTAGTGTTCGGTGAAGGGGTAAATGTAGGGGAATCGGTTTGGGTGGCTTGCGCTTCAGCGGGTTGGTTGGACCTGTTGGTCGAACGGGCCGGTTTCCACACTGTAAGTAATCTTAAAAAAGCACATGTTGACTCTGTTCTCCTCGCCACAACCTGTAAGATCAACATTACTGCGAAATCCTAGCAAAGTCCTTTGAACTCATCCGTGCCCTGTTCCCCTACCAATGGTCGGCGAGCCCATCCCCACCCTGTTCCTCTAACAACTGGCTGTGACGTCATCGCCACTCAGTTCCCCGATCAACGGTCTGCAAACCAATCCTAACTCTCTTCACCTGGCAATGGACTGTGACCCCAACGTCACTGTTCTCATTGCAACGGCGTGTGATTCAATCACCTTGCAAAATGGCCCGTGAAATCATTCCTAATTTGTACTGTTACCAATGGCCTGTGAAGAATTCCATACTCTGTTCTCCAAGAAAAAGCACATGGTCTCAAACTCACTCTGTCGTTCTTTCAATGGCGAGTGGCACCAATCCCAATCCCAATCTATTACTCTAGCAAAAGCCTGTGTACCCAATCGCACTCTGTTCACATAGCAATGTTCATGTTACACATCTCCACTTTGTACCCCGAGCAAACGCCTGTGTAGCAATTGCAACACTGTTTTCACTGTAAAGGACTGTCACCTATCCCTTCGCTGTTCTACTCGCAAAGACCTGTGAGCCCATTATTGCTCTGTCTTCCGAGTAATAGCCTGTGTCCCTATGCTAACTATGCTCCCATAGCTACTGCTTCTGAACCCAACGCCACACGGCCCTAGTAACGGTCTGGAAGCACATCCCCAACTCAGTTCCCCTAGCAACGGCCTGTGTATCCATCATGATACTTCTCCCCAACGAACAAACTATAAACGCATCCCCATTCTGCTTCCCTTTCAAAGGCATGCGAAACCATCCCCAGTACTTTTTCCTGAGAAAACCTAGGTTACACACCTCCACTCTTCCCCGAGCGATGGCTTGTAAACCCATCCCAACTCTGTTCACCTTACAAACGTCCATGGATCCATCCTCACACTGTTTTCCCAGTAACGGACTGTGAGCTCACCCCTACACTGTTCTCCTGCCAGCCGCCTGTGTCACCATCCTCACTCAATTCACTTAGTGACTGCCAGTGAACACATGCCCACTCCATTCGTCTCGCAACAGACACTGACTCAATTCCCCACAGTCGTCTTCTAGCAATGTTCTCTGAAACCATTCTCATTATATTCTTCTAGCAATGACAGATTAACACGTCCCCAGTCAATTTGCCTTCCCTTTGGCTTATTGCCATTCTTTTCCACTAGCAACGACCTGTGAACACATCCCCACCATATTCTCAAGACAAAGGCCTGTGAACCCATTCTCACTCTTTTCGCCTGACAACAAACTGCGACACCATTGGCACTGTTTCCTCCAAGCAGCAGCCTGTGAAGCCATCGCACGGAATGGAACACAAGCGTGATGTAAATTGGAATGGGAGGGGGTATGTTGAGAGGTAGAGAGAGTGCAAGATGGGTTTTGAGTGATGGTGAATATGGCAGGGTGAATAACACCAGAAGGGAAATCAAAGGCGGAGTGAATTGAACCCAACTCCTGCACTCCACTATCGTTTCCTCCCCTTCACTGATGACCAGGACTCGGGGCTGTGTCTGTCTCTCTACAAATCAGCTTAATCTACAGAAAACAATATAGCTCATTCTGCTGCTTGTTACATTTAAAGTACACTTTTTATTCTTTTGCAATGGAAGTGATGGGTGCCGTCAGTGGGATGGTGACTTTTCTGACTGATCTCAGAGTTGAGAGACACAGTGAACGGTCCCTGTAAGCCGTTCAGAGATAAGGTTGGACAAACCACCAGTACACTCAATCTGTTTCCATAGCGTCAGGCTGCTTCGTTACTTAAGCACTGAATTGAAATGATAAAATCCCGGATGGATTGATTAATGAGTGATATTGAATGATTCATGAATTTGAATAAAGGAATATTTCAGCACATTCTTCAGTTACTGGCTGAACTTCGTCTGGGTTACGGCATAAATCGCGGTGTTTGTGCAGCATCTGAGGAGCTGCAGCATGAAGCCCATTTCCCGCACAAAAGGTTGGATATACACCGGGGTATACACGATATACCGCATTCGGCCCCATATGGAATACACCATTAGAAGTGACCACAACAGGATGAAATTAGCCGAGCTCACAAACAGTAGAATAATACATTTTCTTCAAGTTTTCCTTTCTGTGCCACACTGAACGTTCCCATTGATGTGAGCCCGGAGACTCCGGCGGGCTCTGCTGGTCACTGAAATGTGTCTGACGGTGAAAACGTTGAACAGCAGAATCAGGAGAAATGGTAGTACCGGAGTCAGAATGTTGTGGATGAACTCGATTGTGAGCCAGACACTAGAGGATTGAACCGTTAGTGTTACCCAACAAAAGCAGGGTGGGTTCCCCAACCGATACCGATTTGTGAGCATAAAATACCAGAAAGTGTTCTTTAAACAGCGCTGTACAGTCACTGTTACCAGAAGTACAGCCGCTGTTTTCGCCCTGCAATATTTAGTTTTCACCTTCTGGCAACAAATGGCCACAAATCGATCAAAGGTGAATGTGACGGTGAACCAAACAGAACAGTTAGTAGCTGCAAAAAGCGACACGGCGTGAATATTATATAATCAGACAGAGCGCATCAGAATATATGACTGTTCTCGATAAAGAATGGAGATGTGTCTTAATATTAGGTCGAGGATAATGACCAGTAGATCCGCAGCTGCCATGGCCCCCAGGTAATTTCTGACACGTGGAGACAATCCACAATCTTTATAAAGCAGGACGTAGATCGTCATTATGTTAACTGTGAGGAAGAAAAATAAACAAGTTATCAATCAGCCTGGAAACAAAGTTTGATCAGTGAGATCTACAAGTATGTAATTGCATTCAGAGATTTTCTAGAATAATTGGAACTGAAGTAACAAATAGAAAGGTCTCAAATTTTCAAAAAAACATGATGCAAAACAGTAGAAACCATCCCTCCACATACACACGGACACACATCCATAAGAACAGACGGTTTTCTGAAAACTCCGACACACTCGACCATTCGAGAGCAGACATAGGTCAATTCTTTCCAGTTCTTAATGCAGAGGGTGAAAACCTTGCTGTACTGAAGGATTCTCTCCCAGTTCCTTGAAGACATATGTAGCTTGTAAATTTCTGTCAACACAATCCATTAAGGCCGAGCAATGCTTGAGTTCAAACTCATCACAAGGAGTTGACTTCCCATCCACCGGTGCCTGTCATATTGTCCCTGATAGATGGGTGAGATCCTACACAAATAAACCGCGTCACTATTTGATATTCAGAAAGGCATGGAATAGAGGTAACTTGGGGAAATACATGCATGTAACCATGCTTTGAAATGAGGCTACATTACAGAAAAGGAAACGCTGGAGTTCTTAAAATGCATATTTGCAGCGAAACCCCAGCATGTGTTGAAGTGTTTCCCGGGCGAATGTGGAAAGCCACGGATGCAATTTTGGAGCTCAGAGCTGAGACATGTGTATCATTTTTTATAGTTCAGAAAAAGAATCACTGGACACAAACCGTTAGCTCTGATTTCACTGCAGAGATGCAGCAGGCCTGCTGACCTTTACAAGCAACTCTTGTTTTTGTTTCTGATTTTCAGCATCCAAATTTTCTTCGGTTTGTTTGTGGCCATTGGCAGCCATGGATGAGGGGCTGAATGACTGAAACGCAGCTCATGTTGTGACATTAGTGTAAAAACCCCAACCTGGAAAAAAAGCCAGGGAACTACAGACCGGTGAGTCCAATGTCAGTGGTGCCAAGGTGTTTCGAGGAGATTCTGAGAGACAGGATTTAACAGTATTCTGAAAGGCAAGGACTGATTAGGAACAGTCAGCACGGTTTTGTGCGTGGGAACATACGTCTCACAAACTTAATTGAAAACTTTCAAGAGGTGACCAAGAAGATAGATGAAGGAAAAGCAGCATACATTATCAACGTGGAGCTCAGTGGGGCTCAACGAGATTCCGCACTGTAGACAGGTGAATATGGTTAGATCACAGGGAATCAGGGAGAGCGAGCCATTTAGATAAACATTTGGCTGGACAGTCGGAAACAAAAGGTGGTGTGAGATATCCGTCGTTACAATTGAAGGCCTGTGACCCGTGGTGTGCCACGATGAGCAGTGCTGCGTCCACTGGTGTTTGTTATTTTATAATTGATTCGAATGAGAATATAGGAAGCGTGCACAGTCAGTTTAGAAATGACAACATATTTGGCGATGTAGTGGAGAGTGAAAAAGGTCATCTAAGAGGACAATGGGATCTTAATAAAATTGGCCACTGGTTTGAGGAACGGCACTTGGAGCTTCAAGCTGAGAAATATGGGAGGTGTTGCATTTTGTAAGGCAACACAGGGCAGGATTTACACTCTTAATGGTGGGGCCTTGTCGAACAGAGACAGAGTGATGCAGGTACATTGTTAAATGAAAGGGACATTACAGGAAGACAGGGCAGTGATTGAAGAGTTAGAGATTATACAGTTATGGAAATTTCACTGGATTCCGAATCCAGACCAGGCTAATGCTCTGGCAGTTTGTGGAAGTTAGAACTTTTCAATAAAATATTGAGATGCAAAACAGGCGAGCAGGTGGCTCAGTGGTTAGCACTGTTGTCTCACAGTGACAACGGTGGATTTGCACACTCTCCTCGTTTCTGCGTCGGTTTCTCCCGGTTGCTCCGGTTTCCACCCACAATCCAAATATGCGCAGATTTAGCGAATTATCCATGCTAAATTGCTCAAAGTGTTCAAGGGTGTATAGGTTATCTTCATTAGCAGGTAATAATAAGGTTGGAGAATGGGTCTGGATGGGTGATGTTTCACAGAGACGGTGTGGATATGTTGAGCCGACGAGCTTGATTCCAATCTGTAGGGATTCCCTGAAAATATGGTGTAAGTAAAAGTGAACTTAAAGTCAACATCGATTGTAAACCGCAATTTGCTTCTCAAATGTATTTACAAGAAGCAAATTGCCTGCATCTTCCTGGTCTCGCCTAAATTTGACCCAGATGCACAGACATGTGATAGACTCATCAATTGTCTCTGAACCGGTCAATCAAGGCACTGACTTCTTCAAACTGCTCCGAGGGCTTAAAGGATAAAACTGGAAAGACACCGGGCACTAGCCTCAGTATTGGAAAAGGGAACGGGGAACACAGTTCTGTCGATCTAGCAGAGACTTCCTTCCTAATGTCGGAGAGCTTGTGACAACATTTCGACAGCTTTCAAACAAATTAAACAGAACCATGGGGAAAGTAGTAGGCCATGGAACATATAGAGCCTCCAGCATTCTAATTCATTGTCGAACATCTCCTCAATGCACCTGTCCCACACAACGTGCACATGTCCCCAAATGAGATTAACCATCGGGAAAAAATAACCAACAGTAGTCCATGTGGTCAATCGATTTTGTTTCACCTGTCACACTCGTTGATTCAAAGCGATTTAACTCTAAGGCTATAACTGAAGTGTAGACAACATTTTTAAAAAATTGAGCGAGCTACCGTTTACTGTTACGTGATTGCATCCCCGGCACCAGCTGAACAGCAAAACACAGCCTCAGAATGTTCTGTCTGCAAAGTGCACATTTAGTATGTACAGCTAAATCAGGGATGCAAGCCTTGAAACTAGACCTTAAACTTGGAATTGTAGTCTACATTTAAAACGAACTGAATTTCAAATCGAGGGCATCCTCTCGAGGAAAACTGGAATTCCCCGTCGGCATCACGTGGACAGTCGACTCACGTTCTTTCTGGTGAAGTGCTTCATTAAAGATACACTGCAGTATCAATGATCGTTATGTTAAAGTGCTGTATTTACAGTACTATTTCTTTGCAATATACGGTTTAAAGATTTACTTAGATGGTGCTATTGTGTGTGTTAGACTAACTTTAATTTTTGGTTTTTACTGATATTTTCAGCATTTCGCCTCAAGACTGTTTTCACATAGACACCATTACTGACATTGTACGATTTTCTACAACACAGCCACCGCATTATAGAATAACTAACGTTAATGATATTTGATGCTATATCTTCACAATGTACTCCAGACCTCTCCCATCGCTCTCGTGTCGCGAAATCGTTATTTATATGCTGTACATTGGCTTCCACAGATTTATGTGGTAGACAATTCTCCAGGTTCACCAGTGTCTGAGTTCGACATTTATTCTCATCTCAATGCAGTTTGGCCTACCTGCACCTAATGTAGTGCCCCATGGCTTTAGACGTCGCAGCCACGGGAATTATCATTGCTGTTTCCAATCTGTCTCCGCTCTTCTTTATGTACACGAAGGAATACGGTCCCAATTGACCCAAACTCTGCCACTACAGCAAGTCTGTCATCCCAACGATCAATCTGGTCGTCCTTCGCTGCACTCCCTCAATGACAAGTTTGCTCTTCATTAGTTAAGGAGACGAAACCGGCACACAATACTGCACAATGCTCGAAATATAGTCTCAGCAAGTTGCTGTGGAGCTGCAGTAAGACAGCCTTACTCTTGCACTCAAACTCCCGTGAGGTGAAGGTTACCCGAACAAATTTCTTCTAAACTGCTGTCTGCTACTGCAATATTGTTTTCAGTGGCTGGTGAGTAAGGAGATCCACAGCCTTTTCAATATTACAGCTACCCACTTGGTGGGTATATGACACTAGTCAATGTGCCAATGCCAGTCCCAAAATTGGCTTCTAGCATCAGAACTCACTGCTGTGCATGGAACCCGGAGGTCTGCGCATAATGAAACAAAAAAGAGCAGAAAACCCTTTATTCATAAACGTTTTCTTTTCAAACAATTGCTTTTGAGATGGTAGGCTGCCATTCTGTTTTTCCCACTAAAGTGCAAAATGTCACATGTACAAATATTGCGTGTTATTTGCCACGTCTTTGCTTATTCAATCTATCGTCTCAATCACCTTGGAGCGTTTTCCCATACTCCTCACACATTCAAAATCCAACTTCGCTTCGTACCATCAGCAGCGTTGGAAATATTGTGATTGACTTCCTTAGCTGAATCTTTGAAAATGTACTGGGAAAAGGTGGGTTCCATGCCCCGATTCCTGTGAGACACCACAAGCCTTTGAATCCAATAAAACGATCCTTTTGTTCTGGTGCTTCCGGTACAAGGGCTCTTGTACCATGGCTTGTCTGGTGGGAAGTTTTCCTTTTTCTTTTTGTAATGCCTCCATTTTCTTTTGTAACTTACTTACCTAGCTACTTGTACAGCATAGACAGCAGTGAGAGGCCAACACGTGCAAATTGAGCTGACTCAAGGAGCGGACATCGAGAGGTCTCAAGCCGGACCCAGGGTAGGGGACCTCGAGCTCAGCCAAGTGCGGAGGAGAGTGAGTACCTACTTACTTTTCTGGAGCAAGCACAGCACCTGGAATCAGAGGCAGCTACGTCTGCAGAGGGGTCATGGGCGAGGGAGGCCTAGCAGCAAAAGATGATGCCTGAGGATTGGAGATTACTTTTTTGTTTGAATCCTAAGCTGTTGGTAAAATAGAAAATTTTGGCAAGATACCCTGACTACATCGATGAGGTGAACACAACAGTGACAGACTTGACTCTGACATTGGAGGGTCTGGTACAGAGTGCCACGAAGAAGTGATGGAGGACTATTGACCGACTGGTAAAGATGGCGCCTGAGGATCAGTAACTTCCATGTTGCTGGGGTCCGATGTGGATGGCGATGAAGCTTCTGCAGAGGAATGGGTGTTAAAGCATCGTCGATGGTAATAAACTGCCTTTGGACTGATAGCCTCTCTTCAAGTGTGTCTTTGATTTTATTCATTTTCTTAAAGTGTTCAAATCTGTGCTGTTGTGCGGCAACAAGGGAAAGCTTTTCAGTGAATTTTATTGCAACTATCCTGTAAAATACACCTAATAGCAAAGTCAAGTTCAAAAACTACTCACTGTTCCCTGTCAGCTCTCCAATTATAAAACCATGTCCAATCATTAACCTCAGTTCCATAAGATTTAATTTTGCACAACAGCCTTGCGATTTCATCAGAAACGTTTCTGAAAATCCAAACACATTGCAGATATTTACGGGCGGCACGGTGGCACAGTGGTTAGCACTGCTGCCTCACAGCGCCAGAGACCTGGGTTCAATTCCCGCCTCAGGGAATTGTGTGGAGTTTGCACGTTCTCCCCGTGTCTGCGTGGGTTTCCTCCGGGTGCTCCGGTTTCCTCCTACAGTCCAAAGATGTGCAGGTCAGGTGAATTGGCCATGCTAAATTGCCCGTAGTGTTAGGTTAGGGGTATGGGTGGGTTGCGCTTCGGCGGGGCGGTGTGGATTTGTTGGGTCGAAGGGCCTGTTTCCACACTGTAAGTAATCTAATCTAATATTGATTTTTCATAATGTATATTAAGTCAATTTCTCAAATATAATTTCAGTTCATAAATCTATGCTGAATTTATCTATGACCCTTAATTTCACTCCCAATAATTTCTCCAAAACAATGCATTTACAATCCTGATACCTTATCTCAACTTCAAACCCTTCTCTTTAAACTTGTGTTTTATTCTTCTTGGTCCTTTGACTCCAACAATAACTGCTCTGTACCCAACTTGTCTTTGCCCCTCTAATCTTATACTTCTGAAACATGTGCCTCTCCGCCTTCACTGATCCAATGTCTCTTCGTAGCTGATATGCTCCATCCGGGGGAACAGCCTGGTGAATATGCTAAACAAATCCTACAGTGTAATCAGATCCTTGATGTAAAGTGGTGGTCAGGACTCCACAAAGCATTCCATCTTTTGACGATACAAGATCTTTAGATTGCCTACAGCGTGGAAACAGACCCTTCGGCCCAGCAAGTCCACACCGAACCTCCAAAGAGCAACCGACCCCGACCCATTCCCCTGCATTCATCATTGACTCATGCACCTAACACTATGGGCAATTCAGCATGGCAAATTCACCTAACCTGCACATCTTTGGAGTGTGGGAGGAAACTGGAGCCGCCGGAGGAAAACCACGCACACACGGAGAGAATGTGAAAACTCCCCACAGACAGTTGCCCGAAGCGGGAATTGAACCCGGCTACCTGGCGCTGTGAGACCGCAGTGGTAACCACTGAGCCACCGTGCCACCTTGTATAACATTTATAACTTATGTTTCGATGAATAAAGGCTTTGCCTGCACTCCCGTGTGCCTTCTTAACTAACACATTACATTGTCCAGTAGCATTCAGGAATCTATGGAGAAGTACCGTCTGAGCTTCCAGGTGTGCTGCCATTCATTGAGTGCACCCCCGTCTGGTTCCTTCTAACAAGGTGCATCATTTCGTATTTATCAGGGTTTCATTCCATCTACCATTGATCTGCCATCTTACAATTCCATCTATATCTGCCTATAACATAAGATCTTCCTCCTCACGAACAACCAACTGGTCAAGTTGTGTTCAAACACAAGCTTACGTATCACACTCTACCCTCCCCCGATACCTTTTGCATGTACATCATTTATGAATACCACATATAATAAGGAATGCTGCTCTGATCCCTGTGGTACACCAGGGTACACTTGTCTTCAGTGAAAACAAAAAACCTTCAACCACCGCCCTCTGTCTCCTGCCACGAAGACAATTTTCGTTGCAACATTCCAAGTTGAACTTGATGCAATGAGATGTTACTTTCTTGGTCAGTTTCCCATGTGAGGCATTGTCAAAGGATTTGCTGATAATCTTCAAAAAGGCCACCTCAAAAAAAAGGATGATGAAGGAGCAAAGCTCGAAAAGCGAGTATTTACAATTAATATATTTAATGATAGCCTGGTCTTGTGTGACATTAACTTAATTTTAACTGTTAAAGTCATACTGACAACCTCTGATCAGACATTGCCTTGACACATGTCAATCAATTTCCTCCTCCTCTGTCTTCTTCAAAGGTTTACCTAATGCTGATCTTATTTGCACTGGTGTATAATTCCCAGGACCGTCTCTACCACCCTACCTGGAAAGCGCGACAACAGCAGTTGTTCTCCAGTCCTCTGGCATCTCCGGCTCCCACGAGGACAAATTCGAATTAACCATTTGAGCGAGGACCCTTCCGCCTTGTCTCCAAGAGCAGCCTGTGATAAAACTCTTCTGTACCTGATAATCATTTCAATTTTATACCAGACAAAGCCTGTAATCCCTGCTTGCGTTTTTTTATCAATCTGATGCTCTTTCGCCCAAGCCAAACAGATGAGAAGCGCTCACATAACAAACTATCAATTTTCTTAATCTTGACACACCAAGTGCCCCTTTGGTTTGTATTGGATACTAATTGTTCCCTGATTATTCTAATCCTTTTCGTGAACGTGTAGACTATCTTGGTACGTTTGCGTCAGTCAGTCCCTCTAATTGAATTTTCTAAGTTTTACTGCAATCACCTCTAATGCGTTGAATCAGATTGATTTTCTCCATTTATTTTTTTTTTACTCTGTGAAGATAGACATGAAAGTAATTGTTTAATTTCTCTGTAATTTCCCATTTCTCTGCAAGAAAATGTTCGTGTCCGGATAGTCACCGTTCCACACCTAAACTTGCCTTCACTTCCCTTCCAGTATCAACAGAGGCGTTTGGTCGTCCTAATGTTTCCTGTTAGTTTGTACTCTGTTCTTTTGGATTTCCTTTTAGGTTCATTGGTCCTACTTTCCTGGTCCCAAATTTCTCTGAATCCAGAGTTTAACACAATACGTGACATTTTTGGCGCTGATTCCGTTGATCTCATGCAATCTTTAACCTATTTTCTTAACCATCGTTGAATCACCTTACTTCCTTGTTGTTTGCACTATAGTGGATATATATATATATATATATATATATATATAGCATATGTTACAGTGTTTATTTAAACAATGGCCATTCCTTGCCTTGCATTAAATCTGTCTCATACATTTGTCCAACTCACTGAAGACAATATGCTCCTCATCCTTTCATGCCTTGCATGAGTCAGGTTTATACACAATTTGAAAAATAAAACTGTTTTATATTCAGACGTCTTATGAAATCCAATTTACTATGATCATTATTCCCAAAAGCTGCTTTTCAGCAGGGTTTTCAATTAGCCCTTCTTATCACACAACATCAATTCGAAAACTTTCTAATCTCTACCTCAGTGTTCAACATACTGTGAAAGCAAACCATCTCACACACACTCATAAAACTCCCTGTCTCACAGCTATCGCATTCACTTGAGTTAACACGACTTAGGTGTAACATGAAGCTGTCAATTATTACAGCTGTACCCGCAAGTGTGTATGTCTATTTGCTGTTTTACAACATGATCGACATTTGTATTACAGTTTTGTCTTTGATATATAATTCACGTCAATATTTCTTCCTCCTTGCGGTTACTAAGCTCCACCTTTGCAGATTTTGTGGATGCTGAGCGCCGTGAGATCTGTGGAGATTAATGGCTGACTCATGTGAGACGTCATGTTCAGACAACAGGCACCAATTATTTGCAATCTATTGTATTACTTGGATGAGGCGATTGGAAATCTCACAGCCTTATTTTCAGATGATACTAAAACAGATAGAAAAGTAGATTGATGCAATGTAAATGCATAAAAATTACAAGTGGACATGAATAGTTTCGAAGATTGGGCCAACATTTTACATAAAGTACAACGTGGATAAGTATGGGGTTATCGTTTTGATCAGAGGCAAAGAAAGCCAACTTGTTGTGGAGAAACATTTCGAAGAGTTTACGTGTCGAGGGATGTGGGTGGCATTATGCATATCACAGAAAAATCACCTGCGGGCACAACAGGCAAAGACAAAGTCAAGTGCAATTTCAGCATTTACTTACAAATGAGTTAGAAAGGACGGGAAGTAATGTTGCAAATCTGCAAAAGAATTAGTGAGACCACAACGGTTTTACTGTACTCTGGATAGATCTGGACCCCTAACTGCAGGAGGGTACCAGTTGCAATGAAGGCATTTCACAGGAGGATCACAGAATTGATTGCAGTGATTCGACGTTTGTCTGATGTAGATGGATTGAGCAGTTCAGGCCTATACTCACTGGAGTTTTTAAGAATCAGAGGAGATCTCTTTGAGTTCTAGAAGATGCTTAAGTCCGCGTTTACTGCCGCTAGGATCCGTTTCGGGGAAAATGTTGTTTGTCATTTTCATAAATGACCTGATTGAGAGCGCAGAAGAATGGGTTCGTAACTATCCGGATGACAATACTTTCGCTGCATTTGTGGATAGTGTTGAAAGTTGTTTCAGGTTACAGAATGACAAATATGAGCTGCAAAGCCGGGGGGAGAGGTAGCAAATGGAGTTTAGTGCAGAAAATTGCAAGCTGAATCACTTTTATCGTGAAAACAGATTATTGGGATAATGGTAAAATGCTTGGTAATGTAGTTGAGCAGAAAGGTCTTGATGTTCACGTGCATAGATTGCTCAAAATTGCCACACAGGTTAATAGGCATTGTTAAGAAGGCGTACGTTATATTGGCTTTCATTGGTAGAGGGATTTAGTTTCAGTGTCATGAGGTGTGCAAAAGTCTGGATCTGCCGGACTTCAAGAATTGCAGTGCATCTCAGGTCACCACATGATAGGAATGATGTGGAAGCTTTGGAAAGTTTTCAGAGGAGATTTACTGGGATGCTGCCTGGTATGGAAGGAAGGTCTTACGGGGAAAGGAATCTGGACCCCAATGTGTTTTTGTTAGATAGAAGTTGGTTGAGAGGTAACTTCATTCAGGTATAAAAGGTAATTAGAGGATTAGGTAGGTTGGAACGTGAGAGCACATCTTCTCAGCTGGTGATGGATAGCACGAGGGGACATAACTTTAAATTGAGGGGTGGGGGATGTAGGACAGATGTCAGAAGTAGTTTCTTTACACAGAGATTAATAGGGGCTTTGAATGCCCAGCCTGCAAAAGGTGCTAGAGTCGCCAAATGTAAGAGCTTTTAAATGGCCTTTGGATAAACATATGGATGAAAATTGGACAGTTTGTTTTGAATGGGCTTCAGATTGGTTTCACAGGTCGGCTTAACATCGAGTGCAGAAGTGACTGTAATGTGATGTAATGTTCTATGTTCTTCAGTAAAGGCGATTGGCAACGGACACGTGGAGTGGGTATCTCCTTATATTAGCCAAATTAGAACAAGAGATCATAGTTTTAGGATAAGGTGGAGTAGACTTAAAACAGGGGTGTCGAAAACGTACTATTATCAAATGGTTGTGAAGCTGTGTCGCTCAGAATCCCATAATGCAGTGAATGCTGGGAGATTGAGTAAATGAAGGGACATAGAGAGCGTGTCGGAAAGTGGAACTGAGGACGAAATGACTTCAACCATAATTGCATTAGCAGGCTCGAGGGGCTGAATTGCCGACTGATGCTCCTCGTTCTTCTTCAGCCATTCGAATATATTGCACATGAATGGTGGAGTCCTGGTTATCAAACAGCAAGTCGGCACTCGGTAGAAACCAGTCTTAATCAGTCTCACAGATCGAAACAGTCGAGTCATGCAATGATCAGTGCTGGGTCCCCAAGTATTTACAATCTACATCAATGATTTGGAGGAGTGGAACAGAATTACTGTCGCTACGTTTGGTGACGACACAGATAAGCAGTAAATTAAAATAATCAGAGAAGTTTGAGAGTCTGCAAATGAATATAGACAATGATTAAAGTCAATGGATAATAGTTTTACAGGTGGAATTTTGTGCGTTGTATAACCTGTCATTATTTATGGACAAATGTAAGACATTATATCACTGAAACGGAGAGCGATGGCAGGACTTAGGGAAGAAGTGTATACTGGAGGGTTCACTCTGACCTGTTAAGAAAACGGAAGTGTTTCTCGGTTTCCCTGTTGGTCTGTTCTATAACATTCACAGTGGTCCCATTGCTCGCAGTACATACATGATATTTTGATGGTTTTGGTTGGCCTTATGGAGTGGCGAGGGGGCGGTGTTTTGAACGGTTTATCAAGGGAATGTCCTGTACATGAGAGGCCATCCTTTCTTTCGACGTGGAGACGCAAAGACGATGAGAATGACTTACTCCTTATGAATGAAGAGGCTGTGGCTGCTACCACGACTGTGAGCATTCTCCAACATGGTTTACTGTGCATGGGCACACTGTAACATTAATGGAGTGAGTTTCCTTCAGTTCACGACCTCTCCATATTGACATGGGTACTCTGCAGCACCATGAATACTTTCGGGAATCCGCCTATACTGGGAAAGCTATGATGCACCCTGCAGCTCCCTGCTGACGTCGAAAAAAATTGTTTTCATTTCACCCACCACACATGTCCTTCGTTACTGAATGGTGACATTGATGTCGACATACTGGGAAATATGCCACCCACCTCTCCCGGGAAAACTCCGGATCATAGAAGTTGAATGAGTCGGTAATCCTAACAGCCACTGGCAGCACCGTCCTCCCCCTGGTTTGAAGCTGCAGGTCGTGTTGAAGGAGGTGACACCACTCTGTCAGCACCTCCTTGTTCAGTCAGGGTCCCCTCACACACTGCTCCTGGGTTACTTACAGTTTGGGAAGCTATTCTTCGAAACCCTAAGGTGGTTACGGCAGATCCCTTTCTCCACACACACTCACCCCATGGTTTATCAGCTTCCCCGCTCTGCCGTTTCCACTCCAATTGTTGTTCATGTTGCAGACCCAACTACTGTCCAGAGTTGAGTCACCAAATCATCAAGTTTCCCTGAATATCTCAGTACAATTTCCAGGAAACCATCCCCAGCACCTCCACAAACCTTTTGATACCAGAAGTCAGTGAGAAGCCCCTCAGCTCCAAGTTATGGAACTGACCAGACCCCCTTCAAAATATATTAGGACGGAAGCCTCGACCCTAGCTTTTCTTCATTTTAAGTTTAAATGTGAACTGGATGTTGCAGATATGTTGGGACAAGCCAAAGCAGTTGAGGTTAAGCAAAATGTAATCTAGTTAAACCCTCTTGTCAAAATACAATCAAACAAGAGTACAAGTTGGGATACTGTATATTTTAGAACACTTACACAAACAGTAGATACAATACGTTCTACTAATTAACTGTTCCAATACAGTATCACGCCATATACATACCCCTTGGTAAAAAAGGTAAATTCAAAAACGGAATCTTACTTGCAGTTCTCCAATCCAGGCGGAAACAACATCATGAGAAGACTAGGAACTAGGGATTATGTGTTGAAGCTTCCAACCATTCTGGTACTCCTAACAACTTCTCAGAGGTGCAGCTAAAGACAAAACAACATGACTTGATCTGTGAGAGCTTGCCACTGCCCTTCCATCGTTACCACCACTTTACTAAAACCCAAAGAATTCGTAAGTTATTTGCATAAGCCGTGTTCATGCAGCATCTCTGCACTGCTGCCTTTAAGACCTATCTTTAAAAGAAAACTTTGGAGAAAATAATATTTTTAAAGTGACCGCATCTTTACATCTCCCCCTCCAAAGTTTATTCTTCGTCGATTCCTAAACTGCAATGCATATGTAATAATTTGATTCTCAGCATGCAAACATTCACATCTAGATTCTATTTCAGCCAGTTTACTCTTGCTACAGAACACCATAGTCTTTCATCATCCAACTCTCGACAACGAGTGGGAATTATGTTTTCTTTTTAATTTATCGTAGACTGGATTTTTTATCTTTAAATTTCTTATGATCAGTGCATGTATTTTTCTCGGCCATGTTATTGGCAATAAAATGCTGAAATGTTGCAAGACCAACACCACACTCAAGGTCGCCATCTCAGTTGTGGAATATTTATCTTCATAATTTCCCCAGAAATTCCAATCTCACTTTACATAATGGAGCCTCTCTCATCTCTCCAACAGCCCTTCTGAACGATGTGCCTCCTCATAGGCTGCTGGAGAAAGTGGTGGAGGCTAGAACAATTGCAGGATTGAAAAGGCATCTGGACGGGTATATGAATAGGAAGGGTTTGGAGGCATATGGGTCGGGTGCTATAAGGTGGGACTAGGTTACGTTGGACATCTAGTTGGCATGAACGATTTGCACGACATGGCCTGTTTCCGTGCTGTACTCCTCTATGACGCCATGACTCTATGTCTCAGCATCATAGATTTATATGCTTTCGTATCTCTTAATACTGTAACATAGTTCCCTGATACTGCTGACCTAAGCCAGTAAACCTTCCTCACGCAGGTATATGGTTTCAAAAGATCGGGCATATTCTTCTCATCCAATCTCTGACCAGGTTGTGGTTGATGGTGCACCTTTTTTGCTTCTACTGTGCCTTCCTTTACTGGCTGAAATTCACTGGCTGAACCTTTTTTCCTCCATCCATCTTATCAGTGCTTTATCTAACTCGCCAATGTTGTGATTTCCTCTGACCTACTTTATTGCAGTGATAAAACCTGAGCTTTTTTAAACTTCCTTTTCACCTTCAAGGGTTTCGTTTTTTACGCTGCTGTAAGCTACCTTCATTATCTTCAATAAGATCTAATTTTCCCTGACTGCCTGCGGATTTTTCTTTTCCTCAATGTCTTCCCCTTACGGAAGCCAAGCATCAATTTATGGACCAATTCATAACCATCAGCAACTTCAGCTTTTTATCTTGCCATTTTAACTCGCTGATCTTTCACATGACTTCTCATGACCTCGGGAAGTGAATGTTTGAACTTCTCCAAAATACGAATCTCTCCAAGCACGTCGTAGGTTTGCTCTATTTTTAATGCGCTTATCCACCTATCAAAACTACTTAGTTTGACACTTTCATACACAATGTACATTGAACCAAGGTCCCTTCTTAGATTCATGAAACGCTGTCTCTATGCTTCTGGATTAAGCTCATAAGCACTTCCGATGTCATTCTATGCCCCCTTAGACGCCCCAGTTACCTCAACTTAGAGTGATGAAAAAAACCTGAGTAGCTCTACCGACCAGCTTCACTTGAAACATCTTAACCTCGGCGGTCGCTGGCGAATGCATTTGTTTAAATACTTACTGAAATTACGTTAAAAAGACTTTGGCATCCTTTTCCATCAAACTGTGACAATGCCTCTATATAGTTATACAGATCGCCATAAAGCCTTTGGCTGCCATCGGTTATCTCACCCTCACTGTCGTCCTCATTCACACTACGTTCTACCTTAATTTACGCCCTTAAATTAGAATTTCTTCTCTATTTGCGAACTTTTGAAGTTGAACTTCCATCTCTTTCTGTGCTTTTTGGCTCTACTCTTTCTGATTCCTCTCCTTTTCTTTTGACTGTAATTCCAAACACAATTAAAACTGTTTCAACTCCTTTCCGTATTCAGCTGCCTCATCTGCAATTGAATTCTCGCAGTTCCAAAGATTCAGATGGCATTTCCATCAAATTTAGTGCTGACGTGCGTCTGTATTTACCTATCATTTTCTACAAGCAAACGCAACCCTCACTGCAGATTATCTGCCAATTCAAAGCGTTGTCATCTCACCTTTTTTAAAACTGCCGAAGTCACTTCTTCCAGAGCCAGAAACCCAAATTGTCTGGAAGAGATATTAATACATAAACAACTACTTAAACGAACCAAATTCATCACCTTAAGAAGTGATACGAACAAATACCACACGCCTCCTTTGAGCCCAAGAAGCTCGCCATGCATATTCTCCCCGTGGATGCCTGTGTTTCATCTGCATGCACCAGTTTCCTCCCACAATCCAAACATGCATAGTTTAAGTGAACTGGCCGTGCTAAATTATTCATAGTGTTCAGGGATGTATAGGTTGGGCGCATTAGTCGGGTGACATATAGAGTAATATGGTAGGGGAATATTTCAGGGTGGGTTCCTCTTCAGCGTCGTGGTGTGGACTTGTTGGGCCAAATTGCACTTTCCAAATAGTCGGGATCGTAATCCTAAACCGAATTTGAAAATATCGATTTAGAAACGTACCAGAGGCCAGTTTGCTATGGAGTGGACCAGACTGCCTCAAAATATTTGAAGAAGATAGTCTGGACGCCAACATTTTCTTATGTTAAAAGTAGATACGAAGTGGGAGTTCCAGATGTGATGCGACTGCTCAGACTACTCAGCTTTAAGCATAACATATTTTATTTAAACACACTAATAAAATAGATACAAAATAAGTGGAATTTAGAATAACTTAACTGTTGGAAAACCTAACCAAATAATCGATAGAGTACCTTCTACTAATGAACTGTTCCAATGTATTCATATCCCAAAAACCCATCCCTTGGCAAAAAAGAAACATTCAGACATACATTCTTACCTGCAGTTCTCCAATCCGGGAAGAAACAGCGTTAAGAGAGATTTCAGACAGAATAGCAGCAAGGTATCATTTACTGATTCTAACCCTTGTTGGACCGTCAGCACTTGGTGACTGTTACAGGAAAATGAAAAGCGCAAGTCTGGTCTGTGAGGTTGGCCACTGTTGCCATTTTATTTTTTAAAATGCCCTAAAGTCCTCCGAAGTTCATTACTCAAACCATTTTCAGTCGGAAGTACAGCCTTTAAGATTTCTCTGTTTTTAAAAAAGAGGAAATAACCTTTTTCAAAGTGGCAGCATTGCCACACAGGTTAGATGCCTGGACCATTATACGAGGGGATTCCTTGGGTTATTGAGCGCAGAATCGGCTTAGAGGGGAAAAACACAGGCATTCAGTGGAGGGAGAAGATCACATTTCAAAGACATACATCAAATCTGCTGCAACCCAATATCCCAACATAGAGCACCGCATGGGATAGAGTGGGAAGTGAACAGTAGCCTGACACACCATTGCATTGTTTCTGAGCTTCACAATGCCTGCACTTTATACACGAGGGAGCCAAAAACCAAGGCCAGAGACAAATGCAGTGGGACAAAAAAAATCACATTAAACGTAGAAACTGATAATTAATTAACTGTGAACATGTTGTGAAAATATGCGGAAAATGACAAGGTAGTGGAACTCAGTGGAGGACTGAGACCTTGACGGATCCAATCACAACAATGGAAACATTGAATAAAGGTATTGCCATCTCAGAGGAAACGTTTCTTGCATCAAATTCTGAACCCCTCAAATAACAAAAACTGTGACAAGCTGACAACGCAGCATGGAAAGCCCTGCTGGCTATGCTCACGTGTTGGCCAGTAAACGAGAACACCTGCCAAAATCGGGTACATTGTAAATCTTCACCGGAATATCAGAACTACACCCTGATTTGATTACGGTCTGGCACAAAACATTTGCACCACTTGCTGTGAGTGACAGTAAATGGGGCTGTTACAAATTTATTAATCTTTATGTTCATTGAAACAATACAGGAAGAGGTGTGTGTGTGTGTGTGTGTGTGTGTGTGTGTGTGTGTGTGTGTTTGTGTGTGTGTGTTGGCACTTCGGATGATTTAATGCAAATATCATGGTTTGAGACAGAATACACATGGAGGATAAGAGTTTAAATCTGGACATCTGGCAGGGTTTGGGTAATTGACAAAGAGAAAGTGAGATACCGAGGAATGTTACATGGACAGATTAGATACAGTCCTTTCGAATATTAAAATGAAGGCAATACCAGACCCAATACCAATACAGATCAACGTGCACAGGAATAACAGATCACCATGATTATGTTTTGAATTCGAGTCAGATTTGATTTTGCCAGTTTGAAGCCGGCAGTGCCAGGAGGAGACTATTGGAATCAGTGAGACTGTATTTTAATGCTCAATGTTTAAATAACAAATGGGATAAACCAGTGAGATGTATTCTGGAGGAGTGAACAGTCGAAGTTAGTCATAATCAGGCCATGATGTCACGGATCAGCTCCTGGTGAAAAGGATCACAACAGTTGTGAATCGTCTGCTTCAGTTTCAGATATTGGCTCGGGATGGGAGGAATCAGAACAATGAACCAGAATTTGTAACCAGAACAGAGGACCGTGAACTTCATGCTCCCAGTATTAATCTAATAAAGGCAGTGAGACAATGAATCGTGGTTCACAGCTGAAAGTCATCTACATCAACCTCGAGACACTTGACTAACACTGCCAGATGCAAGAAGGTATACCGTAACTGAACAAGTGCGCTGGTGGAATTAGTAGTGGTCTGTAGAGTGAATATCTGGATTCAGATTCTTAACAGGAACATTAATGGTGTCAGGAAGTGTAGGTGAGATGAAAGAACAGTGATGCAGTCATAACTGGTTTATAGAAATAGTATCTGGATAGTGAGACTTAGCAGGGACACCAACGATAGCCAGGATAGGATCATAAAAATATTGAATAATGCGAAGAGCATATTCTATCTGCGATGATAATGACAACCAATAATATGTAGAAAGACTCAAAGCATAATAGGATAAACTCCTGTCCATTGTTGAAACATTCCAACCTTTTATACTCAGATTCTCATCCATTATTATAACATTCCTGTCTAATGTTCTCAGGTTCTGAGTTCTCCTCTCCTCTCTGGAGTTTCTGATCCACTGTTAGTCCTGTAGATGTTGTTCCAGCTCATACTATTTAATAACACGTTGAATGGAGCCAGTTTATCATTTAAAGATCAGTCCTTGGAGACTGAGCTTAAGCACGGTAACTGAACAAACAGACTCAGTTAACTATCACTTCTTTCCAACACTTTTCATATCAAAATAAGGGTTAACATTTACTCAGTCTCGATTGAATGTATGAGAGTTGTCGAGGAATGAACCATTAATCTTTTTTTAATGTTTCTTCTTGTATGTGGGAGTGGTGCCAGAACACTTCAGAGTTGCATATGTTTCACCCTACTTATAAAAGGCGACAGTGATAAAATAGTAGATCAGCTGCATCAAATCTCTGCTGGGGAAATTTCAAGATACATAACCCAAAGTATGGTACTTATGGCCATTGACTTGGTGTGAGCCTCTCTGGATTGTTACAGCGGGACAAGAGTAGGCCATTCATCCTCTAGAGTCTATTACAGACGAACCGTAGGAGGTCTTTCAGTCTCTCGAGTCGGTTACAGAGGGACAGGAGGAGACTGTTCAGCCTCTGGAGTCTGTTATAGAGACTCAAGGGGAGGTCATTCAGACTCTTGAACCTGTTAAAGACGAGTGGAACACAGAACGGTACAGCACAGTAAGAGGCCTTCAGCCCTCAATGTTTTGCTGGCCTTTTATCCTACTCTTAGATCAGACTAACCTACATGATCTTCAATGTACTAACTCCCATGTGCCTATCCAAGAGTCTTCTTAACTATCCCTTATGTATCTGACTCTACTACCACCGCTGGCAGTGCATTCCGCCCACCCACCACTCACTGAATAAAGAACCTCCCTCTTTGAATAAAGAATCTCCTCTAAACCTTCCTCCAATCACCTTAAAGTTATGCCCTTTGATGATAGCCAATTCTGCCCTGGGAAAAGCCTCTGGCTATCCACTCTGTCTATTTTCTCAACATCTTGAACACCTCTATTATGTCACCTGTCATCCTTCTTTGCTCCCTTCGTGTTAATATTGTGCCACGAAGTGAGAGGCCCTTTGAAATGAATTAAAGAAAACTTGAAAGCACCAATACAGGACGTAACAGAGTTGAATTACGTATCAGAGTTGAGGGAGAGATTTAGGCTCATTGGTGAGTTAGCTAAGCAGCAGACAAAGGAGGCAGAGTATAGAATTAAGCAGGGAGCAGATAAAAGTTCTGATGCTCTGACCTTTTCCAGTGGGGATGACGTATTATCATTGTTACAAGTGATTGGAGTTCCTTTCAAAGACAGGTTTATTGGTCCCTATGAAATTGAAAAACATTTCGAGTCAGGTGTATTATCAGGCAAAGATGCCATATAGAAAAGAAAGAATGGATGTAGGTTTGCTCATTGAGCTTCAAGGTTCATTTCCAGACGTCTCATTACCCTACCAGAGAACATCTTCAGTGGGCCTCAGGAGAAGCAATTCAAAAAAATCGTGTTTTCTATTTACATGTTTGGGTTTCTTGATGTCATTTCCTGTGGTGGTGTTATTACCTGTGTTGAAGTGACGTCCTGTTCCTTTTCTCAGGGGGTGGTAGACGCGGTCTTACTCGAGTCACTAAATCACAGAAACCCAAAGATATAAATAGAGGGCAAGAATTTTCAGCATTGCTTCGGCGAAGGCCCACTGAAGATGTTACCTAATATGGTTATGAGTCGCCTGGAAATGAACCTCGCATATCAGCGAGCAAACCTACATCTAAAACCTGAACCTGAGCTACAAATCTTCTCAAAACCCGCTAGGAAAGAAATAACTTTGCCATGTATATCATATGAACACGTTGAAACCGTATGATCCGAAGTGAAAATACTGGAGAAAAAAAAGTTGCTACTTACTTCCCCACAGAGAGAGGAATCAAATCCAGATGTTGATGAGTGGACAAGTTTAATTAACTACCTGCCCCAGGAGCTAAGAACACAGTTGCAAGGTTTGTTACAGCAGTGTGAAGACGTATGTGGGAATAAGATTGGGAGGGTTTATGCGAGTGTGCATGAAGTAGACGTGGGGACTTCTGTTCATATGAGACAACAGAAGATCAACGCCGTAACAAAATCGAACTGGTACCCAACACCGGCATTGAAGGACTGCATGGATAAACTTGGAAAAACCAGTTGCATCTCAATGTTGCAATTAATGCGTGGTTATTGGCAGGTCTACTTATCAGGAAGGCAAAAGATGTTTCTGCCTTTGTAACCCCAAATGGGCTGCATAAATTAAAATAGTGCGCTTCGGAACAGGGACGCACCCAACACTTTCCAAAGAATCATGAACAGAGTTGTGACTGGGCTAAAAAACTGTACAGACTTTTTGGACGGTATAATGATTTTCAGTGAACATGGGATGATTACATGGTACAGTTAAGCTCTTTTACCGATTAAGAGAAGCAAAACTGGCAGTAAACCAAAACAAAACTGAATTCGCGAAAGCAGAGGTGAGGTTCTTGGGACATCGCATCGCTCATCGAGGGATGACCCCATGGGAAAAAAGACGAAGGTCATTGCGGAACTGACTCGATCATCCTCGAAGAAAGAGGTGCTTCGATTCTTGGGACTGAGCAGATTCTTTTGGAAGTGTATTCCAAACTTCAGCAGTGAATTTGCACTGTTAAAAGTTTTGCTGACGAAGAACACAAAGTTTCGGTGAACAGAACAATTCGATGAGACATTCGTCCATTTAAAAGCACTCTGAATCATAGCACTACTTTTTAGCTATACGATACTTTTTGAAGCATTTCAAAGTAGCCATCGAGGTTAGTGCAATTGGATTTGAAGTTGAACTGCTGCCGAATTATGATGATGCGGTTAAACTGCCTGTTGTTTTCTTTTCGAAGAAACTCAACATCCACCAGAGAAAATGCTCCACGATCGTGAATGAAGTATTTAGTTTGGTACTGTCCTTACAAAATTTAAGTGTGTGTGTGTCATGAAAAATGTTTCGGCGACGATTGTGTACAGAGATCGCAATCCTCTTACATACATGGAGGGCTGTAAATGCAAGAATATGAGAGTATTTCATTGGAGTCTTATGTCACATTCATTAATTTGCATATTGTGCACGTTGCAGGTTGAAAGAATGTCATCGCAGGTACGTTTTCGCGAATTTTACTAAAAATGAGATTGGTATCTATCCAATGATATATACATGGGAAGTCGTCCAAATGAACTTAAATTGAACTTATATGTATGTCATGGCAATGCGGTTAAAGAACACAATAAATGTATCATCTTTCCATTATGATGGTTTGTTATAGTAGAGTTGAAGGAAATAATTAGTTTAATAAAAGTGAGTTGTAAATAGGTGTTGACGAATCTTTTCTTTTGGATTTAAAAATTAAACGGTTATTTTATTTTCACTTCAGTCAGGCCTTCAACAAGGTTTCCCATGGGAGACCTTGAAGCAAGGTTAGATCTAATTTAATACAGATAAAACTCACCATTTGGATACAGAACTGCCTCAAAGGTAGAAGACAGAAGGTGGTGGAGGAGGATGTTTCTTTTCTTTTCAGTCTGGAGGCCTATGACCAGTGGAGTGCCACAAGGATCGGTGCTGGGTCCACGACTTTGCAACATTTATATAAATGATTTGGATGTGAGCATAAGAGGTTTAGATAGTAAGTTTGCAGATGACACTAAAATTGGAGATGTCGTGGATATCAAAGAAGGTTACCTCAGATTACAACGGGACCTTGATTAGATGGGCCAAATGGGTTGAGAAGCGGCAGCTGGAGTTTAGATTAGATTAGATTAGATTACTTACAGTGTGGAAACAGGCCCTTCGGCCCAACAAGTTCACACCGCCCCGCCGAAGCGTAACCCACCCATACCCCTAAATCTACATCTACACCTTACCTAACACTACGGGCAATTTAGCATGACTAATTTACCTGACCTGCACATCTTTGGACTGTGGGAGGAAACCGGAGCGCCCGGAGGAAACCCACGCAGACACGGGGAGAACGTGCAAACTCCACACAGTCAGTCGCCTGAGGCGGGAATTGAACCTGGGTCTCTGGCGCTGTGAGGTGTGAATTTAGATAAATGTGAGGTGCTGCATTTTCGGAAAGCAAATCTTAGCAGGATGTATACACTTAATGATAAGGTCCCAAGGAGTGTTGTGGAAGAAAAAGAGACCTTGGAGTGCAGGTTCATAGCTCCCTGAAAGTGGAGTCGCTGGAATATAAGATAGTGAAAAAGACGTTTGGGATGCTATACTTTATTGGTCAGAGTACGGAATACAATTGTTTGAAGGTCATTTTGCGGCTGTACAGAACATTGGTTAGGCCGCTGTTGGAATATTCTATGCAATTCTGGTCTCTTTCCTATCAGAAAGATGATGTGAAACTCTAAAGGATTCAGAAAATATTTACAAGGATGTTGCCAGGGTTGGAGGATTTGAGCTATCCGGAGAGATTGAATAGGGTAGGGCTGTTTTTTTTTCCTGGAGCGCCGGAATCTGAGGGGTGCCCTTATAGAGGTATATCAATCATGAGTGGAATGGATAGGATAACTAGACAAATTTTTTTCATTGGATTGGGGAGTCCAGAACTAAAGGCACAGGGTAAGTGTGTGATGGGAAATATATAAAAGAGACCGAAGTGGGAAACGTTTCATGCAGAGGCTGGTACATGTATGGAATGTGCTGCCAAAGGACGTAGTGGAAGCTAGTACAATTGCAATATTTTAAAGACATTCGGATGGGTACATGAATAAGAAGGGTTTGTAGGAATATGGGCTGGTTGTTGGCAGGTGGGACTAGATTGGGTTGGGATATCTGGTCGGCATGGACAAGTTGGACAGAAGGGTCTGTTTCGGTGCTGTACATCTCTTTGACTCTATGAGATCTGGAATAGTTCTTTGCCTCGTGAAATTTAACAAATTACGGCAGGAGGTGAACTTTTCTGTGCATCAGCTTTAAATTAGCTGAAGGGTTTACACAAGGTCGTACCTACAATAGCTTTAGAATTACCTCTCTATTTTTAGACATCCTTCCCTTTGCAATAAATACCAGAATTTGTTTTGCCTTTTCTGTTAACAGCTGAACCAGGTAAGCTACATTTTTCAGAATGACACACCAAGATTCGCAAAACCCATTGTTCAGTCAGTCTGAAAGAAGTGCTATTAGCTTGACAACAATTCCGGTATATGTTGGAAGGTATTATCATGGATAAGGCAATATACAGTAACTGGACCCTTAGAAACAATGCGAGATGCATTTTTTGGAAAGAAGTTGTTTTGAGCCTGTTGGATTTTATTTGCTGGTGTGAATATAACGGGCAGAAGAGGTAAGGGTGGGGAGAGGAGTGGTGTTAGGCGAATATGGTTCAATTGAATTTTCCAAATCTTGAGACAAGCTTAAATACGTGTGAAAGAGTAACTCGGGAGAGAATAGGGCCACTTTTTGAACAATGAAGTCGACTGTGTGTGGAACCAGAGGAAATGTTTGAAAGACTACAGAAAAGTTTCTTGTTGGGATTTACACTGGATAAAGACATGGAAACGCGGGAAAATATGAAAGTAAACAGTGATGTCTTGGAAAGTGTCTCCAACTGGGAAGAGAAGTGCTGGACTCTTAAAACGAACGAAAGTGGATCATGCCTCAGGAGCTCATTAGGTCTTTTCCAAGATATTGTAGGATGTTCGGCAGGTGATTCCGGGTTCGCTAAGAGATGTTTTTATTTTTAACACACACGGTGTTGTGCCAGAAGCCTGGAGTGTGGCTAATGCTCTTTCATCACTTATGGGTTGTAGGAAAAAAAACAGGAAACTATACACAAGTGAGTCCAGTGATGGATACGTTGTTAGAGAAGATCCAGACAGAAAGGAGATACATGTATTTGGAAAGGCAAGGGCTCATCTGAGATTGTCAGCATGGCTTTGTGAGTGGAAAATCGTGTCTGACAAAACTGACTGATTCTTCGAGGAGGTAGCCAAGAGACAGATGAAGCCAGCACGGTCGATCTTATCGACATGGCTTCTACTTTGTCGTCAGCAACGCATTTGATACGTTTCCAAGATTTCTCGAACATCGAGTCAAAAAGAAAAAGGAATCTTAGTTAAGGTTGAGGAAGCAAGGATACGACTGGGCATGGGCGTGTTAGATGGGGCTGCACGGTGACTTGATGGTTTGCATTGTATCCTCACAGCACCACGGAACCGGGTACGAGTCCAGCCTTGAGCGACTCTGTGTCGAATTTGCATGTTCTCCTCGTGTCTGCATGGGATTCCCAGGATGCTCATGTTTCTTCACACAGTCCAAAGCTGTGCCGGTCACGTGAATCAATCTTTGCTATATTGCCCAAAGCGTTCGGGGTGTGCAGGGAGATGCATTAATCAGTGGAAATGTCGATCGAGAGAATGGGTCTGGGAGGGATAATCCTCAGTGTGTTGGTATGGAGTTGATGGGCGAATGGCCTGTTTCCACACTACACGGTTTCTATAATGGAAACCAGGCAGGAATGTAAGAACGGACATAAGAGAACAAGAAGCGGGTGTGAAAAAACTTTTGTGGGTAGAATTCAGGAAAATTGCAAGGCATTCTATATTTATGTGAAGGAAGAGGATGGCCAGAGTGAGGTTTAGGCTGACCATCGATAGTGGAGGCTACTTGTGCCTGGAGACGGAGGAGATAGAACTGGTCCTCTTGAATATGCAATTTGCTTCAGTATTCACTTCTGAGAAGGACCTTGTCAATTATGAGGACTCCGGAAACAAGCTGATATACGTAAATAGGTTGTTGTTAAGAAGGAGGATGTGCTGAATATTATGAAGAAGATAAGAGTAGATAAGTGCCCTTGGTCAGACGATATATACCGACGTTTCCAACAGGATGCGAGGGAAAAGATTGCTATGTCTTTGACGATGATCTGTGCCTTCTCACTGTCCACTCGAGGCGTAGCAGATGACAAGAGGGTGAGAAATGTAGTTCCCTTGTTCAAGAGAGGAGAAAAGGTTAATCCTGTGAATGACAGACCAATTAGTCTTATATTTGTAGTGTACAGCTAATTGTATAGGGTTTTGAGAGCAGGATGCATTGAATTACTTGGAATACTGTAGTTTCATTCGTGATAGTCAGCACGGATTTGTAAGGAGTGGGTCATGAGTCGTAAATCTTATTGAAGTCACTAATTCAGAAAGTACGGTGGGTTTGGATGCAGGAACATTAGGCTGACGGGATAGATATTTGAATCCTCTCTAGATGGTACTAGACGGAAAGCATTTAGCCAGTGGTGTCCCACAGGGATCGGTTCTGGGATATCTGCACTTTATGATTTTTTAAGTGACTTGAATATGAATGTTGAAAAATCGGTTAGTAAGTTTGCTGATGACATGCGGATCAGTGAGTGATGGCAAGTGTGGATGGCTGTTATATATTGCAGCTGGATATTGACATGATGCATAGCTGTGCTGAAAAGTGGCAGATGAAGTTTTATCCAAAACAAAAAGTCTGAGGTGATCCAAGGATCGTGGGTAAACGTCCATAGATTCCCTCAAAGTTTTCACCCATGTAGATAGAGTTGTGAAGAACGCGTATGGTGTGCTGGCTTTCATCAGCTGGCGGGTTAAGTTCAAAAGGCATGAGGTTTATTGCAGCTCTCCAGAAAACTGCTCAGACCAAACTTGGAATATTGCGTTCGGTCCTTGTTCTATCATGACAAGAAGAATGTGGAAGCTTGACGCAGGGTACAGAGAAAGTTTGCCAGGAGGCTACCTGAACCGGAGGACATTTCTTATGGAATTGAAGGCACGGAAGCTTTTCTCACTGGAACGAGCATGGTGAGGGTTGAATTGATGAAGGTGAACAAGATGATGAGTGGCACAGATAGAGTGAGTAGTCTGCGATGTTTTTCCCCTGCGCAGAAGTGGCTCTCAAAGGGAGATGTAGTTTCAACATGAGTGGAGAAAGATGAACAGGCGACTTCAGAGTTTGGTTCTTTACACAGAGTGGTCGCAGGTGGAGGGGATGCTCTGCCATTTGTGATAGTGTGATCAGATATGATAGCGACATTTAATGGACTCTGGGATAGGCAAATGGATGATAGTTAAATGAAGGACATGTAAGTTACTTTGATTTCAGAGTAGACAAGCTGTTAGCACAACATCAAGGACCGAATAGCCTTGTGCTGTAATCTTCTATATTTTGTGTTCTATGCTCCATATGTTAGAATGGGTAAGAAGTTATAGTCAATGCAAAACGTTTTGGCATCTAGCAGGACCTAGTCAAATACATACAAAATTGGAGAGAGGGGTAGTGGGAGACATGTTATTTTTTTTGACTGGAAACGTGACCAGTGGTTTCGTCCATTCACTCTTGTTTGTGATTTGGATAAATGATATGGATGGGAATGTTGTTTTCGTATTAAGTAAGTTCGAAGGTGACTCTGAAACTGTTGGTCTCGTGGACAGTGAAGAAGATTATCTATAATACAACAGTATTGTTAGAGTCGTGGGATATAGAATAGCAAATGGAGTTCAATTAGGTAGATGTATGGTGTTCCATTTCTATGCAATAAACCAGGGCTGGACTTGTACAGATAAAGAGAAGATCCTGGTAAGTGTTGTCAATCAGAGACCTAGTGGTGCCAGTGCAGAGTTCTATAGAGGTGGTGCCAACTTTTGGCATGCTCATCTCATTGTTTGCAACATTGAATGTAGGAGTTGGAATGTCATGTTGTTGGCTGTACAAAACATTTTTGAGACCAATATAAAGCATTATTGCTCAGTAAGAAGAACTCACCTGTTTCACTTGCATCCTTTAGAAAAATACATTTGACATTCTTTCCTGGTCTGGCAAACATGTGAATTCGGACCAAAAGCAATATGGTTAATTCTGAGCTGCTATTGGTACGATTAGTGGTGTGAAAAATAATGTTGTTCCAATCAGTGGCATCCTCATCGCATGATTGTATAAATAAAAGAGCATGTTTCCCTACATTCCGCTGCAACCACTTCCAACTGAAGCAGTTCTTTTTGGCTATGTAACAAGGCTTATGCCCCGACCACTCTCTCAAACACTCTCATCACCTTCAGTACTTTCAACTCTCCCCATTTCCATCGTGTTGTGAACATTGACAATGATCCCTCTTCGCACTGCCCTCCTCTTGCTCGCAAACCTTTTGAAAACCCTTTTGCACTTCGTCACAAAACACTCGTTTCAGAATTGTTTCTACTTTTTAGATATCTTCTAAGCTTCAAAATGTAATATTATCTATCATGTCTTAAGTAAAGGATGGGTGAGAATTTCTTGCTGTGGTTTTGGTCTGTTTCAGTGGAATGTCCTTCAAATGCCTTCTGCTGTTCATTGAGAGACACATTTCAGTCAGATGATCTGGTTTACTTTGGTCAATTCTCTCAAACTCATGAAATTTGCTATTTTTGTTTCTCGTTGTAGTGTAACGTTTCTGTGATTCACTTTATGCTTTATATTCTTTTAAACTGCACTTTATCACAATTTCCCGGAGCATCTCTCTTCGTAACAATACCCTTTCACTCAATTTCATCACACAACCATCGATTTGAGGTAGATCGATCCCTAGCCAGTTGCACAATGTGCTATTCAAAGAAACTCTGGAAAGATAGACATTCGAAGAGGAGTTCAGATAATGTGTTTGTCAGTGTGATTGGCCCTGATTATACAAATATTGTAGTTTCCTAAAATTATCTCATTGCCTTTGTTAAAAATTCCAATGAATGCCTGTCTAATGCAGTGATGAGCAATGAATTGTTGTTAGGTGGCTGAATACTTTTCTGATGCTTGTGTCCTTGGCAAGTTGTAGCAAAACTTTGCATTCACACTGACTCGGCTTCATTATCTAATGGGCAAATGCTTTCGCTGTAATGCCTTTATTACCCATGACTGTCAACGTTACTAATCCTGCTTTCACATTTTGCCTGAGATCCCGCAAGTCTGTATACCATTGAATAATTATGTCCCACCGTTTGCTCACCCTGCAACCACGTCTCTCTGGTGTCTAAATTTGATTTTCCCTGTGTCACAAATATATATACTTTATTGCAGATACTTATTCCATCCAAAAAGAAATAGAACTGACTCTTTCCCATAGTTCCTACAACAAACTGATTCGCTGATGAGCAATTTTATTTATAATCAACCCATCCTGTTGCATTCAGCTTGCCTTCAGCTATGTCCTATGCTTTTGTGATACTTCCCTTTTCTCTTTGGATTTAGAAAGCTCCTTTCACCTGAACCTTGCCCCTACGTGGTCTCTGGCAATTTAAAGCCCTATCCAGAAGACTACCGGTATGAATGGCTTACATACTGGTCCCACTACGATTCCAGTGTGGCTGCCGTGATGTTTGTTTTTAGTCACGTATGGGATTCAGGTGTCTGTGGCTGAACGGCGTTTATTGTCCAGCCATAGCTATCCTTGAATTAAATGGCTTGCTGGGCCATTTCAGATGGCAATTGAAAGGCATACGCTTTGTTGTGGGTGCATCACGTAGACCATTTGAGGATGGCAAATGATCTTCTGCAGCATTTGTTGACACTTTAGTACACCGGAAATGGTTCCATACGTAAATGTGGATTGTTAACTCCAATATTTAAATTAATGTTTTCAATTTCCATGTTTCTGTTCGTGGCATTCAGTTTTGGATGCATGCTCTGGAAATAATGTCACTAGGGCATCACTTCTCTTCCTTGAATACTGATAAGGTTGTGATCCCTGAACACAGATATCTGTGCATTATGCAGCAAAATTCATTCTTCCTGTACAATTGGTGGATCCTTAAATCTTCCTGAATGCTGGTGATATCACCATGTGTTATTTCTTACAGTGTGAGTCTGATTACTGACTCTATCAGTGTCTCTCGCTTTCTCGCAAATACTCCAGATCATAAGCCAACAGATTTCTCCACTCCAGAGATTCAATGTAGCACATGCCTGTTATGGAGTCTGGGTTTTCCAGACTTCTGCGATACTCAGTGCCATTCCACGCGTGAAACAGTCACTGCATCAGTGCAATTTCCTTTACCCTCTATTTCTCAGTCTCCACGAGGCACAACCGAAGTTTGTAACCAAGACACTTCCCAACTGTTGAGTTTCTCGTCCATCAACTCATTGAAAATAGCTGGTCAGCCAGAGAGACAATGGCTGGGGAGGTCTGGAACGTTTAATAAATCCTGCAACGAAGTAAGATCACCCACAGTGCACAGAGCATGGAGCAATGAGAGATCTTCAGAGATCGGATAACAAGACATGATGGAGATGTGGTTTCGGAGGTGGAGCACATACTGACACACCACAGGCTCAGTCACAGAACCCTACTTTACATTTCATTGTACTAACAGAGCGTAGGGAGTTCAGAGTTATCAATCTAGGCCTCTGCTGTCTTACTGAGCATCAGTACACAGAGGTGAAAGCAGGCCTCCCATGACAGGGTGGGAATGCTGCCTGAGATCTTTCTGCCCTGCATTCACTCTCCAACACTGTACATATGTCATGTCTCGTGGACCAGTAGCTTCAAAAATGTTTAAGCCTTTAACAGTTCCAGTCCCTGTAACCTCCTCCCTTGCAGGCAGTCCCTCCACATATTTGAAACGTCCTGTATTCCAGACCCCCATTCCTATCGTTGTAACTTGCATTTGTCTCTACAACATGTTTTATCTTGGTAGTGGCCTCGTCCACTAACAGGAAATAGAGTCAATGCTGACCACAGTTCGTGAAGTGAACAATTCGTGTTTGCCTTCGTTTAGCCGATACCTCTTCATCTTCTCCATTACATCACTAAATGCATTTTATATGTTGCAATTACACTTTTCACTCGCACTTCTCCAGGCAGTTCATTCAATACGTGCACATCCTCTGTATGGAAAATGTCCTCCACCAATCCCTTTCAGTCTTTCCCCTCTCACCTCATGTTACTGCCTTCCAGTTATGGACTCACCTACCCTGGGTAAAAACTTTTGCTATTCACTTACTTTTACCCTTCATGGATTTACAAAACTTTTTACGTGCACCCCTGAGCCACGGACGCACAACTGAATTACGAAGGGCAGCGTTAAAAGAAATATCTTTGCTCTTTTCCCCACCACCAATTTGTCACAATGTTCTGGGATACACTTGTCCAGGACCTGGGGCTTTCTATATCTTGGTGTTGTAAGACCTCCAGCACCACCTCCTCCGCAATACGGACTCTTTTTAAGACATCACTGTTTATTTCCCTTTGTTTTCTAGTCTTTGTATGCAGTACGTTCTGACATAAAATATTTATTTAGGATCTCGCACATCTCCTGTGCTTTCCCACATGTATGGCCCCTTTGCACTTTAAGGGTCCCTACGATCTCTGTAGTTGCTTTTTAATACTTCTATGCTATAGAATCTCCACAAATATATTTGCCTACTCTGTCATAAGACCCCATTTTACTTTCAGCTCATTCTAAATCTCCTTCTATATCAAACCCTCCAGAATCAGTAATACATTTTTCACTCTTTCCTCCATTTGCAGTTTCAGGAAATGCTTCCGAAAGCAGGATGATCAGAATTCTTTCAGCCATCAGCTTGGATACTCAGCAATGTCGTGTGCATCCGTAACGTGATGCATCAACTCATATACTCTGTGCTCTGACCCATGAGAGTAAGTGTGCCAAATGCATCTTTCATCATCCTTTCCACCTGTAATGACACTTCCAAGCAATAATGAACTGTGTATCCTGGTATCTCCCTGTTCAGCAACACAGCCCAAGGCCCTCCTATTAACTGTGATATTCCTGCCTGGTTTGCCTTTACAAAATCCAACACCTGAATCCATCTTTCCTTGTTTGACCCACTGGCCCATTTGATTAAGATCACCTTCGATAACTGCATTCACTGCACACTATAACACTCAGTTTGGTATCGGCAAACATACTAATAATGGCTCCTATATTCTGAAGCAACTCGTTTATTTAAATGATGCACAACAGCGGACTCAGCAAATGTCCTCCACGAATCAATTTTTGAAAGGTCTTGACTAATGTCGCCTGGATTGGACAAGACCACTTTTGATCTTTAACTTCTCGATTCAATCTGTCCTTTTCCATAACCATTTCCAAAATAAAAGAACTGTTGTCATTTTGCCAAACTACACTCACAACCCTCCCATCCCCGACTAACACCTACATCCCTGCCGTCCCTTGCATCCAAAGGATAGGCAAGGTTTTACTCCTTTCTTCAGGCAACCATTCAAAGTTTGACTGAGACATTTCTCTTGAACATACTTAACAAATTGGTCCCATCTAAAAGGAACACCATGGCTGACCCAGTCTAAATTTGGAAAGTTAAAATCCCCTAACATTACAATTCTATCACTCTCAGAGATATCTGAAATCACCATACATATTTGCTGCTCAATTTCCCAATGACTATTGAGGTCCTATTAGTGCTGTCATAAAAAAGTGATCACCCATTCTTATTTCTGAATTCTCCTAATGTAGCATCATTGTGCGAAACCCATGAACATTCTCTTTAAATGTTGCAGTGATGTTTTCACTGATTAAAACCTCCATTCTCCCTCCTTTTCTCGTCTCATCTACAATTCCTCCTGTAGCATTTGTACCATGTAACATTGAGATGGCTGTCCTGTCACTCAATCAACTGTGTTGCTGTAATACCTGATATCCCAATCTAATGTTCAGATCCCATGACATGAAATCATCTGTCTTCCCAGTCCGGCCTTTTACATCGAAATAAACACATCTTATTTCATTATTTTGCCCTCATTGCCCGCTGTGCTCTTGCTTCCCTTTTTTATTAAAATTACTGTATTGAAATTCTGTCTCGAACCGCGGTGACCAGATTGCAGCCTGAAATCATCCAGCTCACTGTGGACAACACCCTCACATTTGATGTCATGCGCAAATCTGCTAATGACACTTTCTGGTTTCACATCCTAGTCAATAAAGTACATAATAAAAAGCAATGGTTCCCGTAAAGATCTCTGTGATACACTGTCTGAAGAAAGAAATTCAACCTAAAATATTACCTTCTACTAATTGTGGATCCAGTTTGCCAACTACTTCTTACGGACCAGCCTTCCATGTCGAACCTTGTCCGTGACCTTGGCGAATTCCAGGGAAACCTTATCATCTGCACTGCCGTCATTAAATTCTTAGACACAAGTCCAAAAATAACTCAACTGAAATCATCGGATGGTATCTTCCTCGAAGGAATCCGTGATGACTATCACCAACTGATTCTTGTATTTCCAAATGTTGATTCATGCTGTCCCTCTGAATTATTTCCAAAACGTTCCCTCCCACTGATGTCACACGAAGTGCTAAATAATTACCTGGGTTATTGCTGCTGATCCACTTAAACAAATCAACATGTGAGCTCTCCTTCTGTCATTTGTCACTTGACCTGTGACCAGTAAAATATTAAATATATCCGCCAGGGACCCAGCAATCTGCTCCCTTGTCTCATTGGGCATTGGGAACTTATCCAAATTCCTGGAGGGAAAATATTTCATACCTCCAGCTTATTGATTTAACATGCTCCAGAACTTTATCATCTCAACTGAAATCACCGGCAACAATGTCTTTCTCCTGACTTTTGACTCCTTGCACAGCTTGTCCCTTTGGATTCGTACAGGGCATACTCTTCAGCTGCTAATCCTTTCATTCTATCTCTACATATAAAATGACCCGTGGCTTTTCCGTATCAGTATCTGTCACAAGTATATTGGGACCATTCATTACCCATCACTTTTAATGTCCCGCTTGAACTCTCCAAAGAACAAAGACAATTCACAGCCCAGGAACAGGCCCTTCGACCCTCTAATCATAAACTGTTCCAAATCCACTGTCTAAAGTTACCACCCAATTCATAAGCATCTGTATCCCTCTCTCCCCAACTAGTCATGCATCTGTCCAGACGCATATTGAATGAATCTACCTTGCCTGGCCCTACTGCCTCTGCTGACAACGCGTTTGAGACAAGGGATATCCTCTGTCTAAAGTACTCATCGCGTGTATCCCCCTTAAACTTTTCTCATCTCAACTTGAACGCGTGACCTCTCATTATTGAATCCCTCACCCTGGGGAAAAAAACCTTATCTCTATCCACCCTGTCTGTGCCTTTCATGATTTTGTAGACCACAATCGGCTCTCCCCAATCTCCTTTTTCGAATCAAAACAACCCAAACCTACTCAACCTCTCTTCATAGCGAGCACCAACTGCCACTTCTCCACCGAACTCTCTAGTCTATCTGCTCAATACCCCGCCCGATGAAGCAAGCATACCATATGCCTTGTTGATTAAAATATCCACCGTGCAGCCACCTTCAGGGTTAAATGGACCTGAACCCCAGATCTCTCTGCTCATCAACTTTTCCCATGGCACTTCTGTTTACAGTATAGTTCGCTCCAGAATTAGAGTTCCCAAAATGCATCATGTCGCATTTGCCTGGTTTGAGCTCCAACTGCCACTTCTCTGCTGAACTCTCTATTTTATCTATACTCTCCTGTTATTTGACAGTCCCCCATGCTTTCTGCTGCTTCACCAATCTTCGTGTCATCTGCAAACATCTATAATTGTGAACGGCTTCTGCAGAAATATTGCACTATATTTTCTTGAGCAAATTCATGACATCCCTTGATCAATTGTCGCTGGACTTGCTGCCTTTGCCATTCCCTCTTCATGAACACACTGTCCCTGAATTCTCACTGTGCCACTTTAAAATACTCCCACAATTCGATGATCGACCCAACTGAGGATAGAAATGGGATGGTCAGCCAGATGAATGCGTTACTGATGAGCAGGTATAGGGGGCAGTGTTTAAGTTCTTGAACCATTGTGATCTTTTATGGGTAAAAGTGACTTTTGCAAGATGGACAGGTTGGACCTGAACTACAGGGGCTCCAGTGTCCCGGGTGAGGGGATAGAGGGGAGAATTGCTGATGTTATTTTGGAGGACTCAAACTCGTTTGTCAGGTAGTTGTAACTCTGAAGAAGAGAGGGGCCATCGATCTGTCAGTGGAAAATATATCGGCCATCGAGAGCATGTTTACAAGTCAGGATATACAGGATCACAGTAAGGGAGGGAAAATACTTCCGATTAAAATTGCATTTGTTTCATCGCAACAGTTCGGACTAGTAAGGTAGACAAAATCAGAGCTTGGATAGCTTTGGGTACTGAGATATTTATAGCCATTACAGAAACATTTCTGATAGAATGGCAGACGAGCAGCTCTGTGTTCCAGGATACAGAATCTACAGGCTGACAGAAATATGAGGAAGTGAGGAGAGGCAGTTTTCATTTGATAAGGAAGACTAAAGATCTTAAGACGTACGAAATGAGGCCATATATTTAGAACTCAGAAAGCAGAAGGGGATGGTCACCCCGTCGGAACTGTGTTATAGAGTTCCAAATATCCACCGGCTACGGGATGAGTAGATTACAGGAATAGTAGAGTTGTATTTGATGGATATTTTAACTTCCCTTCATTTACTGGGCCACCCAGAATGTAAAAGGCCCGTAACGAGGTGGAAATTGTGAAATCAGTTCAAGAAAATGTCCCAAATGCGGATGTCAAAGGCATCCTACTTGGCGGTTGCAAAACTGGACCTCCCCTTCGGACACGAAATTGGGCAAGTGACTGAAGTTTATGTCAGAGAGTACTTTGAGTCCAGTGACCAAAACTGTCTTAGTTTTAACTTAACTATGGAAAGAGAGGGGAGAGGCCTCCAAGGTAAGTTGCTAAACTGGAACCGGGCCAATGTTTGGGCCATTAGGGAGGATCTAGCAAATGTCACTGCGGTGGATTGGTTTGAAGAAAAAAGGAAAGTATGGTAAATGGTGTTTTAAAAAAGTGTGATATCAAGAATCCAGGTCCGGTGTGTCACATTTAGAGTGAATGGAAAAGTTGGCAGGTTCAGGGATCCCTTTTTGAATAAGGATAATTAGGCTCTGGTCAGGAAAACGGAGAAAGCATGCATTGACTAAAAGCTATCCATGTCTATGTAATCTCTTCCAGTCGTAAAGACACGATTAGTCTGTGGAGATCCTGCAATCCTCTCAGGTTTCTGCAGCACTCCCGATCCATAGAAAGCACTCCAATGCCTGAGACCAGCCCGATGCAGTTTCTACTGGAATCACTATCTGTATGACATCCTCCCGTCACGATCAACCATCCTGTCAATTTAAGCTCCTTCAGTCTATCCATCCATCTATGAATATTTATAATTTTGCTCCAACTCTTCACCATTGTCTGGGTAAATGGACTCCTGCCCTACAATTTTCCCTACTAGAGGAACCTCTCAAAGTTTGTGCAATGCTCCCTTATCACTGAAACTGGCTCCAAGGAAAATTGCTGACCTTATCTCTGAAAAATTTGATACCATACCCGCCATATCTTAATAACCTCCAGAACCTATGCCTTCCCATGTGGATAAAACTATTCCATCACGACGACTCTCAATATATGTGTTTGTTGCTCCAGTCTATACGACCCACTTTATCACTGCTCCGTACACTGCAACATTCCCTGCCAGTGTAAACCACTCCGTTGCGACCAACATCCTTATCGTTGTCAACTGTTCCACCACTCCCAACATGCCCATCTCCATAAATCCTTATAGGTCCTACAGCCCTCCACATTATTTTAATCTTCCGTGGTTCTATTGTCCTCCCTTCTTGTGAATCATCCTCCAGCCCCAATACCCTTTTCAGTCTTGGTCGTCTGCTCCAGAAAATATCAACCCTTTCTCTGTAGTCTCCGACTCTCCTACTAACAGTTCCTATTCGTCTCTCCTCCTTCAAACACCTCGCCTTTCAGCATTCCGAGACCCCTCTTGCCATTGTAATCCTCTCTATTTAGAACATTGAACATTGAACATCGCAGGCCAAGCCTTGTGACCTTTGATGTTGTGTTGACGTTTTATCCTACACTATAATTAAACTAACTCATATACCTTTCATTTTACTATTATCCATATGCATATCCAAGTGTCACTTAAATGTGCCTAATGTATATGACTCGACCTTACTCCTGGAAGTGCATTAGATGCACCCAAACACTCTGAGTGAATAAATTACATCTGACATCTCCATCAAACTTTCCACCAATCACCTTACATTATGCTCCTTCCATATCACCAATTCTGGCATGGGAAATAAAGTCTTTGACTGTTCACTCTATCCACTCCTCTTATCATCTTGCACACCTGTATCAAGTCACCTCACATCCTTCTTTGTTCCAATGAAACAGCCCCATCTCCATCAACATTTCTTTATGAGACATGCCCTCCAGCCCAAGCAGCATCCTGTTACATCTCCTCTGCACCCTCTCTAAAGCTTCCACGTCCTTTCTATAATAAGGCAACCAGAACTGAACACATTATTCCTAGTGTGGAGTAACCAAGGCTCTATGGAGATGCAGCATAGCCTCTTGCCCTCAATACCCCTGCTAATGAAAGCCAACGTGACATAGACCATTGGGTGGTAAATTTGTGGAATGTGTGAGATGGACCTCAAGATGCCTCAGTCCATACTGCCAATAACACTGCCATTAACCCTGCCAAGGCTTTCTGCAGAATCCTCCGACTTTAAAGCTTTTCTATTTTCGTAACCTCCTCCTTTCCCTACAACACTCATAAACCGTGAGACCTCGTTAATCCCGAGAATCCTCCTCATTTCCGTGCACTCCTTTACTAGCATGAACCTCAAAATTACTGAAGCCTCTTTTAGCCACTGAAATATTCCTAATATTTGGAAAATTCTACAGTTCTGATATCCCTCCCTCATTATCTCTGTAACCTCCACTATCCTCCAGCGCTGTTCTCAGAAATATGCAGAGGAAGACATGATGCGTCCGGGCTATGTTACCGAGGTGGGAAGGACTGCCGAACGTGGAGGATGGTACAAAGTTCGATGGGGACATGGATCGTTAGGTGGTTGAAGTTAGAGGGATTCATAGAACCTGCAGGATGGGGCTCAGGTAGAATAGGTTGTCGAAACAGAAGGTTGTTCTACTTTGAATGACGATTTTTGTTTTCGGGCCATTGGGCTGACCTTGTTCACCTAACTTGGAGGATGGTTACCAAAGTGGGTGTGCACAACTTCCGATTCCCACGCTCGAAGATGTGAGCTCAGATGTGAATTTAGTTGTCCACTTTCTCTGCTACTGACTTGGTGCTGCTCTTTTAGAAATCACTCTGCGTGCATCTGTTGGCCTCCAGATCCACATGACTGACCGAAACTCACCTCATCAAAGACTTCGTTTGGAACGTTATTTACTTTTCCATGACTATTAAGTGGTAACTTCGTGTGATGGAGGAATTCCGAGTTTCCTTTTCAGAGAATGAAACTTTTCTCATTGATTCTGACACATGCAATGGAGGTTTGTGAATTCTGTTGTTCTCTACAGACTACCACTTAGAAGATTGGAAGACCAGGGAATCTGCACTCAGGTGTTCTTTGCTTACTAGGACACAGTGTTTGTGCAAACTTCATAATGGTGAAAATACCTTACCGACTGAGAAAGTGTGTTGTGCACAGGAAACTGAACACCAGGAACTGGGAAAACTCATGCTGTTCGTATATGAGTCTTGGTACCAGACTCAGTGAGAGCAGTTCACTGAGGAAATGATAGGGAGTTTTGGAACTTCCTGCTGCATTTGGACTTGTTCCATACAGCTATCCTCCTCTCATACGTGACCCTATTATGTTCTCCAGTCGTGACAGTTTTGCCCCCCTGTAAACCCCTCTGGTAGTTGAAAATTTCCCTGCTCTCTAAATACCTCCAGCCCTTACAACCTCGCCTTCATCTCGTATCTTCTGCAGTCCAAACGATCCTGTTCTTTGTTATGTCATTGCATTCCTTTGAGCTGTGTGGAAACAAACCCGAATTAGGCCTGGGCAAGGAAGAAACGAAAGCTCCCCCTTCTTCATCTTTGTGAAACGGAGTTTCCTTGTTTATCTGTCTTCCATAAGGGTAACGATGCATTACAAAACATGCAGCCTATGAATTCCCTTGAGGAGCTATACATTGTAATGAGGATAACTGTACGACTGATGACCCGCAGCAGCACAGCAGCAAAGTGACATGCTGATACCCCTTCATTTCCTGCCATCACTTCCTGTTGATCCGTCCCACCCTCATTCAGAAATCCCTCCCAGTCTTGACAGTACTACCAACCACTAATTGCTGTGACTATTACAAAACTTCCTACCTGTGTAAACTCCTTGTATCCCTTCACTCTCACGCTCTATGTATCCTCCAGTCGCTGTATTTCTCCCTGTATGTGTAAACTGCTCCTTCAAACCTAACGATATCTGGCAGGTCCTTCCACTGAAATAACCATCCCTCTGCAAGGAAATTCGACCAAACACCACAACCCAACACATCTCTGTAATTCTGGGCAGTTCTCTCTATGTCTGTTCCCACCTTCAGTCAAAACAACCCAAGTTACATATCCAATGTTATCAAGTCCCCACAATTTTACCGGTCTGTGAAATGTGCTTTGGATCTTACAACTCGATTGTTATCTCTGACTGACTGCAGTGATTACAAAACTCCCCACTCTGTAACATCACCAGACTCCATGCCCCTCTGCCCCTCTTATCATGGTGAGCTGGTTCAGCCGCAGAAACTTTCCTGCCTGTCGACGCGATCAAGTTGACACACCGCTCGTCATTTCAGTCGTGTCATGCAGACATGGCATTCATTCCCATCACTGTCAATTCGGCTTAACATTAATACTCCCCATATTTATGCAACAATGGTAAGTTCACACTCGAACAAGCACTAAAAGGTCTGAGTGCTGATTCTGTGATTATACAGGATGACCGCCGAATTCGCGGAATCATTTCCACGGTTTCAGTTACCCACAGTTTACAGCAGCCTGAACAAATAACCTTCTTTCCCGTTTTGCCCATTTCAGCCATCGCTATTTGTGCAACCATTTTCATTACCATATCCTCCAACATGCTGAAACCTGTTCTTAACATTGTAACCCTTCTTATTTATTGTCATTGTACAGTATCTGAAACTATGTCTGTCAGTGTAATCTCACTCAATGCCCCCAACAGTCCCGATCTGTGTAACCTCTTCAAATCCCAACAGTCCTCCCTATTTGCGAAAAAAAAACATTCAATTGCTCTCTACGTCACTGTCAGTGTGACTGCTTTGAGGTCATGATCTCCTCCGTTTATCTGTTAACCATTTCTCTCCTGATAAGACATCCTATTCATATCGGTAACTCATGTCTATCACAACCTTCTCTATTGCTCTCACCTCCACCTGTCTCAACAAGCCTCCCCATACTTGTCACATTTCCAGCATGCCCAACACTCAATCTCTCCGAAATATCTACCAATCCATAAAATTATCTTTACGTCGAACATACGGCTCTGATCCATCCTGCTCTTCTGTTCATTAGGATCGTGGCTGAGTGTTCATCCTTGTGTCAAGTTCTCAGTACTTTTCATATGATCTTTGGTTCACATATTGATCAACAGTTTGTTGATATCCGCCTGAAATATGGTCCTGAAGCTTGGTGCCAACGACTTCCAACTCTAAAAATAAATTCCTCCTCATCTCTGTTTTGATTTGATCTCATTTGTTCTGAAAATATGATAACTGCCCTTGACGCTCCATAAGTGTAAGCATCCTCTCAACCTTTTACCTCTCTAGCCGATTAGGAGTGCTGTATGTTTCAGTGAGATCATTAGAACTTTGATTGTTTTAACTCCAGTGAGTAGTGACAGACACAATAAATCTGTGCTGCTGGTTAAAGCTCTTTCCAGTCAGCGCACTGTGTAAATCCTTTTGCCTTTTAAAAAAAATCATGTATCATGTAAGTCTGGGAGCTGAACAGTGGATTTGGGTCGATGTGTCGCTGGCTGTTTCATAGAAACAACTGAAATAAAAATATTTAGTTTTGAGGCCCGGTCTGGAACTTAACTGTTTCTACATTCTTTTAGACTCTGGAGTATGACAATGCACTTAACCAGTCAGCGCATCTTTGACCATTAATCAGATCAGTACGTGTGAACTGTTGCTGACTAGTCTGGAAGATAACATGATCGAGCAGAAGGAAGGGCTGCAGCGTTTCGAAGAAGGGCATTCTGGGAAAAAAGAACATTCGGTCATTGATGTGACAGCATAAAGATAAGTGTGCACTGCACATGTTGGAGAGTCAGAATCGAAAAGGTTGGCGCTGGAAAAGCATATCACGTTTGGGAGCAACTGAAACTCTGGAGAGTCGACGTTGTGGATTAAAGCTTTTATCATGAATAGTACGGAGTTGGAGGAGGAGGCTAACAGTTAAACGGGAGTTAGGCGTGAGGCCGTGTGCAAGGTCGCTGTCAACGTGATAGGTAGAAGCAGTTAGGGTCTATTTGCTATAGTTTGCTGGGGCGGGTGAAGAAGATAGGTGGGAAGGAAGATGTCCAGGTAGGAGAGATCAAGGAGGATTTGCTGTGTTATAATGTTGGACTTGGAATGAGTTGGAGGGTGGGAAGATTGGAAACGAGTGAAGTCAGTTTTGACGCCGTGTGTTTGAAATTTCGCAAGGTGGAAGGTGAGGCATTCTTCCTTCAATTATTTGGATTTGACTTTTGATATATAACCTTGAGCGAGTGAGGAAGAAGTTGACGTAGTCGGCCACAGGGCGGAGAGGTTGCTTGGCGATTGTGTCCTATAGATATTCCCTGAAACATTCCATGATTGATTGTCCTGCCTCCACAATGTAGAAAGGCCCACGGTGAGAACAATGGACATTATAGATGAAGCTTGTAATGTGAAGGTCCATGTGTGCCTGATGTAAAATTATCCTTTGGGGCCATTATCAAAGATGTGGGGGGAGGTGTGTGCCAAAACTTTACAGTTCTATCGGCTGGAAGGGACTGTGCTGGGTGTGAAGAATGGGTTGGTGGGGGGATGTGAAGCTCACGAGAGGGTCTTGGACGGACACCTCTCTGTGGAACGCAGATTGAGTTGTTGGATGGATGTGAGAGCATTTGGCTGGAGTATCTCAGCACTGGAAATTATTAACTAGTTTCTCAAAGTATTATAAATATTTATACTAGGACATCAGACGATTCCAGACGCTTAGTCAGGCCATCGATGACTCGAAATGATAACTGGGAACGCGGCGTGTGCAAAAGCATTCACCTGAGTTCTCAAAAGATTTGAGTTGTTTGTGCCCGTGTCCCAGAGTATTCGATACGTTTTGGCTGATGTCCCAAAGAGTTAGAGTGGATTATCAGGGGCATTGGGGCTCAAGAGTGAATATATTTGGAGTCTCGGTGGACTCGAGATAATTAATCGGTGGTCCTTAAGTTTTCAGCCGGATTGACTTGTGTTCATAGAGGTTTTTCAGAGGATTCGACTCACGCTCAAAAAGATCTGAATTTATTTTACGGTTGTCCCAGATGACTGTAGAGGTATTCCTCAGGTCTCAGTGCATCCAATCGTATTTGCGCCCAGTCCCGGAGGTTTACAGAATATTTCCCTTGTGTTCCAGAGAAGGCAGATATATTTTCTGGATACCTTGTGGAGTCATGACGATTACCCAGGATCGCCGACAACGCTGTGGACGCAAAGGATTCGAGAATATTGTATCCATATCTCAGATAATTCAGCGTATACGTTCTGGTCAGAGATGGTTTGACAAGACAAGTTTGGGATCTCAGACGTTTGTGTGGAATTATGAAGAAATCTCCGAGTTTTTGACCTCCACAGAATTTGAGATGATTAGGTTGTTGTCCATTATGACTCTTGTGTTATGGGATGAAGTCATTCCTTATGGGGTGGTTGTGATTGACGGCCTTACTCGAATTAGAGATGAAATTCGAGGATGGGGTAAAGGGATTAGTGATGGGAACACTCGAGGAGAGTGTTCAAAGAGACGAAAAGGCAAACGAAGAGAGTGGTGGCAGAAACTTAAAACAATCAGGCAGAACTGAGCTGAAGTAGAGATGAAGTGAAAGATGTTGGCGAGAGAGATTTGAGAGTCACTTAGCTAGAGAATGATATGCCGACTATTTTCCGAGCAATTTATACCCTCAGAACATCTCAGAACGCGTTAATATTATGAACTATTGTCTCTCCTTTAAATTAAGAAACATTCTATCTAATTGGGCCACAATAAGCCCACACTAACAGTGTGGTAATGAACGAGAAATCTGATTAATTGGTGCACGCTGATAGCTGAAGGGGAAGCAGCAGTTTTCACCATGTCTTCTGAATTTGGGCTTGGGGGAGCATCTTGGCCTTGAAGTTCAGTAATTACAAGAAACACACCGAGAGATAATTGTTCAAAATGAATCGGAAGAAGATGGTGACAATTTTGCAATTTAGTTTTTATTCATTTCTAGCACATTGCTGTCGATCTGGAGTCAAATGGCAACCAGGCCAGGTGAGCGGATATTACTGAAATTGGATGTGTCATTCTCCATGTTAACTGGTACTGGGATGGTGATCATCACTAAACGCTTCAATCTGGATGTTGATTGAATTAAAATTACACCATATCAGGTTAAGAACTCTGACCCCGCACCGCCCCCCAGCCCCCGACCCTAAGGAAATTACCTGTGTTTCTGGATTAAACATCCAGCGAAAATACCAGTTGAAATTGCCTTCCCATGCTCTGCTCAGCTGTAGAATCTGCTTCCTGATGATCCAAAAGCATCAATTCCAATCTTCACTTTCAATGTTGGGGATCGACCTTGGATGGGGGTGTGGTGTAGATTGAAAATGCATACATAGCCGATATCTGGAATAGTGGTTGAACAATGGAGAAAATGAACGAACGCTGAGTTTTCTTTTTGTTTCACGTTTAGCATTTGGAAGATCAAACATTTATTTAACGTTACAAATGTCCCCAATCCTTGCCATCCGATAAAAACTGTCAGAAAAATAATGGATTCCTTCCACACTTCATGAGTTGATTTTCAGTACAAGAAGTTTTCATTGTTGGAATTAGAACAATACCTCCGGATTCACATTTATTCATTGATGTGTGCTAATAATGACATCAACAACTCATTTTTCTTACATGACCAGAGGCAGTTCACCGAATGTTCAATTAATAACTTTGAAATGATTCATGAATTGATGTAAAACGCAGCCCAGAACCCATCATTACATTGCCTTTCCAAGGAGCACTTGAGAAGACGTGGAAAATACTGTTCTTGATTCTCAGATTTCTGGTGATAGTCCTGTCCTTTCGACATTACATGAAGCTAAAATGTTAGGAGATCGCTGAAGACCCGATTTCAATGAATATTGAATGGACCAGAAGGAGCCTACTTTTCCATTGAACTCGCCTCTTTCATGGCATAATCTTCCCGAAACTTTTCTGAATTTAAGACAAAAAGCAAACAGAACGGCAGTTATGGGAAAAATGTTGATTGTGGCCAAAAAAGGCCTAACGACTTGCTGATGTACCGTGGACAGAGAATTTGCTGTGGTTACCAAACAGACGGTACATTTAATATAAGACTCACGGTAATGTGTTGAACACTTAACGGACCTCTGGCCATTTCCAGATGGACAGTGAATGTTGCTTATATTCCAGTGCAATTGACGTGTGTCTTTTCTACACAGTACAGTCGAAGTCTCTTGTCAAACATTGATCACCTTGTAACTAAAAAGCAAAACCAAAGGTTATGGACCATCAAGCCAGTAATTGCTCCGGGATCTGATTTCTTCCGTGTAAGCAAGAGTTCGAATCAGAACATGAGTGAGGGCAGACGTCTACATGCCAGAGCACTATCAGAGAGATAGAGAGAGAGAAAGAGAGAGAGAGAGAGAGCATAAAACGCATTACTTTTCTTTTCCTAACTGCACAGCTGAAATGTCCCATCAGTGCAGGATATTTATGAATTGACCATTGTAACGATGGTGAATACTGTGACTACTCCTCCGAATTTTCACGTTCATAGAACTGCTGCAAGCATAGTTATGAAAAGGGAATATGCGGCACTAACATACAAGTCTCATTGTGTTTATGCACAATTCGAGTTCCACACATCGAGAGCAGTGTACCAAATTTACCATTGTCCAACGCGTGTGAAAGGCAAAAAAAAGTTAAGACTAAAATTGGGCCCTTGAAGACAGAAACAGGGGAATATATTACGGGCAACAAAGAAATAGCAGAAGAATTGAATTGGTACTTCAGATCGGTGTTCACTGGGGAAGACACAAGAAATCTCCCTGAGGTAACAGTCGCTGAAGGACCTGAACTTCAGGGAATTTATATTTGCCAGGAAGTGGTGTTGGAGAACCTCTTAGGTCTGAAGGTTCATAAGTCCCCGGGGCCTGATGGTCTACATCCCAGAGTACTGAAGGAGGTGGCTCGAGAAATCGTGGATGCGTTGGTGATTATTTTCCAGAGTTCGATATTTTCGGGATCAGTTCCTGCGGATTGGAGGGTGGCTAATATTGTACGACTCTTTAAGAAAGGTGAGAGAGAGAAAGCAGGAAAGTATAGACCAGTTAGTCTGACCTCAGTCGTGGGAAAGATGCTGGAGTCTATTATAAAGGATGAAATTACAACACATCTGGATAGTCGTAACAGGATTGGTCAGAGTCAGCATGGATTTATGAAGGGGAAATCATGCTTGACGAATCTTCTGAAATTTTTGTGGATGTAAATCTGAAGATGGATGAGGGAGATCCAGCAGATGTCGTGTACCTGAACTTTCAGAAAGCTTTGATAATGTCCCACATCGGAGGTTAGTGAGCAAAATTAGGGCGAATGGTATTGGGGGCAAAGTACTAACTTGGATTGAAAGTTGGTTTGCTGATAGGAAACAAAGAGTAGTGATAAACGGCTCCATTTCGGAATGACAGGCAGTGACCAGTGGGGAACCGCAGGGATAAGTACTGGGACCGCAGCTTTTTACAATATATGTTTATGATATAGAAGACGGTATTAGTAATAACATTAGCAAGTTTGCTGATGAAACTAAGCTGGGTGGCAGAATGAAATGTGATGAGGATGTTAGGAGATTACAGGGTGACCTGGACAATTTAGGTGAGCGGTCAGATGCATGGCAGATGCAGTTTAATGAGGATAAATGTATGGTTATCCACTTTGGTGGCAAGAACAGGAAGGCGGATTACTACCTAAATGGAATCAATTTAGGTAAAGGGGCAGTACAGAGAGATTTGGGTGTTCTTGTACACTAGTCAATGGAGGTAAGCATGCAGGTACAGCAGGTAGTGAAGAAGGCTACTCGCATCCTGGCCTTCATAACAAGAGGGATTGAGTATAGAAGCAGAGAGGTTCTTCTGCAGCTGTACAGGGCGCTTGTGAGACCACAACTGGAGTACTTTGTGCAGTTCTGGTCTCCAAATTTGAGGGAAGACATTCTGGCTATTGAGGGAGTGCAGTGTATGTTCACGAGGTCAATTCCTGGAATAGCGGGATTACCTTACACTGAAAGACTGGAGCGACTGGGCTTGTATACCCTTGGGTTTAGAAGTTGAGAGGGTACCTGATTGAGTTATATAAGATTATTGAAAGATTGGACACCCTGGAGGCAGGAAACATGTTTCTGCTGATGGTTGAGTGCTGAACCAGAGGACACAGCTTAAAAATACGGGGTAGACCATTTAGGACAGAGATGAGGAGAAACCTCTTCACCCAGAAAGTGGTGGCTGTGTGTAATGCTCTGCCCCAGAGGGCAGTGGAAGCCCAGTCTCTGAATTCATTTAAGAAAGAGTTGGATAGAGCTCTCAAGGATTGTAGAATCAAGTGTTATGGAGATAAGGCAGGCACAGGATACTAATTAAGGATGATCAGCCATGATCATATTGAATGGTGTTGCAGGCTCGAAGGGCAGAATGGCGTACACCTGCACATATTGTCTATTTTCCATTGCATTCCAATTGATTTATGGGGGTGGGGGGGGGGGGGGGTGGCTTGGTTTGGATGGAATCAACATGTACTTCAGTAAGCCAGATGATAAAGTCCCACATGGCAGATTTTTACAAACAAAATCACATGATGTTCGATGTGGGCTGGCTTGATGGATAAAATGCCTACGTGGTCATACAATTTATAAAAATTTAACACCTGTTCCTAGACCAACAGGTTTATTTGGAAGCAATAGCTTTCGTAGCGCTGCTCTTTCATCAGGTAGCTGTGGAATGGAAATGTAAGATCTGTTTGACTACAATCTGTAGCAATGTGATTTTTAATTTTGTCCAGCCCAGTCCAACCACGTTCTCCTCCTATGCTGCTCAGAGTAGAAACAGGGTAGAGGTGGAAAACTGTTTTTCAGAATTGCGATTGATAGCTGGTGACGATCCACATAGATCAGTTGTCGGTTTTATGTAGTTTGACAGATATTTAAATGATGTGGATGAAAATATTGGTGACATAATTAGTAGTTTTTCAGATGACACAATGATTGGTGAAGGTGCTGTTTTGGCAAACGGTTGTGTAGTGATAAAACATGATGAAGATAGATTGACGACTTCGGCGCAGAAATGGCAGATGGAGTTTAATCGAGGCAAATGATAGGAGATGTATTTTGGAGAATCAAATTTACTTGTGAAATATACTTTAAATGTTAAAACTGGTGGGAACGTTTATAATCAGACGGATCTGGGCGTGCATGTCCATAGTTCACTGAAAGTAGCAAAAGAGGTGGCAAAGTTGATGAAGAAGGCATGTGGCATACTTACATTCATCAGTCAGAGCATTGTTTGCAAGAGTTTCCAAATTAATTCACAGTTATATAAAACACTTGTTAGGCCACATTTGTTATAGTTTTTGCAGTTCTGGTTGTCACACAAGCAGCAGAACGTTGCCCGTTCTTAAGGGTTCAGGCTATGAGGGAAGTTAAAAAGTTAACAATTGTTTTCAGTCGGAAGGTACTGGCTGAGACGAGACTTGATGTCAACAAAATTATGGTAAGTTTAGACAGAATGGATAGTCAGAAGTTTTTCCCAGGGTTGAAGTTTCAATTGTAAGGGGGCACAGGTTTAAGGTGAGATGCTGGAAGTTAAAGGGAGATACATGATGGAAGTTTTTCATACAGAGAATGGTACTAGCCTGGAACACACTACCAGATGAAGTGGTGCATGAAAATGTCGCCTCTGCGGCGACTTTTAAGAGGCATCTACACGTTAATATGAGTAGGGAAGTAATAAAGGGATAAAGATTATATCAGGACAAAAGGTTTACTTTTTACTTTAACTATGGGAAGATGATCAGGGCATGCTTGAAAGGATGAAAAATATCTTCCTGAGCTGCAAGTCCCTTTTATTGATTTTTCCTTTGATCACGTTGGACTCCGCACGATGCCTGAGGTTGCATGATATAGAAATAAATCCATATCCCTCTCACTTGCATTTCACATCAATAAGTAGCGTTCTGTTTCCATTCCTAATTAATTGTTTCTTCGAAATAGCAACATTCCATACTTAAAGTTTTACAGCACTCTGGTCTCTATGTATCGCAGAATTCTGGAATCAAACTGCATTTACGTAAGAAAACTTTCCAAATATTCTGGACAGACTTAGTTCCTTACATTAAACTCGTTTTTTATATCTTTCCAGACGCCCGATTTATTGTTTAGATTAGATTACTTACATTGTGGAAACAGGCCCTTAGGCCCAACAAGTCCACACCGCAACGCACCCGACGAAGCACAACCCACCCTACATCTGCCTCTTACCTAACACTACGGGCAATTTAGCATGGCCAATTCACTTAATCTGCACATCTTTGGAGTGTGGAAGGAAACCGGAGCACTCAGAGAAAACCCACGCAGACACGGGGAGAACGTGCAAACTCCACACACACAATCGGCTGAGGTGGGAATTGAACCCGGATCTCGGGCGCTGGGAGGCAGCAGTACAAACCACTGTGCCACAGTGCCGCCCAGTCCTATCCGCTCTCTCCTGGAGCACTGATTCAATTTTCAAGACCATGATTCAGGAAAATAAAAGCAAATGTGAGCAATGTCGCTAAGTTGTTTAATTGGATAATTTCATGATAAGAATTTATGGTTATTTGGTTGGTCAATTGATTTCTTTTCTCTCTGCAAAATTAAAGTTGAAGGCATATGTGGTAACGATGTTTCAGAAAGAATTGAGAATTAAGATATAACGCCATGCTAAATTGCCCACAGTTTGAGGTGCGTTAGTTAGGGGTAAATGTAGGCTAGGTGTTTGGGTGGGTTTCTCTTCGGAGGGGCGGTGTGGACTTGCTGGGCCGAAGGATCTGTTTCCACACTGTAGCTAATCCAATCTGATGTATAAATTGGATTAATCTATTGAAAAAAGGTCATGTGTGGTGAATGCCACCTAACATTTGGATACAATTCTTTGATTCTGTGGTCGTGGGAAGTTTTACCACAGAGGTTAGTTCCAAAACTGATCACATGTGAGATAGATTGTTTCCTTGTCCTATGTGATGACACACGAGAATGTTGCCAATGCTGAATCGTTGCTAATGACTTTGGCGTGTGTGAAGAGATTCATTAACTTCACTACAACTTGTATTAACTTGAAAACGAGGAGGGACAGACCGGGTTCTTATATTTGACGGAGATTTTCCTGTGGTTCTATCAGCTTAAAACACCTGCTTGTTCACTCTGACCAGATGCTTTTCAAAGGAGATTTAGTAAAGTATTGTGCTGAGACGCTGTTAAAACACAGTGCTCTGAGAAAGACAATCGCATGTGCAGATGTCCGAGAGAAATATAGAGCCATTAGTCATTCCACATACTCAGACTTATAAATGTTGCATTCAGTGGAAATGTACGTCACGGTAGAATTAGCACATTTCATTAATGAATTGAATGGCTTTCACGTTGTTTGCCGTTACGATCGCATCCATTAGTGCAATCTGCTCACTCTCACCGAGATGTATCATTGTATTGAATGAAGCATCTGTAAGTGGGAGTCTAATAATTATTCGAGACAGCTTGGGAAGAAGACTTATTCATTTGAATCATTTTAATGACTGTTGATTTTGATAATGATGTTTCAGAAAGACTATATGCTAATTTATTCACCTCAGCGGCACAACCTCAGAGAGAAACAGATATTCTACGTTCAACACGGAGAATAAGTGTGTTGATTTTATGGGAAACCAGTGTTAAGTTACTTAAACTTAACAGTACCTCTATCTCTCGTTATTATTGGTATTGCCTGCATTCCACAGATCATGGAACTACGAGAACATTGTGTTTCCTTCTTGTGATCTTGTAACGAATACTCGAATAATGAATGCACGAAACGTCGATTTTCCTGTTCCTCGGATGTTACCTGACCTGCTGTGCTTTTCCAGCACCATCCAATCCCAACACCATTGTAATCCCTCTGCCGCAAACTCACTCATCATCACACTCCCTCTCCCGCACACACTCCCACTGTCACAATAATTCCCCCGAACACTCCGTCACCATCACGCCCATGCTCCCACATGGTTGTGCACTACCATACTCACTCTCCAACATACTTCCCACCGTTATTCCCTCTCCTACTCGTTCTGTCCCACGATCATACGCTGAGTCTTGCCCTACTTCCCTCACCATCACTCTCAACCCCCAAATTGAACACCACAACCTCCCTCACACTCACACACTCGCCCATACACAACCCCGCTCACTCTCCCACTGTCACGTTCAGCGCACTGTACACTGCACTGCCATCACACTCCCTCTCCTCCACACTCCTCAATTTTCAACACATTAACTCATACACAGCGCAGTACAATGCTCACGACCACGCAAAATCCGCCACCATCACGCTCACTCATCGGCATACCCCACCACCATCACATTTAATATCCTGGACACATAATCCATGGCCACGTTCAATCCCCCTCACAACTCAGCAACATTCCAAAGAATCTGCTGCACATTATACCAGCATCACTCTCATTCCCTCACATGCTCATCTGTATAATTCCCCTGTCTCCCTCTCCACCACACACATTCTCCCGTTCATTCCCTCACACTCCCCACCGTCATTTTCCCCTTCCCGCACACTATCACATTAACACACTCTATCGTCCACAAACAACCCAAACTCATCTCACTTCCCCATACATTCGGAAAACTTTATTATCAATCGAGGCACACTCATTCCACGTCAAGTTCACTCCTCTGCACCCTCCCCCACTTTAAATTAATGCCACCTGCACACGACCACACCATCATTATCATCACATGCATGCTCCCACACTGTCGCACTCAATACACTGCACGCTCCCACGCCATCTCATACTGCCAGGTTCACTTCCCCACTCACTCATCAATCATAGTGCACACTCCTAAGTCAGTCTCTCACAAGATCACTGACTTCACGCCAACACCCGTACTATCCTATTCATTCCCCCGCTCATTACTCCACTATCACAATCACTCCTCCATACATCCCCCCACAACCCAGTTCACTTCCCTGCACACTCGCACACCATCATGCTCACTGGTCCGCGCACACCCCCAACATCACACTCACTTGCTTAGACCCACCCCCATACGCGCTTACTGCCCTAATCTCTCCATTACCCATGCACACTGCACTGGTCACCAATCCACCATCACACACACTCGCCTGCCTACAACTCCATCATTATGCTTACTCCACAAAGAGACCTATATGCCTGGTTCATTTCTCCGCTCACTCATAAATGATATTGCACACTCCTAAGTCACTCCCTCACAAGCTTACTGACTTCACGCCAACATCCATACTACCTCCTCACTGCACCGCACAGATGCCCACCGTCATGATCATTCTTCTGCTCTCTATGCCAGCATTCCGCTCATTGTCTGACACATTCTCCCAACATCATGCTATCTCTGCCATACACTCTGACACTGTCATACTCAAACTGCCACATACCTCTACCATCAAGATCAAAGCTTCACACACTTCCACGCTGTTACACACAGTCCCGCACACACTCCCAAAAGTGTTTGCCCTTTGCCCTTCATAATCACCCACTACCATCCTCTCCACTCTGCGTATAACTGCACACAATCACCCACCATCACGCTCACTCTCCCAAACACACGCACAGGAATGCACTAACTCCCCTGCACACTGCCCCAGCATCACACTCACTCCCCACTTACTTCCCCATCGTCACGCTGACCTCTCGCACATTTCCTCACTGCCATATTCCTCCTGCACACACACGCACACTGTCAAACTAACTCTACAGCACACTCCCCTGTCACCATGCAAATGCAGTTGCACATTACCCATTGTCAAAGTCGCTCCAGAACCATTATACACACTCCCTCACACACAGACATCGCATCAAAGAATAATTCTTGTCAGTTTTTACACTGGAAGAAAAACGATCGTGTCATGTCAAACTCTGGGATACCGGCTACTAGATCAAATGAGATTGAAGATCACAAGGAGGAGGTCGTAGCAATTCAAGAAAGTGTGAAAGTCGATAAATCCCCTGGGGAATGCGATTTACCTGGGATTGTCTGGGAACCGAAGGAGCGGATTGTAGAGAGGTTGGCTTTGTTATTTATGTCGTCATTGCCTTCAGGAATAGTGCCAGAAGACTGGAGGACAGCAAATGTTGATCCATTCTTCGAAGAAGGGAGTAGAGTCAACCCTGGTAATTGTAGACTAATGAGCCTTACTTCTGATCTAGATAATGTGTCAGAACAGGTTACCAGATATAGGATTAAAATCATCGACCAAGAAATAAGATTGATTAGTGACAGTTAACACTGTTTTGTGAAGGGTAGTTTGTGCCTCACAAACCTTGTGCAGATCATTGAGAAGGTGAGCAAACAGCTCAATGAGGTAAAGCGGTTACTGAGATGCATATGGATTTCAGTAAGGCATTTGATAATGTTGCCCACGGTAGGCTGTTGTACAAACTTCTGAGTTATCGGATTGAGGATGACTCAGCGGTTAAAATCAGAAATTGGTTAGTTGACAGAAGATAGAGACTGGTGGTTGATGAGAAATATTCATCCTGAAGTTTAGTTTTGAGTGATGTACCGCAAGGATCTGTTTTGGGTACGCTGCTGTTTGTTTTTCCTTTCCATAACCTAGATGAGTGTGGAGAAGGATGAGTGAGTAAAATTGCGGATGACACTGACGTCGGCAGAGTTGTGGATAGTGCTGAAGGATGTTATAAGTCACAGAGGGACAGAGATAAACCCCCGAGGTGGGCTGAGATGTGCTAAATTGAGTCTAATTATGAGAAGTGTGAGTTGATTCAGTTTGTAAGGAGTTTGTACGAACATAGGGCTGATGGACTGATTCTTGGTAGTGCAGATGAGTAGAGTTATCGGTATCCATGTACATAGATCCCTGCAAGTTTTAAACCAGGTTGCTAAATTTGTTAAGATACCTCTGGTGTGTTACCTTTTATTAGAAGAGGGATTGCAGCATGACGTCATGCAGCAGCTGCACAAAACTCTGGTGAAGCTACAGTTGTAATATTGGGGAAAGATCTGGTCACCGCATTATGGGAAGGATGTGGAAGCTTTGGGAAAGGGTTGGAGGAGATTTTCTAGGATATTGCTTGATATGGAGGGAAAGTCATACGAGGAAGGACTGAAGGACTTGAGCGTCCTGACCCTGCATTCATTAGAGTAGAGATAAATGCGAGGTGGCTTAACTGAGACATATAAGATAATCAGAGAGTTAAATAGGGTGGGCAGTGAGAACTTTTTCCTCGATGGTGGTAGCTAGCACAAGTGTATATAGCTTTAAACTGAGGGGTGTTAGACGGAGCATATATCAGAGGAAAGTCGTTCTTTTTTCAGAGAATAAAAGGGGCGAGAAACAGCCTGCCTGCAACATTAGTGGACACGCCAAATGTAAGGGCATTTAAGGAGTCATTGGACAAACATGGCAGACTGTCATTTGGATAGGCTTCAGATTAGTGTCACATTTCGGAGGAGCATCGAGAGCCAAATAATCACTTCTGTTCTGTTTTGTTCTAAGATCTATCACAATCACTCAGCCACAAACTGCCGTCCCATCCAACTCAATCCACTGTACAGTCCCACATCTAACGTCTTCAATCAACCACATAATCTGCCACTGTCACACTCGCTCGTCCGCATACTGTGACACCATCACACTTACTTCCCTGCACTCTCCACCACCGTCACGTTCATTCCCCGACACTATGTCATTCAGTTTTGCTCACTCGCCTGCGCACGTCCCTAATGCCACATTGTCTCCCACATTCAATCCCCGCCCATTCCACTGTTCTCACATTGACTCCGCTGTACTATCCGGCTCACTCTCCTGCACACTTCGACACCATCATTCACAGTCACAATACACTCCTCCATTTTCACTGTCACTCCCACACACACTCCGCCACCATCACACTGACTACCTCTGCACATTCCCCACTTTCGCACTTTGTTCCCAGCACTCTACAACACGATCACGCTCATTCCTCCACACAAGTCTCCACCAGCACCCTCACGTCACTGCGTTCTCAGCCACTGTGAAGCTCAGACCTGCACACACTTCCCCACTGCCACTTTCACTCCACTGAGAACTGAACCAATGTCATGCTTACTCACCCAGACAAACATGCAAACTCATGCTCACTCCCCTGCATGCTCTCACTCTTTCATGCACACTTTCCCACACAATGACACACCATTACGCTCACTCTTCATGCACATACCCCAACCATCACACTCACTCACCCGCACTCAACAGAATTTCACGGCACATCTGCTGCACAGCCCACCACCATCACTCCTGAGCACACTTCCACATTATCATGCACGCTTTCTATAAACTCCAACACCCTGATCCTCTTTGCTCCACACAATCCCCTTCTGTAAGCTCCACTCCATGCACAGGAAGACACCGACACTCTATTGCCTTGCACAGGACAACACGGTCATCCTCAATCCCCAGCAGTAACGCCCACTTTATGCTCACTAACCTGCACACTCTCTAACCATCATTCTCACTTCCCCACACACGAGCATACTAACAAACCCACTCACTTGCAAACGCCCTTAACGTCTTTCTGACTCCCTCGGATATTACCACACCGTCATCCATACTGTCCCGCACATTCATTGATCGTCACGTTCACTCCCACAACCCCTCTCCCACGGCCTCGTTAATTTAACTGAACACTCACCAACTCTCGCAGTCACTCCCCCGAACACTACCCCACCATCACACTCACTTCTGCACACACTGTCCCTCCATCATGCTCACTCCGCCGCACATGTTTTGACCCTCACACTCACTGTCTCTGTAACTGCGACCGTCACTCTCATTCCATCACTGACTCCCCGACCTCCATGCTTACTGCTCAGCGCATTCTACCATTGTCATGCTCATTCCTTTGCTATTTACCCTATAATCGTGTACACTCCCCTAGTTACTCCACCAACACGACACACACTCTCCCGTTCCGACTCCAACAGTCATGGTCACTGCCCTGCTCACTCCCCCTCGATCATGCACACTACTCCACTGATTACACCACCATCATGCTCACTCCCTGGCACCCTCACTCACCTTCACGCACGCTACTCTGCTTACACTCCCCCGGTACACTCATTCGCCCATTCACTTTCAAACTATCAATCCAAATGCCCCTCATACTCCCCTACCAACAGCCTTACTCCCCCACTCTCTCGCACACTCCCCTGCACACTCCACTCATTCACACTCACTCTCTGTCACACGGCCCCAAAATCACCATTTCTCCCACACATACATCTGCAAAATCAGGTTAACTTCCCTGCACACTTTCACATTGTTTTTTACAGACCTCACACACCACGACCATCATTCGCACTCACCCGCACATTCGCCCAATGTCCCGCTGTCTCCCCCTCATAGTACACCGCCGTCTCGCTCACTATAATCACACTCCCCTACCGACACACTCATCCTCCCTTGGTATACACTTCCCAGACACTCACACATCTGCGCACACACGCACCATCACACTCATTGACCTTCACTCACCCCATTGTCAAGCTCATGCTGCTGCACCTTCGCCATCGTCACGCTCACCCTCCGTGCACACAAACACCCATCAGGCTTACTCCCCTTTACACGTTTACACCCTCATATCCACTCGCTGCTCACTCCCCCGGCGTCAATCTCACTTCATGCAGGCTCCACTATCACCATACCAACTCTCCCCGCAATCTAGCTCACTGACACGCTCCCTCCATGCACACAACTCAACAGTCACACTAACTTCCTCATACAGTCCCCCGCTGTGGCCCACACTCCCCAGCACAAGCCCCCACTATCATCCTCACTCCACCAAAAACACCTCAATGACATGGCAAGTCCCTTACACGCTCCCATGCCATCAGATGCACTCCCAAGTACACTCTCCCATCGTCATTCTCACTCCCCCACACTCTACTACAGCGACGTGCACACTCCCGCGCACATTCCTCCACCGTCAAGCCGACATCATGGCACACTCTGTCATCATGCTGACTGTCCGAAGCAATGGTCCACCATCTCGCTCACTCACTCGCACATACTCTACCAACGTGCTGTCAGCACTGTCTTATTCACTCCTTTCTTCACTCCCAGACCGTCATAATCACTTCCCCGCACAGTCACCCACCTTGCTGCTCACTCCCTTGCACGTTCGCTGAATGTCACTGTTTCACTCCCCCACTGTCGACTAACTAACCTGCACAGATGCCCACTGTCACGCCCACACCACTGCACACTCACCCACCATCACACCAACATTCTTTATACACTACATCACCATCACACTCACTCATCCGCAGACTATCCAGTGCACAATCCCTCATCTTTTTGCAAACTAACTCGCACACTCTCCCTCTATCATACTAAGTTCTCCCCTTACTCCACCAAATATCGACATACTTCCACTGTCAATCCTCCACCGTCACACACACTGCTCTGTGACTCTCACACCACTGCTCACTTTCCAACCATTATGCTCACTACCCCGCACAATCACTCACATTCAGCACACTTCCGCACTTTCTCCCACACCGTCACACTCATTCTCCCTTCACATCCTCAACATCATGCAAATGCACACACTCAATCCCCCATCATCATTCTCACTTCCCCGCACACTCCAACACTGTTACAATCACTCCCCTCTCATTTCCCTAAGATCACACACACTCCACGCTCACTTCCCACCATCACGCTCACTCCTCTGCACAATCCCTCACGATGATGCTCATCCCCAGCACTCTTTTCCACTGTCTCGCTCACTCCCCCACCATCATGCTGACTCTTCCACAAACGACTGCACAGTCTCTCTCTTTCTGGACACTCTTCCACCCTCAGGCTCACTTTCCCACAAACGCTGCCACTTCGTGCTAACTCCACTGAACACACCTCTACCGTTTGACACACTCGGCGTCTCACTCAGCCAACGTTGCTCTCACTTCCAACACTACTACTCCACCATCACACGCATCAACCTGCTCACTGCACCTCCATCAAGCTCACTTCCTCCCACACTTACTACCCTGAGAACTGGCCTGTAAACCCCTCCTTTGTGAATCTGCTATAAATGACCTTCGAACTCATCCCCACACAAAGCCCTATTGTCCTAACCCCAATGTTTTACCCTGGCCACTGCCTATCGTGCCATCCAGACATTTACCCCCAAGTAACATTCAGTGTCCTCACACCCACTGTGTCCCCTGTGATTGGCAATTGTCCCCATCGCCAGACTTTTACCCATGCAACGGACTGATCCACTAAAATACTCCCTCTGTTACACTATCAATAACCAATGATCCAGAGTGCCATCAATATCTGTCTCTGTTTCCTTTCAACCGATGGTGTGAGAGGTTTCGAAAAGGGGGATTGAAAAGAGGGATATTGGGAGATAGAGAGTGCAAATCCGAGAGAGACCGTGAACGAGGATGGTGAAGGAGGCAGTGAAATTGAGTGTGTCAACGGAAATAGAAGAGAGAGAGAGACAGAAAGATATAGGGGCAGTGTGAGTGTTGGGAGGAGATATGGATAGAAAGCAAAAAAAACGAGTGTGTTAAATTCTGCCAAAGGCCAGATCGAACTGAGTGAGCCAGGGATGAAGTAAGGATAGGGTGATTTAAATCCATTAACTGAGATCGAACCCAGTACCCTTACATTCCCTGAATTCCAGGACCTACGGGTGAGTCAGTCTCTCTCCAGCTCAGCTTCTTCAATACAAGCTGAAATAACAATGTCGTTCACTCTGCTACTTGGAACTGTTTGGCTAACAAGTTTATTGTTTATAAATTGAAGTGATCGATACAGATACTGGGATGCTGCTTTTAGCACTGAGCCCTGAGTTGTGAGAAGCTTTGAAATGTGACTCTGTAACTCCCTGTGGGGTAAGGTTTCACAAAACAGCACGATTCACAATCTGTTACCACAGTGACGGGCTGTTTCATTGCTGAAACAATGAACTCAATCGAGAAAGCCCTTAATGCATTGATTATTTTTTAATCTAACCTATTTTTGAATTTGGACAAAGGGATATTTCAACACAGTCTTTAGCTGCTTTCTGAACTTTTTCTGGGTGACAGTATAAATCACGATGTTTGTGCAGCAACTGAAGAGCTGCAGTATGAAGCCCAATTCCTGTACAAAGTTATGTAGAAATATAGACTTAAACCCAATATGATCCATCCGGTACCATATGGAACACACCATTAACGTTGACCACAACAGGATGAAATTGGCCGAGATCACAAACAGTAAAATGACAGATTTTTGACGATTTCTCATTTCTGAATCACAATGAACGTTCGCATTATTGTGAGCTCGGAGTCGCCTGTGGGCTCTGCTGGTCACCAAAATGTGTCTGACCGTGAAAACATTGAGCAGCAATATCAGAAGAAATGGGAGAGCCGGTGTTAGAATGTGGTGGAGGAACTCGATTGCGATCCAGACTCGTGAGTAACGGACATCCTTTGTGACATCACAAAACCAGGGGGCGTTCTCCAGCCAATACTTAGCTGTGAACATAAAATACCAGAAAATGTTCTTCAAACAGCTCAGCACAGTCACTGTTCCGAGTACCACAGCTGCCTTTTTTTCGCTGCAATATTTAGTTTTCAGCTTCTGGCAACAAATCGCTATAAATCGATCAAAGGTGAAACTGACGGTGAACCAAACAGAACAGTCAATGGCTGCATAAAGCAAGACAGCGTGGATATTACACACGGGGATAGAATACATGAAATAAAACTGTTCGTAATAAACAACAGGAATGTGCCTCAATATCAAGTCAAGAATAATGACCAGTAGATCTTCCACTGCCATGGCACCCAGGTAATAGTTGACACATGGAGACAATCCACAATCTTTTGCAAGGAGGACATAGATCGTCACTATGTTAACTGTGAGGATGGAAAACAAACAAATTATACATCAGCCTGGAGACAAATTATCCGTTTGTTTGATGACCCTGTGACATTTTCGAAAATGTCACTGCGTTCAGGAATTTATTAAAATTAATGGACCTGAAATAACAAATTGGAAGTTCTGACTTAATGACAAAATTGTGTCATTAACCGCAAGAAACCTTCCGTCTCCAAGCACACGGAGACACATTCATAAAAAAAAGATGCTTTCTCGAACATTCCCACATACCTGATCACTCGAGAGTTTAAATACGGAGGGGGGAAAATTTGACGTCTGAATCATTCTCACCCAGTTCCTTAAAGACAACCGCACATTGGAAATTTCTGTCTTTTAGACTAAATTGTGATCGGTCCACTGTCGTGTAGATATGTACACGCAGGGAAAATGTTTTCACCTCTTTAAATGTTCGAACTGTACCTGCTTTTCCTTGCAAAAGGATATCTCCCCTCCGGATCTTTTCTTTTGTTCAAATCACTGACGTTCATAAATACTGTCAGTGAAAGAGTATTCCTGGGAATGTCAGTTACAGGATATTTTGGAAAATGTTGGTGATAGCGTTTTCCAGAGAATGTCAGTTATAGAATGTTCTGGAAAAATCATTTATGGATTGTTTCAGAAAATGTCGTTTGCAGAATGCTCTCGAGAATATCAGTCATATAATGTTCTGCTGTATGTCAGTTGTAGAATGTTCCGGGTAACGTCGGGCATAAAATGTTCTGGACAATGTCAGTGATAGAATATTCCAAAGAATGTTTGTTACAAAATGTTCAGGGGAATGCCAGTTGTAGAATTCTGGGTAATGTCAGGTCCAGAAGGTAATAGTGTCATGAAGGTCCACATCACAAACGCCCTTCTGCCTATTCAGTTTACTGAGACTCACTCACCTTCACGGTGGGAATCTCTCCCAAAACTCAACTGGCAATTTGCTCTAAAAGCAATACGGTGAAGACAATATCTCGAACATTTTCTTTACAATCATGTAAACCATCCCTTACTCCGAGATCTCCCCCACCTCCTTTGATTTGTTTGTATAATACTCCAAAATATGAAATGTTTTCGATGTTCAGTTTCCAATAACAGTCATCCTGCAATCAGGTCTCGCTGATGCCATTAAATCAAATGAATTTCCCCTCAAAGTATGAAATGAATTCCTTGATCTATTTAAAGGATTCAACAGAAATTTTGATATAGAACATTTCGTTCAGCTTTTTAACCCAATAGTCCCTGCTTCATTGTTCCCTTTATTCCTCATAATGACCAATCAGTAAAAAGGATGAAAGTCTCATCCTCACAGAATCAGTACTGATCGGCAGTGTTTCATGAAGTTCCATCACGATCCCTGGGCAGATGCTTTACCACTAATCGGGCAGACCCACCGGTGGGTACACTGTGGTCTGCATTCAGGGACTCAGTTATCTTGGAATTGCTGAACATCGATTCCAGATCTCGAGAAATCTCATGGTAACAGTTCTGGGAAATCTCCTGAGGATGGACATCCACTGTCCTCCACACCAGTCTTTGTTGATCAATATGTCAATGTTGATGTTGAAAATAAATCAGAAGAAGCGCTGATTGTGGCAATGACACAGAGCGTACTGTGGATCTGGGACTTCAATGTTGATCACCAAGAGTGTCTCCAAAAACTCCCCAATGGTTGAGCAGACCAAGGACTTAAACACATAGCAGCCAGGCTGGGGGAAATGATGGATGAGCCAACAAGAGGAAAACATTCTCACCAAACTACTTGTCACAAATGGATCTGCCCCAAAAAGTATCTGTAGGAACAGCCAACACATAGTCCTGGCGCTGTGAATTTCTCAGCCTCATATTGAAGATACCGCCTACTCTGTTATCTAGCCAAGTTGGACATACCTCCAATGGACCGAGCAACTGGAATCTCGGCATTCATGAGGCACTGTGGGCGACCAGCTGCTACCAAATCAATGTATTTTTCTCCATCATAAAGTCCGAGGTGGGCTGTTTCAAAACGTTGGTTTCAAAACGTTCGGCACCACTCACAACTACACTTACACTGAAGCAGACCATTCAGCCGAATCAAGAGTTTAAAACAGCAACAGAATGAGGCCATTCAACCATTCGAGGCTGTTACTCAGCAATTCGAGCAGATCATTTCATCCCTCATGTCTGTCACATAGGGAATGTAAATAAACATTTAGACTTTCAAAGCTGCTACATAGGAGGGTTGGTTACAGAATAGCAAGGCACGATTAAATGGACAAATTACTCTCTATGGATTTAACGCACATTAACAACTACAGTGACACAGTGATGAGTTCTGGGTCCGCAACTACATCCAAACTTTCCCAATGATTTTGATAAATGGAAGAAATGCATTCTAATTAAATACATCAAAGATGCTACGATATCCAGGAAACAGAGTTGTCAACAGGACGTGTAGAGTCAGTAATTCGATAAGCAATAGCAATTTTACAAATAGAATATATCGTAGTTCATTGTGAACCTGTGATTTTTTTCAGGAAAAATAAAAGGGTGAATGTTTTCTAACGGAAAATCTATGGGACTTTATAACAGAGTGTTTACTGGAATGTTAACTCTGACGCGTTCAGACACCAGATGTGTTATTCCATCTGCCTGATGATCACTTTCCTTAATGTTCCCACTGGCATATTTGCTCTCAGTGCACACAGGATATTTCATGTGGTTGTTTGGTGGTGGGGAAATGTGAGGGGCAGTGTGTATTGGACCGTTTATCAAGGCCATTATCCATTCTTCCTTTTGTCGTGGAGACCCGAAGTTGATGGCACAGTGGGTATTCACCAACGTGATGTACTGCGCATGGTCACACTGTAACGTCAATGGAGGGATACGGATGATCCAATCACAAGAATAGAATAAAGACATTTCCGTATTAGCAGAAATGGATTGCCTTATCACATTCTCAATTCGCCGCACAGGACCAACCCAAACACCATAAACGCAAAACAGATATCTATTCAGCCAGAAGCACTGTTTAGACCATGCTCTGTTCTGTCCAATTGAGCATTCTGCTCAGAGGCGAACACTGTCATGACCACACCATTGCAATGATCTATATCTGTCCAGAACGGGAGCTGTGCAGACGGCAGCACTCGAGTCTTTTTCCATACCTTCCTGAGTGGAGCACTATACAAAGGATTGAGATGGATTTTGTTACACTTTTCCTTATTTTTAATGGGTTTTGATGTGCTCTTCAAAATTATAATGAGAATAAGTTGTAAACATTTACTCGGATTGATGCACATCCCCTGCACATTCCTGAAGAGTATGAGCAACTTAGCATGACGACTTGAACTGCACTGCACATCGTGCATTGCAGGAGATACTGGAGCACCTAGACGACACCCACACAGACATGGGGAGGATGCACAAACACCACACGTACAATCGACCGAGGGTGGAATCAAAACCGGTTCCTCAGCGCTGTGAGACAGCAGTGCCAAGAAGTGAGGTTCAGCGCTGTCTGAACCTTGGACCTAATATGGTGCAATAACTGACGACATCAGAAACGTTTCACTACACTCATCAGATTGCACAGGCAACCAAACTAATTTAATTCAAATGTGAGACAGTCACTGTGTTTGATGAATTTTCCAAACAAAGCTGCTGCTTGAAATGGAGAGGGCATCAGAGCCTGGTATAACATCACATTAAACCGGAGTGCGTGAGACACACCGAGAGGGGAAAAAAAGTGAAAAGGGACATTTTTATTCCCGTTTCAATGGATTCACTTGCAAAACGACAGAATTCTGAATACTCAGAGATACAGATGCAAATAAATACAATAAAAATCACGCACAAAAAAAGAGGAAAACACAGAAAAGAATGCATGCTAACACAACAAACATTTAGTCACATGCAAACATTCACACACTCAAGCCAATGATATAATTAAATATGACCATGGATCATCTGAAGTAGACCTCTACGTTGTTCCCTCTTGCGAGTACGACAGGGAAGATGGGTGAGCTGTGAGAGTGAGAGAACTATCGGACCAGTGACCGGAATTCTATTAGTTTGAGAACACTTCTGGAAACGAATAGGCCAGGTGGACAACTAAACGTTATACTTTGGGACAGGATAATTATGACAGTATTAAGCAGGAATTTTCAAAAGGTGATTGGGGAAATCTGTTTCTTGGTAAATGAGTGGCTGATAAGTAACATTTTTTCAAAAGTGAGACAACGAGCGTTCAGGGAAATCTTGTTCCTTTTCGTGTGAAGGGTAATTCCCGCAGAAGTGGTGACCAGTACATGACGGGGAATATTGTCATTCTGGTCAAGAAAACAATGTAGAATTTTCATGTTAGGTCTCAGCAAGTGGGATCGAGTGAATCACTTGAAGAGTAGACGGAATGTAGGAGTACAGTCAAGAGGAAAATCAGGAGAGCAAAAAGGGTGTGACGATTCTGCTCTTTTCACAAGGCAAAAGAGTTCTTGGCTTTTTTTCATTGTCGTAAATTACACACACTCTGGGAAATCTGGGCGTGAAAGTTTTTCTTAGTGCAAGTTTTATTGTAGGTAACTGATAACCTTTCAGATTGAAGTCATTCGTGCTTTTTCCAAAAGAAACTTGCAAATTGAATTGGGCGTGGTCACTTCTCCCAGCCCTGCTCACTCTGGTTTGGTTTATTGTGATTTGGACCATAAGAACACAACAGAACATGAAAACAAGGTGCAGGGGTATGTTGCCCAGGCCTTCGTGCCTACTCTTTCATTCAATAATATAATGGCTGACCTTTTCTGGGACTCAGGTCCACGTACTCTCACTCTCTGCGTACCCCTTAATTATTTTATATTTCATGAAAACTTTTACCTTAGCTTTAAAAACGTTAACTGAAGTAGCGTCAACTAGGCGTCAAGGGCACCCAGATAGCTGCATGATAGCATGATAACCCTTCATTTCCCATTCAAGTAACATTGATCTTATAATGATTCTCCAACCAAACTGTATGACCACTGAATTATTAACGTTGCATTCCAACCGTCAGACGTCTACCCACTCACTCAATGTATCTATGTTCCTCTGCAAAGTCTCACAGTCCACTGTATACTTGGCGATGCCGTCCATCGCAGTGCCATCTGCAAACCTTGATACTGTGCACATGGTACCCATTTCGAAATCATTTTTGTAAATTCTGAATAATTTCGGTCCCAACACCGATCATTAAGCCACACCACTCGGCATGGATTGCATCATTAAGTTGGGATAATTTATTATGTGTTTGAACAGTTAAGTTATTTTGTATTCTGCTCTATTTTGTTTGGATTTCATTTGAAATGTGGTCTATAGATTCCGTATTATTTAAACTAAGTGGTTTGTCCAATTGAATCACTCCTGGAATATGCACGTTAAACCTGCTTTAAAAAACTGACAATGTTATGGTGCCGGCTACCTTTTTGAAATGTTTGGAGATGGTCTTGCCGTGTTCCTGAAAGATAGAGATTCTTTGCAGGGTATGTTTTGTTTGATACCTGCGAATTGGGATTGCGTTGATAGACTAGAAGGCATTGCGTCACAGCTCGATAGATCCGCAAATAGACGACCCTGAAATGGTGTAGATTAGACTGACTTCAGATTGATTCCACTGGTGAGCGCAACATCGCGCGCCTGTACTGCACCGTGATGGTCTATGTTCTATGTTCAATGTTACTTGTGGTGTATTTTGTTCTCGGTGGTGAATTCAGTTCGTTTAAACAGTGCTTCGTATTGCATTTTCCCTTTAAGTCACCGTTAATTAACCAGAAGTGGAAGAAGTTACCTTGGGATTCTTTCAGAAGGTAATTAAGACCAAGAGGCTGGAGTTAGCAGACAAGTTAGAATTGGAGATGCCTCTTCCCGTGATGAAAGGAGAGATAATTACAAAGGTACGTCAGCATTTAAATTTGCTGGAACCACCATCAGAACCTTTAGAGACAGCTAACATTCAGTTGAACATGTCGCACCTTGCGTTTGAGGGAAATGACATGAAATTACGATTAAAAGCAGAGAGATGAGAAAAATGAATAGAGATAGAGAATAGAGAGAAAGAGTAGTGTAGGGGACGAGAGAGAGAGAAGGAAGGAAGAAAGAGGGGGTTTAAACTTCACGAAGTGTCACGAAGAAAGGAGATCAAAACTTCACTTTCTGAAGCAGTGAGGACTCACGTGGAAGTGCAGAGAGATAAAACGGCAAGATCAGCAGCTGGAATGGCTGACATTTTTGAATTGGTTCAAAAGTCAAAGATTGCCTTTCAAAGACAATTTCATTCCCTCAGCGATAGAAATTGCGGAATCGGAAAGGGAGAAATATGTCTTGGTGAAGATCAAAATGATAATCGACTTCAGGATAAAATGGAAACACTTGAAGTGGAAAGAGAAGTTAAAAGAATCTCACGTTTTCCCTGCAAAAAAGTAGGCCACGTGAAATCGCAGTGTTGGTCTGTTAGGAAAAACATTGGGAATGAAAAGAAAGAACAAGACAATGAATTTGGTTGGAGCCGCATCAAAGAGCGCAGAGAAGGTGAGAAAGCTGCACCAATATGTACAAGCTGGTCAAAAGTTTGTTCAACAGCATGTACCACATCCTCTTAAACCATTTACTGTAAAGGAAAAGTTTATTCGCATTTGCCAGGAGCAGTAGTTTAAGAGGTTACAATATTAAGAGTTACAGTTTGCTCTCTATCTGTGATGTTGAAAGATGAAGACAAAAGTACTTCTGACGGCTTACTTCCAAAAAAAGTTCTGCGTAACGAAATTCAATGTGAGACAAAAAAAGCTTAATTATGTAAAGTGAGGTTACAGTGTCCAGTGAAGAATGGAAAATTAGCAGAAGAGCAGAGACCACGAGAAATGTGGCATCAGAAATTAAAGACAATGTTGAAGTCTATTTGTTAAATCTATCCAGATGATGGGAAAAAGGAATTCAGTTTGTGTGTTTTGTGATCAGCGAAACAACACATGAATCAACGAAATTTCAGTCCATTTTAATTACATTTTGGGCATGAAGTGAAAAGATCAGAAAAATTGTTTGAGGATAAATTGTTAAGTCAGAATTCACAGACCACGTATTTGGAGTATGCATAATTTTTTTATCATAACTAAATAGAGTCGAAAGTTGGCTAGACAGCATTTGAATGTATCACACCATACAGTGGAACAGAAAGCAAACATGGAATAAAAACTGTCGTTTTGCTCCCGGGCATAAGGTGTTCATAGTAATTCCAATGTTGGGTGAAACTTTACAATTAAGGTTTAGCAGAAATTATCAAGGCAATAGCATAATTCAGTGTGGTGAACTCTGGACAGAAAGGAATCTCACAAAGTGTGTCATGTAAATATGTTCAAAAGGTGTTTGGATAGGGAAGGTAAGCAAAAGGAGACTATGGTATTGATTACAACACAGAAGGGAAACCCAAGTCCAGATGATTCTAAATCGAACATACCTGACATTAAATTGGGCAATGACGAAACTGAGATAAATTATTCAGATACCTTCCAGTGGAAAATCGAAATGACCTAGAAGTGGTATTCCGATCATATGGAGTGATATGTGGAAATAACATGGTAAGTACTCGACGAATTATTTTTGTTTGAGGACGAGAGGACTGGCGACGGTGGAGACCAAGTCGAAGGGTATGGTGATGTAAAATCATAAACATTCAGGCAGCATCTGAGGAGCAGGCCAATCGAACTTTCTCGAAGATAACATCTCCATCAGAATTAGTTAAATAAGTATAGGAAGATAGTCTACCAGTATACTAATGGCAAAAGGAATCTTGCTTTTGTATTCTTCCCCTTAAAAATGGGTGGCATGGTGGCTCAATGGTTAGCACTGCACTCTCACAGCACCGGGAACCCGGGTTCGTTTCAAGCCTCGGGTGACTGTGTAGAGTTTGTACATTCTCTCCGTGTTTGCGTAGCTATGCTGCAATTTCCTCCCACAGTCCAAAGATGTGCGGGTCAGGGAATTGGCCATGCTAAATTGTCCCAGAGTGTTAGGTGTATGAGTCAGAGGGAAATGGGTCTGGTTGGGCTATTCTTAGGAGGGTCGGTGTGGACTTGTTAGGCTGAAAGTCCTGTTTCCATACTGGACAGAACCATAAAAATCAAAGAGTCATCTATGAGCGTAACCACTGCAGTATAACTTGCTTTTTCATATTTTTTGTCACATGTCCTCACTCCAAGGTTACAAGTTGCAACACACCACACAACCTGAGGTACGAAGGTACACCACGCTAACCGCACCCCCCTCATGGAACAGCATCGTTTCACAAAGTAGAAATGTGGTTAAATGTAAAACACGGTTGTTCTTCTAATAAAAGTGTAATAATAACGAAATACGTTTCAACTCCGAGTTCTTAAGTGCCTGGTCATGCTGGGTTCATACTGATTACAATGACTCGGCGTCCCTCGATTTTCTGTCGTACAGCCTGTGCCCGCTCCATGGTGAAATCCTACATGAGTACTTACTGTGAATAAAAACATGGAAGCTCGGGAACTCGGGGAAATGAATACATGTCGTGATGTTTTGAAATTAGGCCACATGATGGAAGAGAAATTCTGGAGGTCTGTAATATGTTAACTGGAGATAAATGTCCGGGGGTTTACATGTTTGCCCCAGGTCATTGTGGGAAGCTAGGGAAACATTTTGGACCCCATAGCTGAGATATCTGCACCGTCCCTCGGAGTTCTGGGGAAGGGTCATTGGATCCAAAACGTTAACTGTCATTTCTCTGCACAGATGCTGCCAGACCTGCTGAAATATATCAACAACCTTTGTTTTTGTTTCTGCTTTACAGTGTCTGCAGTTCTTTCGGTTTTTTTATTATTGGTATTATTGACAACCACGGTTGCGGTGCTGGAAGAATTGAAGACACCTAATGTTGTGACAGGGGTGCTGCTGGTGTCAGGCGTGGGTAACTTTTGGGAGGAAATTCTTCGAGACAGGACTTACATGCATTTGGAAAGGAAAGAACTGATTTGGGATAGTCAGCATAACTTGGTGTGTGAGGGAAACGTCTCTCATAAACTTGACTTTACTTTTCCAAGTGGTGACAAAGCAGATGAAGGTAAAGCACCATATGTTGTTGACGTGGACATCAGTGAGGCCCACCATGGCTCTGCATGGTAGACACTTTAAAGGTAACCAGCGAGAATAGCCAAATAGACACAAAACTCGTTTGACAGTAGGAGCCAGAGGTCGCTGGCATTGGTTCGTTGTTTCAACTAGAGGCCTGTGAGAAGATGCGTATTACAAGGATCGGCGTTTGGTCCACTGATGTTCGTTATTTTATCAATAATTTGGAGAAGATAGGAAACAGGGATAATAATATCTTTTAGACGACACAAAATTGGCGATATTATAGACAGTGAAGAGTGTTAGCTCAGCTGACAATGATACCATAATCAACTGGGTCAGAAGGCCGAGCAATGGCACATGGTGCAACATACAGTTAAATGCCATTTGCTGCATTTTTGTTTGAAAACACAGAGCAGGATTTATACAGTTAACAATCGGGCCCTGGGGAGTGTTGTTAAACAGACAGAAGTGAGGTGCAGTTGCAGGGTTCCTTGAAATGGATTCGCAAACTGACAGGGAAGGTATGAAATTATTAGGCACTTTACAGTCCATCGGTCAGAGCACTGAGAATAGTGGTCGGAACGTCACGTTTTGACTGCACAACGGTAAATCCAATTCTTGTCGATCTGCTATATGAACGGGAAACGATACAATATATTTCAATTGATGTGACGGAGACTGGCATATTTGAGACATAATGATAGGATGGGCAGCGTCGGACTTCGGCTCGTTTACACTGGAGGATGAGGGGTAACCTTCTGGAGGTTTATGAAATCATGTCAGACATAGGTAGGAAGAACAGTAAAGTTCTTTACCACAGGGTAGAGATCCTCAAAAGTGGAAGGCAGAGGATTACGTAGACAGGGAAGAGGTTTAAACGAGATCCAAGTGGCAGCTGTTTTTCACAGAGGGTGGTGTGTATTTGTAACGAGCTAACAAACAAAGTGGTAGGGGCGAGTACAATTACAACATTTTAAAGACAGTTAGATGGGTAAATAAATGGGAAAGTATCAGAGGGTTAAGTGCCAAATGAAGCTAAATCGGACTAGTTACGCTTCAGAAAACTGATGAGCATGAAAGATTTGTGTGGAAGTGTTTGTTTATATATTGCACTACTTCAACAGTCTATGACTTTGCAACTCATCTTTCTTAAAAAAAACTTTCATTACACTCCCGTCATTTTCAAGTCAAATATCCTTTGTAAATGCTTTCAGGGAACCTTCTCACCCAACTTGCTTTAATAGAGAATTGTTAATATTGATGAGGCCGTGCAGAAATAGGATCTACAGAAGCAGAATTGTATTCAACCATCATCTATAACCTTTTGTATGGGGTAATCCCTCAGTCGACCATTGGCATCAACCTGATAATGGTGCAGTGACGAGTGTGGGTGAACATGTTAAGGTGAGAACCATGTGGACACAAAACTGATGATTACCAGCCAAAGCTACCGGCTTGACTCCTTGCATTCCAAACAGAAGAACTAGCATGAGGTACAGAGGGAGAAATCATCCCAACAATAGCATATCATATCCAAGCTTTGCAGTCCTGCCACAACAGTCACAAATGGTGATGGAGAATTAAACAGCTCACTGGAGGAGCAGGTTCCACGAATATCGCCATCCCAAGTAAAGGAACAGCTGTTCATTTCTGTTCGCAAGACAAGGATGTCGTATCTGCATCAACCTCAGCCAGAAATGTTGAGTCCATGATCTACCTCACCGTCGTCATGATGACCATAGGTTCAAAGTTGCTAATCATTTCGATCTGCTGCACGTAACATGGAGAAACAGCTGATCACAGTAGATATAATAAAGGCCATGCCACCATTCCTGCCAAAGGAATGAAGACTTGTGCTGCATCACAAATGGTGCCGCTGTGGAAGCTGTTTCTTTCCAACTCCAACTCTGACGTCTACCCACAGCAACTTGGAAAATGACTTAACTATGCCCAGTCCCCAAGAAGAGGTTAATTACATTCTGCACAACTGCCATCCCGATCAGTTCCATCATGGTAATCAAATAGGTGCGATTTCCTTTTGACAGAACTGTCAGCAAACACAGAAGTAACTTCCTCAGTGTGATTTCTGATAGGTCCCTATGTGGAGGTGGAGCCGTTGTGGAAATGTCGCTGGATTACTCATCCCAAAAAGGCTAATGCTCTGGCAGTTGGTGAAAGTTAAAAAAAACAATTGATTAACTATTGAAATGTGAAATGTACTGTCCGTAATAGTCACCCTGACGCGAATGGCTTTTCTAAACCCAGATTTGCTTCACCAATATACGTGCAGGAAGTAAAATTCCCATGATTACCTGGCCTGGCCTATAAGTGTCGCCAGACACACAGACATGTGAAAAACTCTTCAATGCTCTCTTAAAGGACCAAGTAAATACAGTCAATTGTGTCAACTTCTCTGAGTTCTCCCAGTATAATCCCAGAGATAACACCCGGCAGCAGCCTCGGTATTAGAAATGGCAACGGGAAACACAGTCAGTCCTGCAGAAGCCGCCTTGCTAACATCTCAGAGCTTGTGACAACACTTCTAGAGCTTTATCACTGACTGCAAAGAAACATCGAGAAAGAAATAGGCTTTTTCATATCATCGGGCCCTATAACTATTCTAGTTATAGGGCGAATATCTCTTCAGTGTAATGTTTCCACACAACATGCACACTTCATAATATGATTATAAATATACAATATTTATTATTGACGGCAGTGGTCCCTTCCGTCTATCAGTTTTGCTCCAACTTTCAACATAATGTTGGGCCATTTTGTTTTTCCACACCATTCTCATGCTCTCCCCCCATACCCTCAGAATCGAGAAATTCTTATTTATATCAAGCGTTTTGGCTTCCACATCCTCATGTGGTCGAAAATTAGTCAGGTTCATCTGTCTCTGAGTGTCAACGTTTGTTCTTATCTCAATGCAGAATTGGCTGTCTGCATATAATACTGTGACCACTTAGAGTCAATGGTCAACAGACGGTTCTCTCATACAAGTCAGATGAACAGACTTTTTGAACAATATTCAAGGGGCTTCCCCATGTAATTGAGCGTATGATCAGCTGAGAAGGACAGTCACAGGCATTCAGTGGTCAGGAACACGCCAAGTGTCAATGACGTGAATCAATAATTCTGAATCCTGGCCAACGTGAAGCACGACGTGGGGCAAACTGTGCAGTGAACAGGAGCGTGAGGTGAACATTTCTTACTTTCTTTGTGAGTTTTGTAAAAATGGAACCTGATCGACCAAAGAGACAAACACGAAAAGGTAGGTTAAGATACAGAGGGAAATATATTTGCGTTATAATTGGACTATTACTTAATCAAAACCAAGCTTCACAATAATAGGGTTTGGCACAAGAAGGGAAATAGCTGGGTTGAGAGTTTTCCAGATCCAATCATAAGAATGAGAACAGAAATTAAGTGTGCGTCATGATCAGCGAAATGGATAATTATATCAGACACACAATTCACTTAACAAATAACCTAAATACCAGAAAACTGAAAGAATTTCCGTTCGGATTTTAGTACTGTGCTGACCAGGGTAGGCAACTGCACAATACAGCCTGTCAAAATATGCAGAGAGCAAAATTCTGCATGGCATAGCAGTGCGTTGATTTTTTTAAAAAGTGGAATAGACGGCGTGGTGAGCTGTGTTGATGACAACACTGATTTTGTAGAATCACAGAGATGTACCGCACTTAAACAGACCCTTCAGTCCCACTCTTCCATGCCGACCAGATACCCGAACCTAGTCTATTCCTATTTGCCAGCACTTGGCCTATATACAGCTACACTCTTCCCGTTCCGACATCCATCCAGATGCCTTTTAAATGCTGTAATTTGAATATTTTCCACTACCTCTTTCATTCGATACATTGACCAAAATCTGCATGGAAACGTTGCGCGTGGTTTCCTTTTATATATTTACCCTACCAAACTAAACCTGTGCCTTGTAGTTCTGGAATCCCCCAAATATGGAAAAGACCGTTTCAATTTATTCTATCCATGTCTGTCATGATTAATAAGCCTCTGAAAGGTCACTGCTCAGCCTTCGACACTGCAGTTAAAACAGCCATAACCTATTTAGCCTTTCCCTGGAGCTGAAATACTCCAACCGTGACAAATTCCTTTTAAGTCTTTTATGAATCATTTCAAGTTTCAGAACATCCGTCCGATAGGAAGGAGAACGGAATTGCACGCAATGTTCCAAAAGTAGACTAACCAATGTTCTGCACAGCCGCAACATGACCTCCCAACTCCTACACTCAACTGTCTGACCAAAGCAAAATACCTTTTTCACGACCCTTTCTTTCTGAGACTCCACATTCAGAAAACTATGAAACTGCACTTCAAGGTCTCTTTGATCAGCAACAATCGCCAAGGACCTTAGAATAAATTGTACAAACTCCGGTCTGATTTTTTTTTCCCAAATGCACCACACCATAATCAACCAAGTTAAACTTCATTTCCGAGTCCTCACTCCATTAGTCCATCTGCTTAATATCCTCATGTACTTTGAGGTGACAGTCTTCGCTGCCCACTACATCTCCAATTTGTTGTCATCTGCAAACGTAGTTAACATACCTCATGTGTTCACATGCAAATCAGTGATATAAATTACAAAAAAAAGTCGATAGTGTATGGTAATTTATGGAACACGACTGTTCACGGACCTCCAGTCTTAAAAGTAGTCCCCTATCACCACACTCTGTCTCCTACCTACAAATTGCTTTTTCGGCCAAATGGCTATATCTCCCTGTTCTGAATGTAGGTTTGTTCACTGAACTGGAAGAGTCGTTTGCAGACGTTTCATCACCATACTATGCAACGTCTATGGCGATCCTGACGATGCAGCACTGGTGCTACAGCTCGCTTTCTAATTATGTATCTGGGAATCCTGGTTTTTGACAACATTTGCTGTGGTGTCATCACTTCCTTTGGTGATGTCAGTTCCTCTTCATTCTCTTTGGGAATGCTATATGGGATCCAGGCGAACTTGTTTGTTGATAGAGTTCCAGTTGGAATGCCATGTTTCTAGGAATTCTCGTGCATATCTCTGTATGGCTTGTGTGAGGATGGATGTGTTGTTACAGTCGAAGTATTGTCCTTCCTCATCTGTATCTAAGTATATCAGTGAGAGTGGGCCATACCTTTTTGGAACTAGTTGAAACCCATGTGTCTGGTGGCTAGTTGTCTTTGTATTTGTTACAGTTCATGCAGCATATTTTGAAAATTATATAAGCTTTGCCCGATGCCTCTATAGGGTGTTTCATAATCATTAGCTGCTGTGTTTGTGTGTTGGTGGATTTTAGGGTTTTATGATGCAAAAGTTCTGAGTCGTCTGACAGTAATTTCCGAGATGTCGTCGATGTATTGGAGAGTGGCTCTTTTTTCTGGACGTGTTTGGTCTGCTTTTTGTCGGATTGCTGCTGAGAAACCAGCGGTTTGTGATTACTGAGTACTCATTTTTTTGAATACACTGCCTAGGTGATTTACCTCTGCTCTTTGTAGCTTTACTTTGCTGTAGTGTGTGATGGCTCGTTGAAATAATATTGTTATACATCTTCGTTTGTGGATGTTGGGATGCTTGCTTCAGTAGTTCACCATTTACTTCGTATGTGTTGTTTTCCTGAAGATACTGGTTTGAAATTCCACATTGGCTGTTCGCTCTACTGCGACATCTGGGAATGTCAGTTTGTTTTTTGTTTTCCCCCTCTTTCGTGAACTTTATGCTGGTAAGCTTTTTATTGAAGACCTTGAAGTTTTCTTTTAATTTGCTTCGCTTAGTGATGACAAATATGGCATCCACAAAGCGGACCCAAAGTTTGGGTTGGTTTGACGGCAGAGCCATCTGTTCGAGTCTCTGCATTATTTCCTCTGTTAAAATTCCTAACACTGGAGATCCCGTTGGTGCTCAGTTGGTTTGTCTGTAGTTCCTTTTTGTTGAAGGTGAAGTGGGTGTTAAGGGATACGTCCAGTAGCTTGAAAATATTGTCCTTGCTGTTGAAGTTGCTGGAATTTGCTGTATGCGTCTTTAGTTCTTCTATTAGTGTAGTCCATGTTTTAATGTCCAGGTTGATGTTGATAGATGTGAATAGGGCTGTTATGTCAAAGGGATTTGTCAATACCATCCGACAGAGCGCTACCCTCGAACAGCTGTACTCCCTGCTCGAATGCCTAAAGAAACAAGTGTTACATAAATGTCTTAAATAGTATCTTAGTATCCATCTGAGTAAGAGGATTAAATATAGACCTCATTGAAGACCCTATGTGCCAAACGAATGACAGAGTAAAATTGCCACAGAATGCTTCAGGATATGCTTTTAATAAGGCCCACAACAGACTCCATAAGTACAACTGGGAAGACTTGCGACAAAAGTCTTCACTCTCTATTGTAACGGGCTATGAATGGAGAGACAAACTTGAACCCGCTCTCGACATTAGACAACGACAAACACAAAAAGCATGAAAAACTAGATCTGCAGAAACACATAGACAAAATTACACAAAATAACAACACAGAGAGCACAGATGCATGGATTCAGGATCTTAACAATCCTGAATACACATTGAAAAAACCATCTTAGAAACAGGATTAGGATGCAGACAAGAGCGATTTATTAACAACATTAGAAACCACATTGAACGGCAGCCAAATCAAACAATAAACCAAGCAAACCATAGGATAGACAGTCGCTCCAACACGAAGCTCGAAATGGAAGGAAACACACTCAATACACAAGAAAGCAGGGCACTAGAAAAATGACAATAAAGATAAAATCATTATTATTCCAACTGCACAAAAAGACGATTGTCAGTAATTTTAAATCAAAGATCCTACATTGATAAAGCGAATGCACTACTTCAGATACCAACACTTAACAACAAGTGCCGATAGACACGACCCCACAACTCGAGAACCGAATCACAGCCCTCTACAAAAACCTTCTGAAATCTGGAGAACAAATTCAGACCGTCTTCCAAAAAAATGAAACCAGACGGATCCAACACACCACGCTTCCACGGATTACACAAAATACACAAACCAGGAGACTTCTGAGACCCATCGTCTCGCTACCTGGAACACCAACTTCCAGGCTGGCCAAAGAGCTACAACAAAGTCTAAAAAACATAGTAGAAGACACTCGCCATTCCATCCACTCCACCCAAAACTTCCTGAAGACTTTCAAAGATAGCAAGATAGATGAGGATGAAAAATGGTCTACTTTGACTGAACCACCCTGTTGACATCCATCAAAGTCAAACTGTACAATGAAACACTAACGGCACCCAAATGAACAGGGTCCACGTTTTCTCATCAACAACGTTTTCTATTTCATACACAATAACACCCCAATCCCTTTGTCCTGCAATTTTCTTTGATTTCCTCCACATTAAATACTAGCTTGACTTGTGACTCTCAGTGCCAAAGTACATGACGTCATGCTTAGTTTTTACAATAAACTCCATCCGTGAATTATTTGCCCACACACTCAGTTTATTTACGTTCACTTTGAGATTCCTCACCTCCTTACAACAAGCCTTCCCTCATATATTTTACTCAAAGGCAAACTTAGATATTTATCGCAGTCATTCCCCATTGATGGCATCGCAATGATATTTGTGATTATCAAGAAGATACATTATCCGTCATACTGGGAGCTCCAGTCTTGTGCAAGGACCTTTATTTTGTAGTACCTGAAGATAGTCTCTTGAAACCCCAACGAACTGTCTGCAAGAATTTCGAGTAAAATATCGCATACCTCTACAGGGCAAAAATCATCTCCCTTTCACAAAACCATGTCGATTCTGCGTAAAGATTGTCGATATGCCCTGGAAATCCTTAAAAGAAAAACACGCTCTAACACGGTTCCCTGTTTTCTGTCTAGCTGTCTTGTAGAAGGCAGGTGCGACATTGGAGATTCTTCAGTTTCGTTGGAATACTCTTGTAATCTGGCCAGTTATGGAATATTTCACGCAATGCCGTCAGTTACTCTGTAACAACTTCTTTTAAAACTGTGTATCTGTTGCTGCCAACTTGTCTACCTTTAGTTTCACCGTTTTATCAAAATCATTGTTCCTTTGTGAGGGACCATTTGAGTACTTGCCTCCTATTAACAGCTGGTTTATTATCATTGAAATACATACAGATTCCCCCTGTGAACAACAATGTTAAGTAGGTTAAAGTTCTCCACTTTTTCCTTTTTAACGAATTCCATAATCACATACTCCAGGTCTCCTGTCTATACTTTCCTGACTTTCTCGCTTCCAAGTGTCAAACACTAATCTTGAACAACAGTAAACATGGAGAATCTGTCCGACACTAGTTCTGAACAAATTGTGATTGAGGAGATCCTTGACAGCCTTTGTGAACTATGGGTAGTTCATCTTCTTATCGAGTCCTTCTTTTCAAACAGAAACAATTATTGCTGAGCGTTATGAAATGTTTGCTAAGGTGTCCGCCAGTCTACACACACTGATATTCTCCTGGATGTATTTTCACATCCAACATAAGGTAGAAAACTGCAATTTCGATGTCTGATTGTTTTCTATCATTTGCATGCTGCTGAACACTTTATCATCTGAAAGTGACAAAATTATCCCAGTTTCTGTTCTCTCTGTCATTTCCGTTTGATCATTCCATATTTCACGAGCAAGCGTCCTACATGACTTCCTTTTCTGTCAATGACAAATCCCCCTAACAATAGTGGACGTGAACTTCAGCTGTTCCCCTCCTATCTTCTGCTACTAACCCCTCAGCCTTCCCCACCTGCCAAAACAATGAGAGAGATCCTCTTGTCCTCACATTCGACTGCACTTGAATCAACATTCAGAGGATCATCCTCCACAACTTCCGACTCCACCAGCAGGACAGCACCATCAAATACCTCTTCCCGTTCCATCCACTGTCGGTAATTCACAGGGACCATTTCCTCTGTGACACCCTCCAACCTGGCGAAAGAGAGGACTGCAGATTCTGGAGATTAGAGTCGAGAATGTGGCACTGGAAAGGTACAGCAGGTCAGGCAGCATCCGAGGAGCAGGAAAATCGACTTTTCGGGCAAAAGCTCTTCTGCAGAAATGAGGCTGAGTGCCTCTGGGGTGGGGAGATAATATGTCGATTTTCCTGCTCCTCGGATGCTGCCTGAACAGCTGTGCTTTTCCAGCAACACACTTTTGATACCTTCCACCACCACAAACACTTCCCTACTCCCCCAAGGCACATTTCATGCAATTGCATAAGATGCAACGCTTTCGAATTCACTGTTTCCCACTATCCTGTCCAAGGCCCACAACTTTTAGATGAAGCTGTATTTATTTTGTATTCTTTCAATCCAGTCCACTCTAATTGCTGCTCACAATGCAGTCTCCTTTACTTTGCTGAGGCTGAGAAAAAAGACTGCTGAGGAGCAATTCCACCTGTCTGTAAGAATAAACCTGGCCTTCTCATTGCTTCACACTTCAATAATCTACCTTGCTCTCATGCTGACATTTTGGTCCTGTTTTCAAATTAAGCACAACCCAAGCTCTCGTAAGACCTCACTTTATATTTAGGTACGTTCTCGCCTGATGGAGTTAATATTCAATTCCGTAACTTCAAGGTCTTATTCCCATCATGACTGTTCTCCATTTCTCATACTTTTACCCTCTTCGTCTCCCTTATAAATTGTGTGGCTGAGTCTTGTTTATCTTTCATTCAAAAGACAGAACGTCTTTGCCCCATTCATTCACACCTTAATTTACATTAATCTAACATCTATATCTCTTTAACCACAATTGAAAGCCCATTGTTTTGTGGCATTGATCCTCCACGTGCTGTGTTTCCTGCTCTACAACCCTAACCCCCTCCCCCGCCATCTCTGTGAAGGCATTAAAAAGCCGATTTTCCAATCCTTTTTTTTTATTTCTGAAGAAATATTACACTGGATGTGAAATATTGAATGTATTTCTCTGTCTCTACAGATGCTGCCAGACCTGCTGAGTTTCTGCAGACTACAATGGGCACAGAACAAAATTTCAATTAAACAAGTAGCTATGGATATCGGATATGAAAATGAAAATAGTTGGAGAAACTAGAAGTGAAGAGGAATGTTCTCTGGGTTTGAATGACTAACTCTGATTAGATTGCATTATAGTGTGGAAACAGGCCCTTCGGCACAACAAGTCCACACTGACCCGCCGAAACGCAACGCACCCATACCCCTACCCCTACATTTACCCCTTACCTAACACGACGGACAATTCAGCATGGCCAATTCACCTGACATGCACATCTTTGGACTGTGGGAGGAAACCAGAGCACCCAGAGGAAACCCACGCAGACACGGGGAGAACGTGGAAACTTCCCACCTGAGGCGGGAAATGAACCCGGGTCTCTGGCGCTGTGAGGCAACAGTGCTTACCACTGTGCCACTGTGCCACACTGCCGCCCTCTGCGTTGACTCCACAGATGCGGCCAAACTTGCTTCGGTTCTCCACCAATTGCTGCTGTTGAACAAGTTTCAAAGGCGTGTGTCAGAGCTCCAAAAACACCCTGTTCGACATGGAGTGTCATACTATGGAAAGTGAGCGATAACACAAGGTGCACAAATTCATTGATTCTGAATTTGGTATCACTGACAGCACAGAGCTCTTAACCACGGACGAGAAGAGAAACAGAGGGAAGTACATTCATATTAATTTTCTCACAAACTTTGAACATTCACATTAAATACAGAAGATGTGCCTCCTCGAAGGGAAAAGGTTCAGATGATATGTCAAATGGTTTTGAGGAATGAGCCAAACTGGATGCGTGACACCATGGCGAGACGCTAACAGAATGTGAATATTAAAATTACCACATCACAGTCCAGAGTAGGTCAATGAGCTCAGGATTAATGGGTGAAGGGCTCTTGGTCTAAACTGCGGGACAGCGAATACAATGGTATTACAGCTATTGCAGCTCAGAACTCAGCATTCATGTGCTGCTGTAGAAGCCATCAGCAGCAGCAGCAGAATTGTATTCAATCACAATCTGTAACTGTTTCCCCCGGGATAATTCCTCAGCCTAACATCAACTGATCTATTCTTCAATGATGAGTGTGGTGAACATGCATGTGTCAGAACCATATGTACTTAAAAATATTGACAGTTCGGAACAAGTAACGCACTTGATTGCTTGCATTCCAAGACGCAAAACCAACATCTGTTGTGCAGGGCTTTTCAGTCATTTGTATGGATAAGCAATGGGGAATGACCTCATTTTAAAAAATCTGATCAGATCGAAGCTGTGCCGTGATGCCACGTACAGCCATAAATGGAGATGGACTATGTAACATCTGACTGGAGAACAGGCGTCCATGTCGTTTTTTACTACTCAGTGGTTTACGATATCATTGGTTGCACCATAATTTGCTGCCCATATCTAACTGACAAGAGGGAAATTCAGAGTCAAACACATTGTTTACATTAGATTGCTTACAGTGTGGAAACAGGCCCTTTGGCCTAATAAGTCCACACCGACCCGCCAAAGCACACTCACCCAGACCCTACATTTGCACCTGCACTTAACACTACGGGCCATTTAGCATGGTCAATTCACCTAATCGGCACATTTTTGGGCGGTGGGAAGAAACCCACGAAGACATGGGGAGAATGTGCAAATACCACACAGTCAATCGCCTGAGGTGGGAACTGCACCCGGGTCTCTGGTGCTGTGAGGCAGCGGTGTTAACCACTGTGCCACCATGCAATCCTTCTACCAACTAACTGTCTGAGTTCTCCAAATATATGCCTCCTGAAAATCAAACTATACCACATCCACCAGTTCCCAACTGTTGATGTCTACATCATATATCTTCAAGAAATAATAATATAAACAATGACTTCCCTTTCATAAAAAAACAGTCATTCTCTTGAAGTTTGCTTTTACTTTCCAGGTGAAATTCAGGACTGCAGATGCTTGAGGGTCAGAGTCGAAAAGTGTGGCACTGGAAAAGCACAGCTGGTCAGACAATTACCAAAGAGGAGGTGAGTATACGTTTCGGGCAAAATACTTCATCAGGAATATGGGGTGGAGGGGGAACGAGGCTAAAAGGTCCTCTTTACCTGTCGCAGCATCCATCTTCTTTCCCACCTATCTGCTCCTCAATCCCCTCCGACCTGTCATTGTAAATTCTCATCTGTATCTACCCATCACCTTCCCAGAATCTTGCCCCAGCTTCACCCCAAGCCGTATTGATCTCTCAGCCTCTTGACACCACTGCACCAACATGACTGATTGAGTGAATATGGCCGAAGCATCGTCTCTCCTCCTACTTGGATACTGCATGACCTCTTGTGCTTTTGCCGCGCCACACAGTTCTACTAGCACTTTCTAAGTGTGCAAATTACATTTTTTATAGTAAATTCCAACACATTCCCTCGTGTGGATGACAAGGCAACTGGTCTCTAGTTCTCGACTCAACCTTTTCTTCCATTGCAAAGCTATTCGAATGCAATTCTATACTTCCAGTTTTAAAGTGGAAAAATGCATGATATCCCAGGCAATCAATATGTCAACGTTTTCAATTCGCTCTTTTCATCACTGAACAGCAATTCCAAAACAGCCTGATCTGAAATTTTGTGTTTAACAGACTATTAAAGGGAACTATTTCATTCATGCTCATGATATCCATTTCTCCCTGAATTAGCATTCCCATGGTTTAATACAGGTTTGACGCAAATTGAATTGCTTCTTCATTTCTGTTGTACACACAAACTAGTTTATCTAAGTTCCTGATTTATACCATGCCCAACTTTCGCATTGCAGCTTTTGGTTTTACTATGCAACTCCCCTCAATATTTGCTACCTTTTGCTGTTTCTAATCTCCACCTTATCAGATTCAGTGGAGTCTGAGTGACGTGAGCTCTCGGAGATTGACAGTCGATAGAGGGAAGGTGATTGGCAAGTCTGACCTCAGCATTGATATCATGTTGCAACATCATATCTCTTTTCTCAAATGTCCATTTGAAACGTTTACCAGATCTGCTGTTATTCTGGTGGAGCCGGCAAGGACAATGACCTTTCAACAACGCTGTGTGTTCCCCCCAGAGAGCTGCCATTGCTCTAACATGTCTGGTGGGAACCTTTCAGTACGCTGGCAAAATATTGCTCCTGCTGCACAGGATCTTATTGAAGTCACATTTCGAGCAGTTTGTACAGATTTAACTGAGGAAAGGGCATTTGAATTAACTCAGAGATTATTCCCTCAGAGTATTTCTGAAACAACGCTTTTCATCATAGAATCATTACAGTTTGGAAGCAGGATATTTGACACACATACTTCACACTAATCCTCCACAGGCAATTCCATGCACACTCACACCCTACCAAATCTCTGTCACTTTGCATTTTCCATCGTTAATTCACCCAGCCTGCACGTCCCCGGATATTGCAGATAACTTGGCTTGACCAATCCACATGCGCTGGTTATCTTGGGACTGTGTGGGGAAGGTGGAATAACTTGCGGAAACCCACACAGGCAAGGCAAGAATTTGCAAAATCCACTCAAACAGCGACCCCTGACTGGAACTGAACTCCACTCTTTGACATTGCGAAATAGTAGAGCTAACCACTGAGCTACACTGCGTGGACGAAGGAACGCTCCTGCACAATGAAGCATCAGCAAAGCCTTGTTTCTGCCCAGTATCGGAAAGGAAAGCATTCCTATATGAATTGAATGTGACAAGCGCTACACCATAGAAACACAGTGTGGCTGCTGACAACAGACGCTTCTGTGCTGTCACGCATCATGGAGCCATTTGCACGAAAACGGGTTATATTTTGTAGCGTTCAACTTGAACAGAATTCACCTGCAACAAGATGCAACTTAACAGAATAAGTGGTAGCAAAGGGATACAAACTTTGACCCACAACTACTTTGACACCAACGCCTAAATCCAGCACCGTAGCCAACTCAGCCATGCTACCACGTTGAACTGAATCCATGAGAGAGATTTGCAACCAGCTATTGAGGGTATTGATACGTATTTCGCTGCACAGGGAAGTGATTAAACCAGTGAGCCACCATTTAATACTTAACACGAAATTCTCTGTCTGGGAGCAAACCCAGGTCACAGGAGTGGGAGCACTGTTTCCTTTAAACACGGGAATCACTTTCAGTCAATATCTGTCTCCTTCTACATCGCCAAGTGGAATCAACATACTGATGGAACAGCAAGATGGGGTTGAGAGAAATTTAAGTAAGAACTCATCCTTGTGAGGTGTCGGCATAGCTAAGGTTTAAACCCCGGATATCTGTGTTTAACGAGATGGCACATTAACCAACTAAGCCACAATGTCACGTTAACGGATGAGAGAGGGATGTGCAAGTTGATGCAATATCTATTCAAATGTACAAAATTTTGTTTTAAAGCTCACCAATAGAAGGCAATTGCACAGCAAATTGAGGAGGTCCAATTCAGATATCGAACCTGGAACATTTGAACCGCAAGAGAAACTTCTTCAACCCTGTATTACCAGATAGGGAGGATGCTGTTCAATTCTTGTATCCTCATACACTGTTTCAGATAGAAGCCAATTAGCTAATCCGCACTACAACAGAGGACCCATAATAGACCAGGCAGCACTTGTATCCTGTTACACAACAGAAAAATGAGACCATTCAGCCTTCTCAATGGTGCAAGACATGAACTGGAAGGAGCCACAAAGTGAGGTGAAATTGTCAGCTTAAGGCAAGGCTATTTTTCCCACTGAGTGTGTTGCACGAGAACAGCAGAAAGACGTGAAGCCCTCTGAGTTTGTTTTTACGTAAACATAACGAGGTAATTCAATCCCATTTCTGTTGACTTGGAACAGAAGCAAAACAGTCACTTTCTGAAACTCATTTCAGCGATGTAGGAGGAGACTGTTCAGAATCTGGAGCCGATTGTGGAAGTATTTGAGAAGTCACTTGAGCACCTTGAAATGTTGCACCACAGCAGGAAGATTCTGTAAGCCCCCAAACGTCTCCATAGCATCACGAGGAGAACATTCAGATCTAGAGCGGCTTGGTCAGGAACAGGAACAGGACATTCAGAGCATCGAGACTCGAAAGTCGGAAAACCCAGAGTACATTCAGCCAATGAAGTAAACCAGGTCACAAATGAATCGACTCAGCCAGTCATGCCAATACACAGCGATCAGAGAAGATCTTTGAACGTTTTGTGTCTGTTACACGGGAAATGAATTGGGAACGCAGAGGTTATAGAAAAGGAAGAACTTAGAATAACCAGCTCTACAAGGGAATATAAAGCAGTGCGCAACCTGTCGGAATTGAAGCTGTTGTTGAAACCTGTTATTAAGAGACTAATAAAAGTGGATTATCAAAGTTCAAATAAAATCCATTACAATCAATATTATTTCAAGAAGGACAAATCGAGTATGAATTGTTTGCTGGAGTGTATGTATACATGTGTCAATCAAAGTGGATAAAGGGCATCCTATGTATATATTGCAACTGGATATCCAGACGGAATTGGTTAAGATACCCTACAAAAATGACCATGCAATACAAGTGCCCACCGGTTTTGTAAAAAAATATTATTTACTTGGAGAGATGATTGGCAAACCAATGAATGCCATGCTATGGATGTACCTGTGTTGGATTGGCCTGAATAATACCAAAAAAATCACATGACACTAGGTTATAGTCCAAAGGGAGTTTTTTGAAAACACTGGCTTTTTGAGCACTTCTCATTCCGCAGGTGTTAGTGAAAAAGAAGACCAGATAAAGATAATTTATGAGGAAAAGATCAAAGGGTCATGCAACATATGCACATGGATTCAATACATTTAAGATGGCTCTTACATCTTTACTCAGTGAGAATGGAGGTGTCGGTCTTGATACATCAATATGCAAATCTTAACTTTATGCGAAGTCACTGCCGGGAGATAACTTAATGTATTATCGATGTAAAGGAGGGGACTCCTCTGGTTATACAATGTATATTAGGCGTGAGGACTGGTTTTGAGTCTGCCTGTGTCTTCCATTAGTGTCAGACTCGTTTTGTTTCCGAAGTAGGAGTGTATAAAATGTCACATTATCTGATACCAATACATTTTATGGTTTTGAACAAAATATAATCAATCTGCAAATACAAATTTTCAAATGCACTTTCACAACAAATATTTAAATATACGTGCATGTGCAAGAGAGTGTAAATGTGAGTGTGTGTAAGGGGGAGAGCGAGAGTGTGTCCATTTTAGACACAAGTAGATAGAGCAGATCCCTCTCCCGACATGCTCTCATTCCATTGTTTCAGAGCTTCGCCTCCCTACGCCTCTGCTTCACTTCTTCATGTTGTAGACCCAGTTGGTACGGCCCCCAAGCTCTGTCCAGAATTGAGTTACAAAGTCCTCATTGTCCCGTGATTGTCTGAGATGGATTATAGCACAACCTCGATCAAACCATCCCCAGCAACTCCATTAACGTTTCAACAAGAAGAGTCAGTGAGAAGCCCGTCAGCTTCACGTTAGATGCCTGGTCCGATACAATAATATTTGGGCTCTTGCCCGTGTTACTGACCGCACGATCAGCTGAAAGGGCCAAACAAAAGGCGTTCAGAGGACTGACACATAACAAGTTTCAAAGATGTGATTCAGGGAATCACATGACCAGGGAAAGATATAGATGGACAGAGAGACTCACAAATAGATAGAAACAGATAATTCATTAACTGAGTACATGTTGTGGAAATATAGCGGAAAGAAAAGGTAGAGGTTTTACGCTTTGAGGGGTTTAATTCAAAAGAATGAGTATATATATAAAAAGGCTTTGCCAGGTCAACTGATATGGCACGTTACATCACATTCTGAAACTGCCTCTCAGAACCAGCACAGGCAGTCGAATCCGAGACAAGGTAACAGACAAGCACAAGAGCTATGCAGACGGTGCTAGTGCATTGGTCAGCAAACCAAGCTATGAACCCTACATTGGGAGTATTGCAAAGATTTGTCAGTACATTGCTGTGATACGTGGACTAGATATTTGCAAACACGGGAAGATTTGCATCCCATATTGCGAGTGACAGTAATTGGGGTTCCCTCAAATTTATGTCTGTATCTAAACGTACCAGATCTGTACGGTGTTTCATGTGTGCTTGCATGTCTGTGTCTGAGGCGGTGGTTGTTGTGAAAGTAATTGTCGGACAGAGCACACATGGAGCAAGTCATTTTGAATATGAGCAACTGGCAGGTTTTTGGGTAATGGGCAGGGGAGATATTGACGAACAGATATGATGTCGTATTTGTGAATATTAAAATAATGGCATTACGAGGCTCAATAGCAATATACATCACTGCACACAGGAATGCTGGATGGATCAGATTTCGGTGTGATTTCAGATACGAGTCATGGAGTATCAACCCAAATTTGCTTCTGCAGGTTTGATGCTGGAATTGTCAACAGGAAATTATTGACATCAGTAAGATTATAGGTCAAGGTGGACTGAGTCAGTGAAAAGTATTCTTGAGTTGTTACGAATGACAAACGGAATAGTCAGTTATGGTGACAGGAATCAATTCATGGCCAAAGCGACCAAAACAGCTGCACTTTGTCTCATTCAGGCTCAGATATTGGGTCGCAATCAGATGGAGTGAGAGGAAGGAAATGAGGTTTGAAACCAGAACCTGAGAGACTACCTCCACACTCCCAATATTCAAATAACAAAGGCAGTGATACAATGAATTATGGTTCACAGCTGAAACTGAATAGGTCAACATAGAGACACACAAGAGACTCTGCTTGAAGGAAAGAGGGAGAGAGAGTGCATCAACATGTTGACTGATGTTGGTAGTAGTGGTTTGTGGAATGAATGTCTGGATTCAGACTCTCACCTGGGACAATAGCAGGACCAAGAAGAATCGAGTAAATGAAAATAACAGTATTGTGTTCAAAAACGTTGTAAAATTAATAATTGAAAAGTAAGACTTACCAGGGACACCGATGATAGCCAGGATTGGATAATAAATATATTGAATAATGTAAAGTACATATCCAATCCGCCCTGACAATGGCAAATAATCGTAATATGTAGTGAGAACCCAAATATTCCAGGATAAATCCCTGACCACTGTTGAAACATTCCGGTATAATGTACTCAGATTCAGATCCATTGTTGGAACACCCCAGTACAATGCAGTCAGATTCTGATCTGTTCTCCCCCTCTCTCTGGAGCTGCTGATTCCTGCTAATGCTTCAGAGGCTGCCACTCATGCTTTGGTATAACACAGTGAATGGAGCGCATTTTTCATGAAAATGATTCAAACCCTCCACTGGGATAATTAGAATCCAATGGAGAATCTCATTAATCACAGTCACTGGAAAAAGAGTTTCAGTTAACCCCTTCCATTCATCAGTTTTCATGTCCTAATAAAAGGGAACATTTACTCAGGGGGTATGGTTGAAATGGAAGAGGGTTTTTGAAGGATGGACCATAAATCTTTCAATGTTTTTAATTTTTCTTCATTGTATGTGGGAATAGTGCCATGCCACTGCAGAGTTGTACACATTCCACCCTGTTTATAAGAAACCAACCGCGGAAGGTGACTGATGGGGAAATTAATAGAGATCATAAATCAGGGTACTAATATTTATGGCTTATTGACTTCATGTAATGCTGCACCTATATTGCAATGAAGTGTTTTCAAATCGTGTCCTAACATTTGGTCATCATTAAGAGCATTCGGTGGGCTTGTCCGGAACAGGGGGTCGAAATCTGTCACCATTTTGTCTGTAAGAAAGTGACAGGAGGAGACCATTCAGCCTATCGTGCCTGTTACAAGAATTCTTGAGCTTGTTATGCCGTAACTGTTAGTTCTGAAAGAGATGTGCAGAAGGACTGTCCTGACATAAATATTAAAGTTCTGAATTTGGTATTTCCAATAAAGAACGTTTTAGCAAAGAACTTTGAAAAACTACTTAAGAGAGATTATTCACATAATAGTGGGATACCTTCAGAAACGAGTCTAACAGCAGTATATTCCTGTTCATAAGTCGGGCAATGTTGGCAGTTGGAACGTATTTTGGTTGGGTAGATGGTGAGTCTCCTGAAGAAACAGAAGAAAGTATAGGATAGGTATGGAGAGCAATGATCACATGAATCCACTGAGGGGTACACGACAGCAGGTTTATACACAAGAGGCAAATCAGGGGGCCAAAATGGGGAGAGGAGAACTCTTCAGTAACTAGTGTCAGGGAGAATCCAAAGGGATTCTACCAATTCAGTAAGAGAGCAGTTAGGGAGAGAACTGCAAGGCCACCTATCTGTGCAACCACAGATGTTGGGTGAGATACTATATGAATACTTCATATCAATATTTGTTATGGATAAGTTTATGGAATCTAGAGAAATTGTGGAAACACATATCGTTATTTTGGGAAGTGTCTATACTAGAGAAGAGGAAGAATTGAAATATTAAAATGCACAAAGGCGGATATAGCCCGGGGACCGGATCAGTTATGACCCTAAACTCCGTGTAATGCTAAGGAAGTGATTGTTTGGGCATCTTAATGAGATATCTGCATCATGGATATCCACAGATGCGGTGCAGAAGATTGGAGGTTGGCTAATGTCGTACCATTATTTCGGAAAGGTGATAAGGAAACGCCAGGGAATAACACAACGGTGATTCTGAGGTCAGTGTGGGCAAGCTCTTGGAGGATATTCTCGGGGACTGGAAATACTTGTATTTGGAAAACAAAGGACTGGGTAGAGGTAGTCAACAGGGTTTTGTGCGTGGGAAATCGTGTGTCACTAAATTCATTGATTTTTTTTAAAGAAAGGATGAAGAAGAATGATGAAGGCGCAGCAGCGGATGTTGGCGAAATGGAGCTCAGTAAGGTGTTCGACAATTTTTCACATGATAGTCTGTTAGAAAAGTTAGATTATATGGAATCCGTGGAGAGCTGGATGTCATTAGCTCGAAGGTAAGAAACGAAGGTGGTAGTGGCAGGTTGTTGACAATGAAGGTCAACACATCAGTTATCATCCTCATTGCTTTCTTCACAATTTCGAGCCTGATGGAGAAAGCTCAAAGTGTATAAAAACCCACTTTGGCCTCTCAGAACTATGTTCCTACGTTGCATTCAGTCCCTTAAACCTGCTCGACATGAGCAGTTGGAGGCTACTTACTTCTATAACCTGGTGCATAGAAACAGGGTGGACCATTCAGACCTTCAAGACTGTCACACACAGTTCGGGGACGTTTTTAAAATGCAATTGAAAAATCCAAGCTGGTACGAATGAGGCTCATTATCTCTCTCGTTGTAGACTTTCCCCTTGCTGCAAATTGTGCTTTGATTGTTGGTCATTTTATTGACTGTGAATACAGTCCCCATAACTCACGCAAAGATGTCTCACAGAATCCTTTGTCCACCCTGCCTGCAACATTCAGTTACAGAGCCTTTAGGTAAATAATACGCTCCAATTTTCCAACAACTGATTGTGAGAACATAGGAAACAGGAGCAGGTCATTCGCCCCGCCAAGCCTGCCTTGCATTTCTTTACGATCATGCCTAATTTTCCTTCCGTCTCAATTCTCTTTAATGCCCAATGCTTCATCGCCGTCAACTCTCTGACAGGTGACAGTTCATCTCACTCCTTTTTAAGTACTTCTAGTAATCTCGCTGCACTCATACTCTGGAATAAAGAATTCCTGGAATTCAGTAACCACAGTTTGAAGAAAACATTCCCTGCTCCTACATCTGCTGATATGAAGAAAAAAGGTGAGCACTAAAGGCTCAGGTAAAAATAAGTGACCCAGATATCAAGGCACTGTTTGGCTATGAATGACGTCAGGGCGCTGAACAATATTGGACATAATGGTATTCAATGCAACTCCCACACCCGTTGGAGTCACTCGTAGCACAAAGGAAGATATTTGTGGTTCGTGGTAGTCCATCATCTGAATCCTTGGACATCTGTAAAGGAGATAATCAGGGTAGTTTCCTCAGCATAAACAGTTTCAGCTGCTTCATCAATGCCTTTCCCAATAATCAAACCAGAAATGGATATGGCCACTGAGGATCACACAAAGTTGAGAACAGTTTGTCACCCCTTAGCACGAGCAAGTCACCACTAATCTTTCTTTACTCCAATGGGAAAAGCCCTAATTCCCTCAGCCTTTCTTCATAAGGCATGGCCTACAGACTAGGCAGCATACTGGTAAATACCTTCGGATCGTCTCTGCAGATCCGACACTGTACCCACAGAAGGGGGTGGTGTGGTCAGAACTGAACAGGATGTTCCAAATGGCGTCAAACCAGGGCTCTACACAGATGCAGCACAACCTCGCAACACTTAAACTCAATCCCCTGCTGCAGAAAGCAGAAAAAATGCACCTTTTCGCAACCCTATCAACTTGTGGGGCAAATTTAAGGGATATGTTTTCAGGAGAAAGATTTGAAGTGAAAGGTATTGTAATAGCTGAAAGCATGCAATGTTAACAATATCAGTGAACAGGCATCACCCCAAGGCTTTGAGTATCACCAACCCGTTTTTGATGATATATCCGAGCGCCTGCCTGCTGAGGACACCCATCTGGTTCATTGCAACCAATGACAGACCCTGTCTATTCGGGAGATCCGGAGCACCTTCCGCCTGGCGCTGCTAGTAGAATGGCCAAACACAGCGTCACTGGTGGTATCACTAGTACATCAGCTCCAAGTCAGGTTGTCTGTCCGCTTGCCCCATGTGGGTTATGCACTCACATCTATTATATCCACGTTGAAACAAAGCTCTTCTAAGAGACACGCAAAAATAAAGAGGGGGAGGTTATCTGCTGAAGCAAATTAGTGGAAGAGGGTCCTTGGACGAGGAGATGGTTCCAAAGGACGTGAGGAGATGTGGAGATAGGACAGAAACTTGAGAAAAATAAGAGTTCAGGGCTCAGATAAAATTAAACTTCAGAGAATGATACAGGGAAAGGAGGGAAGTACAGAGGCAGCTGCTCAGATAGACTCAAGCTGAATGTGAAAGAAACTTCATGATTATCTCCCAAGAGAGAGGGGGGAGAAAGGGAAAATACTTCAAATTAAGATGTTGAGGATACTAGCGAGCCTCAGCAAGCTGTGTGTTTACCACAAACCTGATATAACTGCATATTGTCATTTTATTAACACATTGAATTTATAATGATCTAAAGAAAAAGTTCCCAATGAACGCAGTTGTGCCCTGGACATGATTCACAGCAAACTCTTGATCCTGCAGTCAGAAACAGATCACCTGTAGAAACATAACCATATGTTGGAGATTTCGAAAATAATAATGGCAATACATTTAACACAAAGTGGATTTTTCTCATTGTCGTCCAGACCTTCCGCCAGAGATGGAGGGAGACTATGAAGCTTCAATATGTTCACAATAAAAAGAAACCTTATCGGTCATGAGCTCGCTGGTGTTTTCTCATTTTGGATTTCACAGTGAATCTATTCCCACACTCAGTTCAGATGTTCAGCCTCTTCCCGTTTGTGATCGCTGGCTTTTCAGCTCGTTGGCTTTCACAGGGAATCCCTTCCCACACTCAGGTTCAGGTGTACAACCTCTCCCCAGTCGCTGGTACTTCAGAAGGTTGGATTCCGAAGTGAATTACTCCTTACACTCAATTCAGGTGTCCAGCTTCTCCCCAGTGTGAGATCGCAGTGAATTGGAATCACCATTTGAACCCAGCCCCACAGTGAGAGCACCTGAACTGTCCTTTGTCTCTTTGAACACATTGATGTGCCATGAGGATCACAGATCTTTCCCATGCAGAGATCGATCCCATCTGCTAAGTAAAACCAAAACACGCGGAAAAGTTCGCCTCACCTCAGAATCTGCTGGAAGTTTGAGTGAGTGAAAGAACACCCCTTGTTCCCATTTTAAAAGACAATATAAGTATTCTACCGAAAACAGTGAAATCTACACAAAAAGTTTTAACAAATCCTCGCTCCCTTCGTCTTAACTAATTATTATCTGACTCCCACTCTGTTGAAATACTGCTTCAATAAAACAATTATTAAACATTAAGTCATCTTAATCTTAGAAATCTCATACAGTCTCGAATGATGTCTTCCTTCTGGCCTAATTATTCCACTGTCTTCTACCTGGGTCAACTGCTTACCTTTTGCTGCTTTCTCAGGAGAAGGTACCTTATGATAGGTAGTGCCTTCTAGACGTCTTTGAGAATAAAATGTTTATTTCTTGGGATTGCACCTGCTCTCCAGTTTGATGGGCAGTTAGCCCAATTCTCATGTTTTCTTGATAATTTGGACTCCCAGCATTGTACCCTCTCATTTTTTTCAGTGTTGTGAATAGAATAAATTCAAATTTAATTTGATTTTGATATCCTGGGCATACCTTAAATTAATTGGTTATCAACAATCAAAACTCGGGAATTTATTTAACTGCCAATTGTCACATGTATCAATGGTGAAACAGCCTGTCTCTTCGTTGTTCTGCTCTCTGGATGCCGCCGTTGTAATTTAAATTCAGAAATTTAAAAGAAAACTTTTATTTTACTGACTGTACACTTTCAACTTTGTTACACTTCGGAGCACTCCCCACAATGTGGACAATTAAACAGTTCTCTTTGTCAACTTGCTGAATGGCCTCCCCTAATGCGACTGCATTCATGTTGTGACAGGGCAGATGATCTGCTGAAGCGTTGTCCACGCGTACTATAAGTGTACAGTTTCACCCCACCAGGAATGATGCGATTTACTTCCATGTTCAAAATCCAATCATATTCAGTCGATAATAAGCTCGGCAACTCCGTCATATGATGAACTGATGTTTGGTTTCAAATCTTGTCGTTGCAAATCTTCCCATTCTTTACTCTGTGAAATGTGTTGGAAGTGGAAAAAAAGTGAGCAGAAACACAAAAAAGAGTCATAACACATAGGAACAGCAGTACACGATTCAATTCATCAAGTCTGACTTGAAAATCCTTAAGTTCACTTTTCTGTCTGAACATATAACTTTGATTCCTGTACTAATTTAAAAAAAACTGTTTATCTCTTCCTCGGATACACTGAATAGCCGCCGCTACAGCCCTCTACAGTGAAGAATTACACAGATTTAGCACCAACTGAGAGAAGGAATTCCTCCTCATCTCAATCCAACAGAGGTGACTCCTTGCTTTGAGATCATGTCCACTGGTCATAATTGATCAGAATTGATGTTTTTGAATCTGTGTTTCAAACACAGCGACACAGCGGGGAAATTTACTTGGACGTTTTGTTTCAGGAGGCAGTCACACTCACTCGTGTAAGTAACTCAAACTCAGTTTATGATCAGGGAAAGCAGGGTGTGACTGCAATTGAGGCAGGTATGGGTTTCTGAGATCAGGCACTGACCTTTTTCAACAGGTATGAGATTTTACTCCCTGCATGGATGAGGAAAAGGGCTGTGGAAAGGAAGACCCGGCTGACCACTCACCATGGGGCAGAAGGCCATACAAGAGTGGGGATCAAAAATTCAAGTAGTTGCTTTAGGAGATTCTATAATTAGCGGATCAGCTGGTATACTTTGCAAACTGATTCGGAGGTCCCGCGTAGTATGTTGCCTGCTGAGTGCCAAAGTTTTGGATGTCTTTGATCGGCTTGGATAGATGTTGGAGCGGGAGGGGGTAGGATCCAATTTTTGTGTTCCACGTTGGCACTAACAAAATTGGGAAGGCCAGGAAAGAGAACCTTTTTGCGGATTGTCAAACATTGGGAAGGAAATTGAAGATCAGGTCTTCAAGGCTCATAAACTCTGGATTACTGCCCGAACCACGTGTTAATTGGCACAGGGAGAAGTAAATTATGGAAGTAAACACGTGGCTAAGAGTTTGGTGCAGTAAAGAGGGATTCCATTTTCTGAGACTTTGGCATCAATTTTGGAACTGGAGGGATCTGTACCAATGGGACAGTGTCGACCTGAAGCAATCTGGAATCAGTATTCTGACGAAAAGGATAAATGGGGTGTTCATTAGAACTTAAACCTTGTCAGTTGGCGGGAAGGGAACGGGAAAGTAACAGGGAGTATGGAGCTAAGTAGAAAGATAAACAGTAGGCTAGCATGTGTGCAGGCTTAAACTTCAAGGCCGGCTAGGAATGAAGCAAAAAGGAATGATAACTTAGGGCAATTCAGTAGAGAGTTAAGAAATCATGACGATAAAAAAAATTAGCATGAAGGTGATTCATCTAAATGTTCATAGTATTTGTAACAAAGCAGATGCAATAATGGCACAAATCATTGTGAATGATTATGATGTGAAAGGCATCACAGAGACATGGTTGAGTGGGTTCAGGACTGGCAGTTAAACATTCAAGAATTTACAACTGATTGAAAACTCAGGCAGACGGAGCGGAGTTGCCTTCTTAGTTAAGAATGAGATTAAATGTATTGCACTGAATAACATAGGGTCAGATGATGTGGAGTCTGGGTGGGTGGAGTTGAGGGACCGCAAAGTCAAATTTAAGGGGAGCGGGCGTTACGTCCAGACCTCCCAACAATGCTCAGGACCAGTGATGCAAAATGTACCAGGAAACACATCAAGCATGTCGGAAAGGAAATATCACGGTGATAATGGGGGACTTCAATATGGAGGTCGACTGGATAAGTGATGTTGTGGAATGATCTAAAGAAACGGAATTCATGGAAAGCGTACAGGATTCCTATTTGGTACAGGTTGTGATGGAGCCTATAAGGGAGCAGGCTATTCTGGAATTAATTCATTGTAATAAGCCAGACTTTAAAGGAAATTGTAAGGTTTGGGAACACTTAGAAGGCAGGCTCCATCATATCGTAGAGTTCAATCTGCAGTTTTAAGGTGAGAAGGCCAAATCGGATGTAATGGTGTTACAGTTAAATAAATGTAATTACAAGGGCATGAGAGAGGAACTGACGAAAATCGACTGTTAGCAGACCCTCGTGGGAAAGAGAATAGATCAATAATGGCATGAGTTTCTGGGTGTAATTGAGGACACAGTACAGTGTTCCATCCCAAACAAAAGAAAGATGATTCGGGAGGAGTTAAACAACCAACGCAAGTCAGGACATGTATCAAAGAAGAAGTGAGAGCCTGAAAAATGACCATGAGCACTGGGGAATCAGAAGATTGGGAATACTACAAAAACAAACTGAGAAAAGCAAGGTGAAAAATAAGGAAGCAGCGGATCAAACAAGCAAGCCGGTAATATTAGAAATGGTCGTAAAAAGTTTTTTTCAATTCATAAGAAACAAACGAGAGGCAAAAGGAGAAACTGGGCCGCTCCAAATTGATGGTGGAATGCTAGTGATGGGAAATAAGGAATTAGCTGAAGAACGTAATAAGTACTTTGCATCAGTCTTCACTGTGGAAGACATGAGTAATATCCCAACAATTAACGACAGTCAGGGGCAGAGTTGAGTGTGGTACTTATTACAAAAGAGAAAATGACGGAAAATCTGAAAGGTCCAAAGAGCGAATGATCTCCTGGCCCCGATGGCAGCATTCGAGAGTTCTAGGGAGGTGGTTGAGAAAGTCGCAGAGGCGCTGACTGTGATCTTTCAAAAATGACGACAGTCAGGGAAGGCCCAGATGATTGGAAATTCGCTTTTGTAACCCCCTTGTTCAAGAAAGGATTAAGTAAATAGTTGGAAAATTATTGGCCAATTCGCCTGTCATCAGTTGTCAGTAAATTTCTAGAATTCATCATTAAAGATGAGATTTATAAATTATTGGAACTGCAGTTTCGGATTAGAACAAGTCAGCATGGATTTAGTAAGGGGAGGTCGTGCCTGACAAACCTGTTAGAATTCTTTGAAGAGGTAACAAGTAAGTTCGACCTGAGAAACACAGTGTACGTTATGTATCTAGATTTATAAAAGGCCTTTGATAAGGTGCCTCACGGGAGGCTGCTGAGTAAGACGAGGGACCACAGTCTTCGAGGTGGACCTACTGGCATGAATTGGGGATTAGCTGTCTGACAGACGGCACAGATTTGCGATCAAAGTTTCTTTTTCAGAATGAGAGCTGGTGACAAGTGGGGTCCCGCAAGGTTAAGTGTTGGGGGCGGAGCTGTTCACTTTATATTTTACTGATCAGGATAAAGGGATTGGGGGCATTCTGGCGAAGTTTGCGGATTATATGAAGTTCGGCGCCCAGGCAGGTAGTTGTGAGGGGGTGTGGAATTTGCAGAAAGATTTAGACAGTTCAGGAAAGTGACCCATGAATTGGCTGATGAAATTCAACGTGAGCAACTGCGAGGTCTTGCATTTTGGTAAAAAACAATACAGGCATGGAATATTTTTAATTCGTTAGAAAATTCATAAAGCCAAAGTACAAAGGCATCTGAGAGTGCGAGTCCAGGATTCTCTAAAGATTGATTTGTAGGGTGAGTCTGTGATTAAGGAAGCAGATATAATGTTGTGATTTATCACATGCGGGTTGGAATATAAAAGCAGCGACGTGATTTCAAACTTTATAAAGCTCCAGTTAAGCCCTATTTAGTATAGTGCATCCAGTTGTGGACCCCATACTCAGGAAAGTCATAATGGCACTGAAGCGTGTCCAGTGGAGATTCACAAGTTTGATCCCAGGAATAGGAGTCCGAAAATATGACGAACGGCTGTGGATCCTGGGATTGTATTCATTAGAGATTAGAAGGTTGAGGGACATCTAATAGATACTTACAAGATAATGCATAGCTTTGAAAGTGTGGAAGCTGGGAAGTTGTTTCCGTTCGGCGAGGAGACTAGGACCCGTGGACACAGTCTTCAAATTAAAGCGGGTCAATTTAGAATGGAATGAGGAGACATTTCTTCAGCCAGAGAGTAGTGGGCCTGCGGAATTCATGCAACGGAGCGCAGTGGAGGCAGGACGTTGGGTGTTTTCAAGGCAGAAATTGATAAATTCTTGATCCCGCAAGGAATTAGGTGAGACTCCGGGAAAGTGGAATTGAATGGAACATCAGCCATGATTAAGTGGCAAAGTGGACTCGATGGGCTGAATGGCATTGATTCAACTCTGATGTCTTCTTGTCTTTTGGTCCTAGACTCTCAAACATAGGGCATTACAGCGCAGTACAGGCCCTTCTGCCCTCGATGTTGAACCGACCTGTCATCCCAACATGAAGCCCATCTAACCTACACTATTCCATGAACCTCCATATGCTTGTCCAATGACGACTTCAATGTACTTACCGTTGCAGGCAAAGCATTCCATACCCTTACTGAGCAAAGAAACTACCTCTGACATCTGTCGCATGTCTGTCACCCCTCAATTTAAAGCTATGCCCCCTTTGTAAAATGGCCCTCCCTGTCCAACCTATCTAACCCTCTGATTATTCATATGTCTCTAGTAATCATATCTCAACCTTCTTGTCTCCAATGAAAACAGCCTCAAGTCCCTCAGCCTTTCCATACCAGGCAACATCCTAGTAAATCTCCTCTGCACCCTTTCCAAAGCTTGCACATGTTTCTTATAATGCGGTGACCAGAAGTATAAACAATGCTCCAAGTGCAGCCACACTAGAGTTTTGTACAGTTGTAGTATAACCTTATGGTTCTGGAACTCGATCCCTCTATGAATAAAAGCTAAAACACTGTATGAATTCTTAGCAATGCATTCTTAACAAACCTGTCACCCTGGGTGGCAACTTACAAGGATCTGTGCTCATCTACACTACCAAGAATTTTACATTAGCTGAGAACTTTGCATTCCAGTTATTCCGACCAAAGTGAATCACCTCACACTTCTGCATTAAACACAATTTGCCACCTCTCAGCCCACCTCTGCAGCTTATCTGTGTTAACATGAAACAACAATCTCTATGAATCTGTTTTGTGAATCCCTTGCGAATTTTCCATAAGGTTTTCCTTCATCTCTTGGGAAAATCCTCCTACGCCAGGGATCAATCTCTTGAACATTCTGTATACTGCGTTTCTTGTAATGAGTGGATGGGACAGTCAACAAGGTACAATAACGTATCTTCTTTCTGAGGCAGCTCAGCAAATGCAGCATGTCCACAATGCCCCTCGCCAACTTTAACAGATGTAGCACTGAAAGCATACAGTCCAGTGCATTATGGCTCGGTATGACAACTGCTCTGCACAGGACTGAAAAAAAAGCACCGCAGGTGGTGTGCACAGCCCAGACCATCAAATAATCCAGCCTCCCATCGCTGGACTCCATTTACAAGGCTCATTGGCACGGTAAGGCTGCCATCATCATCAAAGACCCCCTCCACCACAGTAATGGTCTCCAAAATCCTCTTCCATTAGGAATAAGTTGCAGGAATGTGAACACATTCACCAGAATGTTCAGGAATAGCTTCTTCCTTGCTGCTGTTAGAGTGCCGAATGGACTCTCTTCTTTCAAGTAATGCTGATTTTGTTAATATTGATCCTACTTAGCACTCGGCCTGTGTATTGTCTTATGAATGCCTTTCTCTGTCCAAGTTTATTGCTTTTTCATACCCGATGATTGGTCAATCCTGCTTGCAAACAAGGTTTTTCACTGTACTTCGTCATATGTGACACTAAATCATGTCTATTAATCAATAAAACTGTTCACAATATTCCAGCTGAGATCGGAATATTGTCTTTGGTAGTTATCATGGCATTAATATAGATAACTTAATGTTGCAATGAATGCCCGGGATCATGGTACAGGCCTCCAGTAACAGATAATGGTAGTGCATTGTGATCGGTTAATTAAATATCTTGTCGATGAGCGAATGCTGAAGATGACAGCGCTATAATATAATAGGCTAAGTGTGGTGGAGGGAACCGGTGTGGTGTATGACGATAAGTTTAGAAAGACAAAGCAATCCAGCATCATTGGCGAGCTGTTTTCTGATAAAAGCGGGAAAAACAACTGTGTAAGTTAAAGAAGAGCAAAGAGCTTGTGGGGAGTCAGAGAAGACATTTTTCTGGCTCACCCAGCTTTGATTTTGCAAGATTAAATTTTCATTTCGTGAAAGAATTTCTGCCACTCCTGGAGATCTTTTATAGAACATTTAATAGTTATTCTACAACAAAATTAGCACTCCAGATGGGAACTGGAAGAAACATTTTCCTCTGAACAGAGGATGCAGGGTTGGCCACCCAGCAAAGAAAGAATAAGCGTTGGGCTGCGAATTTAGACTGTATTCTGTCAAATAAGGGAGATTGCTGGGAGCGCAAGAATGTAAAGAAAGCTGCTGGTGAGTCTCTCTGATTCCAAAGAACCAGAAGGTCAATGGTTTCCCAACGTTTCAGCAGACGCAGAGAATTGTTAAGAAAATCTGCGTGTGGAGGGATGGGGAGGAATATAGAATAAAGAGATTGAGACAAAATTTCAAGCTATCCCCTGTGGTTATTGCGTCATGTGTTACGCAATGGTTTTGCAGATTGCATGGCGGTCTGCTCCGGCAGGGTTGTGCAGTGCGAGAGATTTTGAACCAAATTGAATGCCAGCAGATTGGTAATTATATGATTAAAAGTGAAATAGGCGAGAATAGTCATTGTGTTAAAGTGTTCCTTGATGTTGAATGTTTAGGATAAAGCCTGGATTAGACTTTATTTTAGAAACGAACAAAGGGTCTGTTATCAAGGCTTTGTGTGTATGTGTGTGTGTGACAGAGAGAGAGAGAGAGAGAGAGAGAGAGAGCAGTTCTGGCTTGCAACGGTCTTTGTGTCTGTCTGTGTGTGAGAGAGTTCGGGTGATATTCCAATTTAATCATTGTGATCTTGTTTTTATGCATACGTGTTTGTTGGTGGTTAAATGTTTGTTTTCCTTTTCCCAGAGTTCGATATCCGTGGTGTTTTGATTTTATTTTGCACTGTACGAATTTAAGAAAACATTTTTAAAAAAAGTTTTCAAGGAACTATCAGTGATTAGTGCGTTATTCAGATACAGTCGTAGAATGGTTCAGGCAGAACGAAAGAGAATAGATTGTTTTTGTTAGTTAGTTGAAACGAAGGAAGTTTATGGACTGTTCGCTTTGTCAGGGTTTGCAACGAGTTGCAGATTTAGGGAATATTAATATTAAGTGCCATCGGACTTGTATGGCATAACGGAGAGAGTTGTGAGACAAGAGGTAATAGATTAATTGGACAGAACAGTACGTCAGGATGAATTAAGGGACTGCAGTTGAAATTTTGGTGGAGTAATTTCCATTATTAAGACACGATTTTGTAAAAATGCCTGCAAAATGGGAAAGAAGAACAATAATTTATTAACTAAATGGCCAAAAGAGGGTATTTTTGACGCAAATGTGTGCCATAAAATAGAAGGATTAATTAAGAATTACAGACTTAAGTATAAATCATAAAATAAAACATTGAACAGTGAACAAGAGATAGAAATTTTATGGCTGTTTGGAATTGTAGGGGAGGTTGAGAACAAAAACCTTTTCAGTCACCAGTTATGACTGGAGGGTGCCAGAGAGCAGAACGAGCAGCTTTTGGAAACAAAGCATAACAAAGAGCCTTTGGGTGTGAATGCTCAGCAAGAGAAATCACCTATGAAACATAGATTTCGATATTGGAAAAGCCTCACAACCTCATCCAACACCCCCGTCCCCAATTCCGGTGAAGAGAATATCGCACAAAGTCATGTAACAAGGGGAAGAGTAGAGATAGAGGGGAGCTGAAATGGAAAGTAGCTGACCCAGAGCAGAATGTGTTAAGAATAAAATGAGAGGCGGGACAGGCGACGAGGCAAACAGAATTAGAAACTTTACAACTGGACAAATAAAGATTGCGAGGTGAAAATCAGATGTTACACATGTTAAGAGAACAAAGCGATTACTGGGCACTTCTAAGTTATTCCAGGAATGCAATGCTGAGACAGGCAGAGAGTGATGAGGGGAGGGGAGCAGATGAGGTATTACACAGGAAGAAAGATCGGAAGAAGTGCAAGTTTGGTTGGAATTGAAATCTGATGCTGGATCACAATGGAGCAATTTGAATCAGGGAATGAAGCTCATTTAGGGGAGATACTGCCATTGTTTACAAAGCGGGGAGACAGCCGCACTACATTCCTTGGGGAACCCAGGGTCTGGAAGGGCTGAGGAATGTGCTGCCCCGTTTTCATGATGGAGTAGGAAAGTGGATTAGAGTCTTTGAAGACGAAACTACGGGGCAGTTGTTGGCCATGGGGGTTTTAAGACACTGCTAATACTTTTGGTGGGATTCCTGAAATTAAGAAACATAACGGACTGAACCACCTGAAGAATGTTGTGGACAATCCGACGATTGATGGTGCTGGTTTTGATCAAGTAATACAAAGGGTATGTTTGGCTGTTAGGCTGTTACCACTTAAGGTAAATCGAAAAGCCCTGTGAAGGGTTCCATTGGGAAATACTGAAAACCCAGCAGCCTATTCGGAAAATCAGTTGAAATGGTGGAGACTTGAAACAAAGTTGTGGAAGGTACTCACCTGTTAACCACAATGTTCCAGACAGCTACTGTCGAAGCAATGCCCCTCATGTCAAATCTAAGCTTGAAGAGGTAGTGGGTGTAACGTCCGTGGCCAGCCAGAACTTCAGACGTCATGTACACCACGCGGTCGTAAGACAGTAGAAAGTCCAAAAGAAGCTGGCTGAACAAAAGGAGGAGGTGCAAAGGCAGTTGACACAAATGCAGCTCGGCTAACTTAAAAAGGCACAGAGAGTAAAATGCAAAATGCCGTTGCCAGTGACGATTCGGTTGATTGGAACTAATTAAAAGAATGACATGCTGGTGCAGGCAGAGCTGTCTATCGACAGCTGTCACGGGCCAGGCAAGGTTATGCCAAGGATAGTTTGTTTTGGAGGTTCCTTTACACAGATAACATTCCAAGCCAATATGAAATTAACAAACAGGCTCGACAGAACCGGTGTCACCAAGGACAGGGACAGGGAAAAAGAGGTGTGGAGGGGGCACAGGGTTTGGTCGGAACTCAGATTCAAAAAGCATCAGGAATAGTGTGTTAGTGTGTTATCTACCAACCCACTTGAGGAGATATTGTCCACATTAACCCTGGCGCTCCATCCCCAGGTTAGACTTATGAGTCAAAAACGTCTGGTTGTTCCCCCACAATTCCCGACAAGCCAACTGAGCCTTTAAATCCATACATAATCTGTTCGGGGTGCCCAGAGAATCCAAGTGGGAAGGGGCAATATCTTATGGAGAATCGGGAGGCTGAACAGGTACCTATTGTAGAGATTAGTGTAGAAGGACTGTTCAGTAACACGGTGATGAATACTGGAGCTAGCTATACTTGTGTTCAACCGCAATGTGCCTCTCACCTTCCCATTTCAATTAAATTTATTGAAACTGTAGGGTTCGTAGGAAAACCAAAATTGACAATTTTTAGAGCTCCAGTAAGTTTACACTTAGTAGTTAAATAGTCATTTCAACTTTATTATTCTTTAAGGAGACACCGATTAATTTGTTAGGTAGGGACGCTTTAATGAAGTTAGAATTAGAATTGGAGTGTACTAAAAAGGGATTTAATGTAGATTATGCGAATTCTCAGTTGATGTTGCAGGACGCCAGGAAGGGCTAGGTATATTGGACAGGCGACATAGATGGTAATACTTGCAAAACTGGTAAATACTGGGGGAAAGAAGATTTAGCATCCTGTCTTTGGCTGAGCCACCCTAGTCTGAGCTACATTGTACAGTGATTTTTAACAAGGTTCAGAGTAATGTCTTCGGCGAGTAGTGGCACTGTAAGGTTGTCACTCCACAGCATTTACAGAGTGCAGTGATAGTGATAGTTAGGCAAACGGGCTTCCGTAAGAGCAATGGGGCACCGAAACAACATTGTCAGCCGATTGTCGAGTTGAATATTGCATTGATGATGCCTGCAGCGTTAGCTTTATAAAGGGTTGGGCACACAACATATGTTATCTTTAAATGCGTTGCTGGAAAAGCGCAGCAGGTCAGGCAGCATCAAAGGAGCAGGAGAATCGACGTTTCGAGCATAAGCCCTTCTTCAGGAATGATGAGGGTATGCCAAGCAGGCGAAGATAAAAGGTAGGGATGGGGGACTTGGGGGAGGGGCGTTGGGAATGCGGTAGGTGGAAGGAGGTTAAGGTGAGGGTCATAGGCGGGAGAGGGGGTGAGGGCGGTGATTTCGGAGAGAAGATTGCTTATCAAGAAGGCGGTGCTGAGTCTGCGGGTTGGGATTGAGAAAAGGTGGTGGGAGGGGAAATGAGACAGCTGGAGAAATCTGCATTCATTCCTTGTGGCTGGAGGTTCCTAGGCGGAAGACTAGGCGCTCTTCCTCCAGGCATTGCGTTGCCATGATCTGGCGATGGAAGAGACCAAGGTCCTGCATGTCCTTGACGGAGTGGGGGCGTGAAGTGTTCAGCCACGGGGCGATTGGGTTGATTGGTGCGGGTGTCCCAGAGGTGTTCTCTTAAACATTCCGCAAGTAGATGGCTCATCTCCCCAATGTATAGGAGGCAACATCGGGTGCAGCGAATGCAGTAAATTTTGTGAGTGGAGGAGCAGGTGAATTTCTGATAGATACAGAAGGATCCCTTGTGGCCTTGTAGGGAAGTGAGGTGGGCGGTGTGGGCGCAAGTTTTGCATTTCTTGTGGTTGCAGGGGAAGGTGCTTGGAGTGGAGGTTGGATTGGTGTGGATCTGACGAGTGAGTCGCGGAGGGAGAGGTCTTTCCGAAACGCTGGTAGGGGTGGGGAGGTGTCCGTTAAGAGGTGGCGGAAATGACGGTGGATAATCCGATGTATCTGGAGGTTTGTGGGGTGGTAGATGACGACCAGTCGGACATCCTAGATAGAGATAGAGAGCAGATGCGGCGAAGGTGATGGACTTGGGAATATGCGATGGCATTGTGGTTCTGTTCGCCGAGCTGGGAATTTTTCTTGCAAACGTTTCATCCCCTGTCTAGGGTACATCCTCAGTGCTTGGCAGCCTCCTCTGAAGCGCTTCTGTGCTGTTTCCTCCGGCATTTATAGTGGCCTGTCGCTGCCGCTTCCGGTTGTCAGTTCCAGCTGTCTGCTCAAGTGGCTGGTATATTGGGTCCAGGTCGAGGTGTTTGTTGATAGAGTCTGTGGATGAGTGCCATGCCTCTAGGAATTCCCTGGCTGTTCTCTGTTTGGCTTGCCCTATAATGGTAGTGTTGTCCCACTCGAATTCATGTTGCTTGTCTTCTGCGTGTGTGGCTACTAAGGATAGCTGGTCGTGTCGTTTCGTGGCTAGTTGGTGTTTGTGGATACGGATCGTTAGCTGTCTTCTTGTTTGTGCTATGTAGTGTTTTGTGCAGTCATTGCATGGGATTTTGTACACTACATTTGTTTTGCTCATGTTGGGTATCGGGTCCTTCATTCTAGTGAGTTGTTGTCTGAGAGTGGCTGTTCGTTTGTGTGCTGTGATTAGTCCTCGTGGTCGCAGTAGTCTGGCTGTCAGTTCTGAAATGCTCCTGATGTATGGTAGTGAGGCTAATCCTTTGGGTTGCGGCATGTCCTCGATCCGTTGTCTGTCACTTAGTCATCTGTTGATGAAATTGCGAGGGTATCCGTTTTTGGCGAATACCTTGCATAGGTGTTCCTCTCCTCTTTTTGCAGTTTTGGTGGTGCTGCAGTGTGTTGTGGCCCTTTTGAATAGTGTCTTGATGCAACTTCGTTTGTGTGTGTTGGGGTGGTTGCTTTCATAGTTTAGGACTTGGTCTGTGTGTGTGGCTTTCCTGTAAACCTTTGTGGTGAATTCTCCGTTCGGTGTTCTCTGTACCATCACGTCTAGGAATGGGAGTTGGTTGTCCTTTTCTTCCTCTCGAGTGAATCGGATTCCTATGAATGTGGCGTTGATGACCTGGTGTGTGTTCTCTATTTCTGTGTTTTTAAATATTACAAAGGTGTCATCAACATATCTGTCCCAGAGTTTGGGTTGAATTTGCGGTAATTGCGGAATTTGTTCTTACTTTTGCATTAGTGCTTCTGCTATGAGTCCAGAGATGGCGTTTTTACAGCGGGCAGGGTGGGAGTAGGTGTCATCTAGGTAGCTGTGGGAGTCAGTCGGTTTGTAGTGAACATCTGTGTTGAGTCGGTCGTCCAAGACAGAGATGGAGGGGTCACGGAAGAGATGGGAGGAGTCTGAGACGGTGTTAGTAAAGTGGATGAACTGTTCAACCTCATCGATGACTGTATCGGCGCTACCTCGTGCTCTCACGAGGAGGTTGAATCACTCATGCACTTTACTAACGCCTTCCACCCCGACTTCAAATTTACCTGAACTCAACACGGACGTTTACTATAAACCAGCTGACTACCACAGCTCCCTAGATTACAGCTCCTACCACCCTCCGCCCTGTAAAAACGCCATCCCATATTCCCAATTCCTTCGCCTTCACCGCATCTGCTCCCAGGAGGGCCAATTCCAATACTGAACAAAACAGATGGCCTCCTTCTTCAAAGACAACAATTTCCCCTCAGACGTGGTTGACGATGCTCTCCAACGCATCTTCTTCACTTCCTGCTCCTTGAAGCCTGCCCCTCCAATCGCCACCAGGACAGAACCCCCCTGCTCATCACCCATCACCGCACCAACCTCCAGATCCATCGGACCATCCTTCGTCATTTCTGCCACTTCCAAACGGACCCCACCACCAAGGATTTATTTCCCTCATCGTCATTATCACTCCCTCACCGTCACTCTGACCCGTCACACTCACTCCACCGCCCTCACTCTGAATCCCTCATCGTCTCTCCCTCATTGTCACCCAAGCAACCTCAAACTCACGTTGTTACCGTCTCCCTGAGCCCCACACTCTGACTCCTTTACGATCACCATGACAACGTTACCCTCCCTCGCTCACCATCACCATGACGCCCTCACATTTACTCACTCACGGACATGCAGCCCCCTCATTCTCATTCCAGTACCGTCACTCTGACGCCGTTGCATTCACTCACTGTCCGTCACCCTGACCCCATCACACTCATTTTTCAACATCACCCTGACCCTCTCACAATCACTCGCTCACACTCACGCTTCCACCACTCATTCTCACTCCCCACGGTCACTCTGACCACTCATAGTCACTGTCTTACCGTCATCTAGACCCTCTCATACTCAATTCTCCACTGTCACCCGAACATCTTCACACTCACACCCTCCCCATTATGCGGACACATTGATATTCACTCCATCACAGTCTCGCTGATGCATTTACACTCGCATGGTGAACCATCACACTGACAACTTTACACTCACTCCTTCACCATCACACTGACACCCTCACACTCACTCCCTCACGCTGACATCTCGCACACTCCGTCACCTTCAAATCTCATACTCACTCTCTCACTGTCACTCTGAGCCCCTTACACTGACTCCATTGCCGTCACCCTGAAATCCACACACACACTCCGTCACTGTCACCCTGGCCCCCTCACACGCAGTGCACCACCCTGACACATTCACACTCACTCCATAACGGTCACCCTGACCCCCTAACAGTCACTCCATCACATCAACATCCTCACTCTCATTCTGTCGCCGTTTCCCTGACCCCCACACACTCCTTCCATCACTTAGATCCTCTCACTGTGGCCCGTCACACTCACTCTGCCAGTGTCACTTTGAAAACTCTCACAATCACTACAATCACCATAGCCCTGACCCCCTCATACTCACTCCATCACAGTTTCCCTTACGCCCTTACAGTCATTCCAACATAGTTACCCTAAATGCCCGACAAAATCGCTCACCGTCACCTTGTGGCCCTCACATTCACTGCTTCACCATTACCCTGAAGCTCCCAGAAACACCTCATACTCAAACTCACTCTCTCACTGTTACACTGCCCCCCACATTCACATTCCCTCACCATCACTCTAACCACGGTCACTCACTCCATCATCATCTCGCTGACCCCCTCACACTCACTCTTACTGTCAACCTAACACTCTCATACTCACTCCATCACAACCACCCTGACCCCATCATACTCACTCCGTCACAATCACCCTTCCATATTCACACTCACCGTCTCATTGTCACCTCACTCACTCTCACTCTGTCAGCGTCCTCCTGACCCCATCATGCTCACTCTGTCATCCTGTCCCTCTCATACTCACTCCATCACTGTCATTCTAACCACTTCTCACTCACTCCATCATCCTGACATCTGTACCCTCACTTTGTCACTGCCATACTGAACCGGGACAGGATAATCATGATGGAGTGAGTGTGAGAGAGTGAGGGTGTCGGTGATAGAGTGAGTGTAAGGCAGAGTGAATGTGACAGAGATTAGAATCAAGATTAGAGTCAAACTGCCTGACCTGCTGTGCATCACACTCAGTCCAGCACACTCTCCAACCTCACGCTCACACACTCGCACCATCGAGCTCATACCCCGCTCACTCGACCACCGTCACACTCCCTCCCCCGGCCACTCCGTCGTGCACATATTCTTGCACCATTACGCTCACTCCTCCCACATTCGCTCACCATCACATTGTCTCCACTGCGATCTCCCCCAGCGTCAGGCTCACTCCTCCCACACTGCCTGATCATCCTGCTCACTCTGCTACACACTGTCCGATCATTGAGTTCACTCCCCCGCTCACTCCCCCACCATCACAGTCAGTCCCTCCGCACACACACGCCTGCACATTCAATTACCATCACACTAACTCCTCCACGCCCTCTCCCTCTGTTACACTCACTCTCTCGCACAGTCCGCATTATCACACACACACCACCACACACGGCCCCAACAACACACTTGTTTCCCCACACTTTTTCTCACCGTCACACTTAATGCCCTACACACTCCCTCACCATCATGCTAAGTATCACACGTACTCCCACGTCGCAGTGATCACTAACCCGCTCACCCTCCCACCATCATACAAACTCCCCGCACACTTACCCACCATCACACTTTGTCCCCTGAACACCCAAACATTGTCACACTCACTCCCTGATACTCCTCCACTGTCATGCCCACTCCCCAGCTCAACTAACCAACAGAAATACTCCCTGCCATGCGCACCCCTTCCGTCACACACATATTTGGACAATTTTCACACTCTCCACTCTCAGCCCTGCATACACCCCCAGTGGCATGCATACTCCCCAGCACACTCCACCACCATAATGTACTTTTGCCCATGCAGTCCTCCCGTCATCATCACTTACCTGCTCTCGCTCCCAAAGTTGCTCTCACTCCAGGAAATCCCACCATCATCACGCTCACTCCCCCATCATTCGCCACCATTACAATCACTCTGACGATCTCTCCCCGCCGTAACACTCAGTGTCCCCAAACCACGTACCATCACGCTGACTTCCCCTCTGTCACGCTAAATACACCGCACACGATCCCACCACCACGTTCACACTCCTACACTCCCCCAATATAATTATCCCCCCCGCTTATAACCTCACCATCAACTCATACCCCTGCATACACCCCGTCATGCTCACTTTTCCATATGCTTCCTCGTCATCACGCTCCCTTTCTAGCACACTTCCCCAATGTCACACTCACACCATCACACACTCCAGCATTGCAATGGCCACTAGCCCACTGTCCCGTCCACTAGCTGGCGTAATCCCTCACCGTCACAATCATTCGCCACTTCACTCCCCGTCGGTAATGCTCACTCCCCCAGACATGCCACCACTGTTATGCTCACTCTACGAAAACACTCTATGCTGAGAATTGTCCTGTGACACCCGGCTCAGTTCATTCCCAAGAAATAGTCTTTGACCACATCCAAACATTCTTCCCTGTTTAACAGACTTTGTTTCACACACAGTCTGATCCTTGTGCAATAGCCTTGTGTCAAACCTCCACACTTTAACCCCAGCCACAGCCTATGCTCCCACTCGCTCACTTACCCCATCATAATGACTCATGTTCTCACACTCACTTTTGCCACAAGCAACAGCGTTTGGCCCAAGCTCCAGTCTGTTATCCACTAATCACCAAAAGCACCGAACCAATATCTTTTTCCCGGAACACCGTACTGAAGATCCAAAGGCCTCCTCTGTTGCCACAGCAAAATAAGGTGGGAGAGGATTCAAGGAAAGAAGGATTCGAGAGAGTGAGTTTATTGGTTTTTGAGTTCAGTACGGAAAGAGAGTGATGGAGAATGATGAAGGGAGGGACAGTGAAAATGAGTGTGCAAGTCTGAGCTGGGGCTGCGAGGCACAGCCGCAGTTTGAGAGTTGGGACGAAATATGGAGGGAGAGAGTCAAATGGAGAGATATGAATTTCGCCGACGTTTAGGTTGGTGAGGTGAAAGCAAGGACAGAGTTACTTCAACTGTGAGCTGATTCCCCGGTCCCTTCCACTTCCCTGTGAACCAGGATTCGAGCCTACATGTGTCATTCTCCAGCTCAGCTTCTTCAACACAAAGACAAACAATAACATTGTTCACTCTGTGGCTCAACACTTTTTAATAAACATTTTAATCGTTAACAAATTGAAATGTTCGATACTTCCAGTAGGATATTGCCTTTTGTCAGTGGCACCTGAGCTGAAAGAAAGATTAAAATGTGTCTCGCTAACACCTTGTGGGATAAGCTTGGACAAACCAACGCTTTTTTCAGTCTCGTAAAACAGTGATGGGCTGCTTCTTCGCTGAAAACTTCAACGGAAATGAGATAATCCCAGATGGATTGATTTATGAGTGAATTTAATTGATTGATGAATTTGGATAAAGGGATATTTCAGCACGTTCTTCAGCTGCTGTCTGAACTTCGTCTGGGTCACGGCATAAATCACGGTGTTTGTGCAGCAACTGAGGAGCTGCAGCATGAAACCTAACTCCTGCACAAAGCTATTTGGATACCCGGGCACATACCTAGTCCACGCCATCCGGTGCCACATAAAAAATATCATGTACGTTGACCAAAGCAGGATAAAATTGACCGAGATCACAAACAGTAAAATGATGGATTTTTTCCGATTGCTCATTTCTGTGTCAGACTGAGCGTCCCCAGTGGTATGAGCCCGGAGTCTCCTGCGGGCTCTGCTCGTTACTAAAATGTGTCTGACGGTGAAAACATTGAGCAGCAGAATCAGAAGAAATGGTAGAACCGGGGTTAAAATGTGGTGAAGGAGCTCAATTGTGCCCCAGAAACGGGAGGTTTGAATAGTACCTGTTATCACACAAAACCAGGGGGAGTTATGCAGCCGATACCCAGGTGTGTGCATAAAATACCAAATGATGTTCTTTAAACAGCTCAGCACAGTTACGGTTCCAAGAACCACCGCTGCCGTTTTCTCACTGCAATATTTACTTTTCAGCATCTGGCAACAAATGGCCACAAACCGATCGAAGGTGAAAGTGACAGTGAACCAGACAGAACAGTCAGTGGCTGCACAAAGCAGACCAGCGTGGATATTACACACGTGGATGGACTTCAGAAAATAAAACTGTCCCGGATAAACAACGGGAATGTGTCTCAATATCAAGTCGAGGATAATGACCAGTAGATCCGCCGCTGCCATGGCTCCCAGATAACGTCTGACACATGGAGACAAACCACAATCTTTATAAAGCAGGACGTAGATCGTCAACGCGTTAACTGTGAAGAAGGAAAGCAAAGGCATTTTCCATGAGCCTGGAGGCAAAGTGACCAGTTCAATTGAACACGTATTGAGATTTTCAAATGTGTCACTGTCTTACGAGATGTATTCAAATAATTACAGCTGGAATAACAAAAGGGAAGTTCTGAGTTACTGTCAAAAATCTGTCATAAATCACAAGCACACTTCCAATTCGAACACACAGAGACATATCCATATAAACCAATGGTTTCTCGAGCATTCCCACACATTGGATTACTCAACAACAGGCACAGGTCACGTGTTTCCACTTCTTAATATGCAGAATGAAAAAGTTGATGTCCTGAAATATTATCCACCAACTCATTGAAGACAACAGAGTTAGCAAATTTCTGTTTTTCAACCTACATTATGATCGATTCTGATTTGTGACGAAATGTAAACGCCAGAAAAACGTATTTACCACTTCACCAGCCTGAGGGACCGACCGGCACAGTGTCCCCTTCTCCGGGGAACAGGATATCATCCTTCAGCATCTTGCACTTTGTCCCATCACTGACGTCCGGACATTCACAAACACTGTCAGGGATAGAATGTTTTGGAGAAGACGCTAAAGAATGTCATTAACAGAATGTTTGGTTGAATGTCGGGTATGGAATATTCTGGATTATGTTCGTTGTGGAATGTTCCAGGGTTTATCGGTTATAGAATGTTCGAGAGAATGGCAGTTATAGAACGTTCCTGGAAATGTCATATCCAGAATGTTCCAGAGAATGTCGCATAGAGAATTTTCTGGGACATGTCGGTTCTAGAATGTTCTAGAGAATGTTGGATATATCATATTCCAGAGAGTGATGGGTACATAATGTTCCGGTGAATATTAGTTAAATAATGCTCCAGAAAATGTTGGATACATAATGTTCCGGGGAATGTCGGTTATTGAATGTTCCAGGGAATGACGGATCCAGATTGCTACGGGAAATATTGATTATAGAATGTCCAGTGAGTGTCGGGTATAGAATGTTCCGGGGCCTGTCGGGTACGCAATGTGATCGTTTCATGAAGAGCCATAACACGAATGCCATTCTGATACAGTGTATCCTGGAGAGTTTACTCTGAACGTTTCAATCATCAGAAGTGCTGTTCCATCTCCCTGATGGTCTGCTCCCTGACGATGCAACTGGCCTCGTTGCTTTCTGTGCGCACGGGATGTTTTCATGCTGTTGGTTGTTGGTTGGGATTGGGAAGGGAAATGTGTTTTGAGCTGTCTGACAAGGGGACGGCGTTTATTTGAGAGGCTGGCTTTTCTTCCTCCACGGACACCCGAAGATGATGGGAATGGCTGATGGCTTCTGAATGAAGCGGCTGTGGCTGCTGCCAGGATAGTGGCTGTGCCCGATCATGTTGTACTGCAACATTAATCGAATGAAAGATGCAAGGTCCAATGACAAGAAGGAGAAATAAAGGCATTGACAGATCAGCTTCAAAGGTTAATCTTATTATATATACGAATCCACCTCACAGAACCAGCCCACACGCAATAAACCCAGAGGAGCTGTCCATTCAACACAAAGCAATATGCAGACCAAGATATTCTCGGGCCAGTGGGAACGTGACTCAGTGGTGAGCACTGCCAGGGTTTCCTCCCACAGTATCAAAGGTGTGCACGTTAGATGAATTGATTATAATTACTCACAGCGTGGAAACAGGCCCTTCGGCCCAACAAGACCACACCAACCCTTTGAAGAGCAGCCCACCCATTCCCTGAAACATAACACGTTGGTCAATTTAGTATGACCAATTCACCAAAACTGCACATTTTTGAACTATGAGAGGAAACAGTAGCAGACACAGGGAGACAGTGCAAACTCCAAAAAAGCAGGCGCCTGAAGCAGGAATTGAACTGGAGCTTCGGGTGGTCGGAGACAGCAGTACTAACCACTGCGCTTCGTTGCCACCATACCGCTATGCTGCATCATCTGCAGTGCATTGCTCAAGGGTGAATGTATGGGAATGGGTCTGGGTGGGTTGCTCTTCGGAGGGTCGTTATCGACTTGTTGGGCTGAAGGCTGTGGTCTGTTTCCACGCTGTCGGGAATCTAATCTAATCTTAACACACTAAAGCGCACAGACCCAAACACAGAAACAGACATACACACGCAGACACACACAATCATAAACACACAGACACATGCAGACATTCAGCTCCTTATGTTTGTCTTGCCATTACGTAGGACCATGGCTGATCTGACCTTGACCACAACTTTATTTCCTCTCTGGAAAATAAGGCAGGATAAGTGACTGATCTGTTAGAGTGGGAGCACTTTGAGACCTGTGACCAAAATTATATCAGTTTGAAAGTAGACCTGGAAAAGGATAAGTCTCGTCCACAAGTTAAATTCGGATAAGGCTAATTATGACGTCATGAGGCAAGAACTTTCACAACATGACTTGGGGAATCTGTTTGCAAATAGAGGACGTAAGGCAAGTGAGAGTCTTTCAAAAGCGAGATAATGATGGTGCAGTGACAACGTGTTCCTGGTAGTGTGAAGGGCAATGGTAGCAAGAGTAGTGAACAGGATTTGACCGGGGATACTGAGGTGCTGGTTAAGTAAAACGAAGGAGCTATATGTCAGGTATAGATAGTTGAGATCAAGGGAATCGCTTGAGGATCATACTGGGTGTAGGAGTACACTTCTGAGGGATATCAATCAGGATAAAAGGGATAATTAGATAGCTTTGGCTGATAAAGTTGAGGAGAATTGATCGAAATTGTATAAGCATAGTAAGGGCAAACGATTAACTGAGAAAGCATAGAGCTGCTTAAATATCCAAGTGCCATCTATGTGTACATCACAGGAGATGAATTGGTTTTAATAGGTATATTGTCACATGTACTCACATGAGGACATGTTTTGAAACGAGACCACATTACAGAAGAGGGAGTGTTGGAGGTCATTAAGTGAATAAATGTAGATAACGAACCAGGAAATGTGCAGTCGTAGCCCAGATCATTGCGGGAAGACAGGAAAGAATCCGCATGGTCCATGTCTGAAATATTTGTATCATTCCTTCGGATTCTGACAAAGTGTCATTGGACCAAATCTTTGACTCTGTTTCCTCTGGACAGATACTTTCGTACCTGTTCAGATTTCCCACACCTTTTATCTTCCTTTCCGATTTGAAGGATCAGCAAGTTGTTTTCACTGTTTTAAATGTGCTATCAAGAGCCACAAGTGAAATGTTAGAGGACTGGAACACAACAAGGACAAGTCAGGGAGGTACTGTCCGGTGATTTTGATGTTAAGGGTTGGAGGAAATTCTGAGAGACAGGATTTATATCATTTGGAAAGGCAAGGATTGAATATGGATATTCAGCACGGCTTTTTACGTGGAAATACGTGTCTCACAAACTAGACTGCAATTATTCAAGAGGGATCCAAAAGGACATATGAAGGTAAAGAACATATGTTGTCTACGTCGACCTTAGTGAGTCCCACAAAATTCTGCATGGTAACATGTTAATAAGGTTAGATCACAGGACCTCAGGGAGAGATAGTCAATTAGATAAGAAATATTGTCTTGATGATAGGAGACAATTGAGGGTTGTTGCAGAGATTTGTTGTTCCAATTGGTGACCTGTGACCAGCGGTGTGCCACCGAACCAGGCTGCTAATGTTCATTGCTTTTGCAAATGACTTGGAAGAGAACAAAGAAGCATGTCGAGTAAGTTTGTAGACGGAACCAAAATTTGTGTTCCAATGGACAGAGAAGAAGGTTGACTAAGAGAAAAATAATCTTGAGATAAACTGGGCAATTGGGCCAAGGACTGCAAGATGGAATTCATGTAGATAAATACAATGTGTTGCATTTTGTGAGACAAAACAGAACAGGATTTATTCAGTTAAAGGTGGAACTGTGCAGAATGTCTATGAACAGAGAGACGCAGGAGTCCAAGTACATAGTTCGTTGAAAGTGGAGTCAGAAGTGGACAGTGTTGTGTAGAATGCGTTAGGCAAGTTTACCTTAATCGATCCGAGCATTGAACATAGGAATACAGCTATCATTTTGTGGCAGTTCAAGAGAATGATAAGGCCAGATTTTGATTACTGAATACATTTGTTGTCGCTCTGCTGTAGGAACTATGTCATAAACTAGACAGCGGACAAAAATATTGACAATGACGTGATGGAGATGAGAAGTATTGAGATATATGGCTGGGTTGTTTTGATTTCCTTTTTCGTTGAATATTTTAGACGTTTATCATATCATTAGCGGCATGGACATCATGAATAACCAATGTCATTTCCCCAAGTTTGGCATGTCCAATATCAGAGAATATAAATTGAAGGTGATAAGGAAGAGATTTATATGGGATGGAGTGGGAAGTTGTTTCTTACGGACGGTTGTCTGTAAATGTAATGAGCTGTCCGACAAAGTTGTGATGACGAGTACAATTACAACGTTTCAAAGAAAATGGGATGGGTACCTGAGTAGGAAAGGTTTTGGGGGGCATGTGCATAAAGAAGAAATGTCGGACTCGTTCTGTGTAGGAAACCTGGTGAGCATAGACGATTTGGCCCAAAGGATCGATTTGCATCTTTCATCACTAATTCCTCATTGCACTTAATTAAACACCAAGTCAAACAACATCTGTAAATGCTTTAAATGCTTTAGCTCTCCGTACTTCCTTAAATGTAATATTCCTGACAGTGATGCGGTGCTGTCGGTCACAGTGGTAGCAGAAGCAGAATTGTTTTCAACCACAGTCAGTAACTTTTTCCCCCCGAGATAATCCCTCAGTCTCCTATCACTAACAACCAACTTTGGTTCAGTGACGACTCTGGGTGAACATTCAGGGTCAGAACCATGTGTACCTAAACCTGATTGCAAACCAGTAAAGATACCGCACTTGGCTGGTTACATTCCAAAGAGCAGGAGTAAAATTTGATCAGATCCACGTTATGCAGTTCTGTCACAATCAGTCATAAAAGGTTATGGTCGGATAAACAACTCACTGGAGGAGAGGGCGCCACAAATATACTCAGCATGAATACTGGAACAGCCATGCATATCAGTGAAAATGTCAACGATGTAGTCTCTGCACCATGTGCAGCCAGAAGTGTTGGTTCATTGATACACCTTACCCTCTTCACGATGCCCACAAAATCAGATATGCCAGTCTTTAATCTATTCAATTCGCTGCGCGTGGCATGAGGAAGTAGCTTACCACAATAGATATGACAAAAGCGATGGAGCCTGACACCATTCCTGCAATAGAACTGAAGAATTGTGCTGCACAGTATGTCATATACCTGTGGAAAGTGTTTCATGCCAGCTCCAACTCTCACATCTATCTGACACTGTAGAATATTACTCAATTATGTCCGGTCCCCTAAAAGGAGAATAATTACAATTTACCACGCCCTCAGATCAATCACAATAATCAAAATGGCTGGAGTTATTTTGGACAGAGCTGACAAACAGCACTGAAATAACCTGCTAATTGTGCTTTCCAATAGGCCCCGCTGGAAAAGATGGTGCTGTTGTGGAAATGTCACTGGATCACTAATGCAGATTTGGCTAAATCTTTGCCAGCTGAATGCAAGTTTGGAACAACCGAAAGAATATCGATGTGTAAAATCTTGCATCCGTGATTGTGACCTTGAAGCCAAAGTTGATTGTAAGCGCCAATTTGCCTCTCCAATTTACTTCCAGGAAACAAATCTCCTGTGCTTTCCTGATCTGGCCTAGAGATGACGCCAGACACATAGGCATTTGATACACTCTTCAATGGTCTCTGAAACGTACAAGCAAGACACACAATTGCATCAAACTGTTCTAAGATCTTAAAGAAAGGATGAACATACACAGAACACCCGACACCTGTCTCTATATTGAAAATGGCAACAGGAAATTCAGTACTGTCGAACCTGCAGACACCTCCTTCCTACCAACGGACAGCTGGCGACAACATTTGCAGAATTTTCCCACAGCCTGCACAGGAACATCAGGAAATGAGTTCCCGATTCAACACATTGATCTTAACTCATTCTAGTTCATGGTTGAATAACTCCATCATGTATTTCTCGCACATAATGGACTTATCCATAATTGTGACTGACGTTTGGAACAGTATTAATTATTAACCTCAGCAGTCCCTTCAAACCATCGTTTTGTTCACAAATTCGATACAATGATGTCTGACTCTTGATCTTCGCAACGTAGTGCCTCGTCACTTCTCTTGGCTTTAGTGTCTGGAAATCAGTATTCAAATTCAGTGTCTTATCTTCCACAGCCTTACGTTGGAATAAATTGCCCAGATTCATCAGTTTCGGAGAACAACTATTTATTGTCATCTCAATGCAGAGTGGCATGTTTGGCCCATTGTTTTGGAAGTCTTACCCTCCCCTGTCATCCTGTCAGAGTTTTATACATTTAACTAAGATCTCCACTCATTTTCCTAAAGTCCATGGGGCACAGGTGCACTCGACCCAAACTCTGTTCCCATAACAAGCTTGGCATCCCAGAGATCAGTCTGGTCATCCTTCGCTGTACTCCCTCAATGTCAGGTTTATCCTTTATTAGGTAAGGAGACAAAAAACACACACAGTACTGGACAGTGTTCGCGATGGGATTTCACAGAGGCCTTGCACAGCTGCGTAAAGCCCCTCTTTCTCCTGGTCTCAAATCCCCTTGCAATCATGGTCAACACAATATTTATCTTCCTAATTGCTTTCTGCTCCGACAATGATGCTTTCAGTGACTGGTGTACAAGTAGATCCAGATCCTTGTCAATGTTACAGCTAACGATTTGGTAGGTCTGTGTACACTGGTCAGCATTCCAAAGCCATTCCCAGTACTCACGCCTGGATTCTGAGCAACTGCCGTGCATGGAACTCGGAGGTCTGCACATTCGGAAACAAAATCTACAGCATAAGTCCCTTTAATTATCAGCATTTCCCAACCAATCCCTCTTCAAAGAGCAGGCTGCTGTTTTTCTTTCTCCCTTCAAATTGCACAATGTCACAAGTACTCACATTGCTCTTCATCTGCCACGTATTTGCCCATTCAATTACACTTCTCTGTATCAGTTTGGAGCTTTTTTCCATCCACCTCACCCACTGACAAACATCGTTAAGGCTTGATATATAGGAAAGAGCTGGGGCCGAACACCGAACACTTTTTTCTCCCCCACGCCTACCACTGTGAAGAAACATTGATTTATTCATACATAATGTTTCCTGCCAGCTCTCCCATTTTAAAACCAAGGCCATATATTACCTTCAATCCAATACGTTTTGACTTTACACACTAGGTTTGGGACTTAATCAAAAACTTTCTGAGAATCGCAATGTATTGCACTTATTCCTTCACTGTTGTTCTCCAAACCAGTCTGATTCTCAAATCTGATTCCCAATTCACAAATCTACGTTGATTTTATTTTTGCACATTCCTTACATTCTAATCATTTGTCGAACACTGTAATTTACTAATTTTATTTATTGCTTTCATTTTTCTCAACAGACATAGGCTTCTTAGTCGTGCTGGGAAGATTTATTACCTTATGTTTTGTTTTTAATTTATTTTTGTTTTTGTGAAGACAGAACTAAAGTAGTTTCTCCATAGTTCTGTCATTTCCCAGCTCTCCACTTCCATTCTCTGTTTTCATACTGTAAAGAACCTGCACTTGTTCTTTGTTCCTTTTCCCATTGACTTACATTTAGAAGCTATTTACATTTCACGCTTACTACCGTGTTAATATACTCAGCAGAACCCAAACAAACCTGCCTTTAGCTGTTGAATGATTGACATTCCACAATATACTTAACAATTACAGAAGTTTCAACTCCATACCAGCAGCAACACAGCATGGTCTACATTAGTCCCACTTTCTAACAAGACACCCGTCACCGTCAATGTTATGAAATTTCAAGTGCTCCTACAGGTATTTTTTAACGGTTACATGTTTACGCTGACAAGTCACAACTCAGGAAATGCATTCCAGACCCCAAACCCTTTTGGGTAAAAGCAAGAATCAATTCATTTCTAAAACTCAAACCTTCATTTTAAAAGTCTGTTCCCTTGATATTGGCCCGTTGACGAAAAGAAACCGCTTCTCTCTATCCACGTTTACCATGCCCCTCGAAGTCTTATCCTCAGAATCAGATTCAACTCAGCCTTCTCTGCTCCAAAGCAAAAAAACCCGAACTTATCCAACTTCTCTTTATCGCTGATTCACTCCATCCCAGGAAGCAAACTCTACAATCCTTCCAGTGCAATCACATGTTTCCTTTTATGTGGCTCGCAGAACGTCACACAGTAGTCCACCTTGGCTTAGGCAAAGTCCTGTATAGCTCTCAATGTCTATGGCTGGATGGATAAACGCTCGCGCCATCGTCTCCTATGACGTCTTAACTCTTCAGTTCTCCTGACAAGTCACATTGAGCGACTTGTAGAAAAGGACCCTTTGAGCTCTCTAGTGTGCTGCCTTTTACTGAGTACACCCCTGTCTGGTTCCTTCTTACAAAATACATCATCTCATATTTCTCAGAGTTACATTCTATCTACAGTTGATCTGACCATTCCGTCAATATATTCTGGTAAAATTAGACCTTCATCCACATTGCAAACCACACGGCCAATCTTACTTGTCACACTATCCACACATCCCCCAACATTCTCATTTACATTATTTATTAATAACACAAATAAGAAGGGACACAGCACATAAACAGGTCTCCAGCCACACAAACAGCCTCTACCACCACTCTCTGTCTCCTGCCAAGTGGGTATTTTTGATGTAACTTGCCACTTTACCCAAAATACCATTATATTTTTCTTTCTTAATCAGTTTCCCACGAGCGGCTTGTCAAAGGCCTTGCAGAAAAAATAAATAAACGACGTCCTCAAACTAATTAAATCAAATTCAACACGTGTTACTTCTCTCTGATAACGTCGTGACGACTATCAAATATTGCCTCTCAGAGGAGATCAATTTTCTCCTTCCTTATTTTCTCTAACACTTTTCCTATAACCTACCTCATGCTCACTGGTCTATCAAATTCTGGTCTACCTCTACCACCTTTGCAATGATGTGAAACCATATTTGCACTTCTCCAGCACTCTGGCAGATCCCCTTTGGTGAGATTCTGCTGTACAAATATAGTCAGGGCCTTTCCTCACTTGTCTCCCACAGCAGCCTGAGTAACAACTCACTGATAGCTCGGAATTGTTCAAATCGTATTCCAGCTAAGATCATCAATCTCTGCTCACATCTTAAAAACTCTGCTCAAGAACTTCCGGCACACCTTCTTGCAATTTGTACCTGCAGTCTCCTTCTCCCAAATAAAACAGATGTAAAGCTCTCATGTCATAATCCGTCAATGTTCCCCAGCTTCACACGTAGATTGTCCCTTTGATGTTTCTTCATGGGCCAGAAATGTTACCTGGTTATTCTGTTCTGCTTGATGTCCTTCTAGAATATCTTGGGATTCACTCAAACCTTGCCTATCTGCACTTCTTCATATTCCTGTATTCGTCAGACCCTCTGTGTGAATTATCTAAGTTTCACTGAGATCAACTCAATTCTTTGAAAAGCTAAACAACACAAGCCAGGGTTCCCCATCAGATAACCTTGCCATTTGAAGGATTAATCTCTAGAATTTCCACTGTACTTCCTCTGTAGTCAATACATTCATTCTTAGATTGGGACCCCGGGACAGTGGGGCGACACGATGGCTCAGTAGTTATCACAGTGCCAGGAATGCACGTTTGATTCCAGCCTCGCGCGACTCTCTGTGTGGAGCTTGCACATTCTCCAAGTGCATGGGTTTCCTAAAGGTGCTTCAGTTTACTGCCACAAACCAAAAATGTGCAGTTCAGGTGAATTGGCGTTGCTAAATTACCTGTAGTGTTAGGTGCATTTGTCAGAGTGAAATGGGTCTGGGTGTGTTACTGTTCACAGTGTCGGTGTGGGCTTTTTGGGCTGAAGGGCATGTTTCCTCACTGAAGGGGAATCTAATCTATTCAGACATCACCTAACACTGCAGATACATATTCACTAACTCGCTATGTAACTGGCACAGGACATCTTTACTTGTATCTTCCAATTTCATTTACATTACTATAAACCTACTTTTTACTTTCCCTTTGCATATTTTCCTTCCAATAACTCTCACTTTAACATTTCCTAATAGCTTAATCTGTGAATTTGTTAAACAAACATCCTGCTGAATATCCAGCTATACCATATCCATTGGTCTACAACTCTTCGTGCACACGAGAATAATCTTCAAACCATTCAGAAAAAAATGCTACCTATGAATTTCCTTTTTTAAGATGCATTATCATACTCTTCAGTTTTGCCATTATCTTCTAAATATGTAATATCACGTTCTTTGTCTGGAGTCCAACAGACTTCCGACTGCGGAGGACAAGTTAAATGATCTGTCGTTTGCCATTCCCATATTCATCCCATTTTCAACCGTCGGATAATGTTACAACCTTCAAGTTCTCCAGATTGGCTTCCTACCTTTGCAGAATGAACGAGAAATTAACACAGTGATTTCCAAAGCAATAAATCTATCTGTTGCTGCTTCCTCCAAAATTCTGGCGTGAAGTACATCTGGTCGGTCAGAGTTATCAATACTCAATCTAGATTTCTTTGTAATTACAACCTCATGACTCATATGAATGATTTTAGTCGTTAGTTAAATAAGTCCCATGGTTACTTGGTATTTCTGCGAGATTTTCTGGATGATTCTCCATGAGGACAGACACAAAGTAACTGTTTAGTGTCCTTGTCAGTTCTTTGTTATACACAATAAATTATGCTATCCAGACATTCTCTGTTTGACATTTGACCTTGCTTTTATTTCACTTTCATATATTTCTAGAAGCATTTTTGGTAGTCGATGTTTCTTACTCGTTTGAATTCTAGTTCCATATTTGAATATCTTATCAATGCCTTGATCCACCTTTGCTTGATCCTACATTTCACTGAATCCACTGGCTTACCACATTTTTGTTCGAAGCCGCTTCCTTTGATCTAATGTGGACTCTAAGCTTTTTCGTTAACCATTATAGAATTACTTTGAACTGATTCAATTTTTAGCTTAATTTGTTAACCAAAATTTACTCACCTTTCAATTTTTGCACCTGGTATGTATATATGAACAATTTACATATTATCGCGTTTTGATATCAGGAGTATTGAGTTTTACAGCCGCGAGATTTTGCTGCAGCTCCACACGTCCTTGGTGAGACCGCACTTTGAATACTGTGTCCAGTTCTGGTCGCCCTACTATAGGAAAGATACAGAGGCTTTGGCGAGTTTACAAAGAATTTTTACCAGGATGCTGCCTGGAATGGTGGGCTTGCTAATGAAGTAAGGTTGAATAAGCTCAGACTTTTCTCTTTTGAGAGAAGAAGGAAGATAGGAGAGCTGATCGAGGCGTACAAATCAATGAGAGAAATAAATCGAGTCAATATCCAGAGACTTTTCCCCAGGGCAGGATTAACTGGCGCGAGTAGTCATGGTTTGAAGATATTGGGAGGAAGGTATAAAGGAGACATCAGAGGTCGGTTCTTTCCGCAGACAGTTGTGAATGAATGGAATGCATTGCCAGCTGAGGTGGTGGAAGCGAAGTCATTGGGGATATTTCAGCGATTGCTGCACATGCACATGGATAGCAGGGAGTTGAAGGGTGAGGAGGTTAAGTTCGTATATTTTACATTCGGATTAAGTCTCGGCTAAACATCTTGGGCCTCAGGACCTCTTCTATGCTCTACTTTTACTATGTTTCTAATTAAATAACCGCTATTACCTGTCTTTCATAAATTTTCATCATGTATTTTCCAATTTATTGAAACTAACTTACCCCTCATACGTTCATGGCTTGCATCCCTCATTCTTATCACCGCGATTTCAAAAACTCAAGAATGCTTTGTATTCAGACATCATTTTAATTCCAATGCTCTATGACAACGACTCTCAAAATTTCCCCTTTGAACAAGGTTTTCAATTCGTTCCTTCTGATTACATGACACCATTTCCTAAACAACTGATCTCTAGCTCGATGCTGAACATATTGTTACAACAAATCGTTTCGTGCCCACTCATGACATTCGTTTTCCCAGTATTAACATTTACTTAGATATACCTGGGCACAGTCCATTATTACTGCGGTACCCACAAACGTGTATATCTTTTTTTATTGCCTTATAAAATGCCAAGATTTGTGTTGCAGTTTGGTTTTGATATATATAAGTTCGATCAATGTTAGCTTGTCCTTGCTGTTTCTGAACTCCACTTCACGTGATAATGTGGTATCCAGGAAATGTGAGGAATGGTGAACATTTACTGGAAGATGCTAGGTTGAGATCATCTCGCCAGATCATATACGCTCTACTCCTGCGTCATTGTGATATTTTCACCAGATCTCCCTTTATGCTGGTGAATTTGAGAAAGATAATGATCTTTCACCAATGCCGTGTATTCTTTCAGAGCGCTGAGACTGCTCTAACCTAGATGGGCACCTTACAGCAGGCTGGCAAAATATTGCTGCATCTTCACAGGGTATCAGTGAGGTCACATTTGGAGCAGTGTATACATATTTACTCCCCTTACTGAAGAAAGGATATTTTAATATTGGAAGTAGCTTAGAGATGATTCCCTCAACTGATTCATTTAATGAACGTGATAGCATATATGGAATGGATGATGAGGTTAATCCAGTACCCTTTGGATTATACAAGAAGGAAAAATGATCTTGTTTTAACATACAACACTGGAAGGAGTCAAAACAGAAGCCAATAACAAAGCCAATAGAGTAATTCATTCAACTCCTCCAGCCAGTAACACGGGAAAAGAATGTTCAGGCATTTGACCCTGTTAAGCCGGAACTTGGCAAGGCTATTCAACCTTGCCGCCTGATATACAGTTACAATAGGAGGAAAAAGATCCTCGAACCTATAACACTGGACTGACAATAGTCCATGCAGCACCAGTGTCCTGTGACTCAGCAACAGAATCAGAACTTTCAGCCCCTCATATCTGTAGCACAGAAACTAGAAGAGACTACAGAGAGACTGGAGGTTGTTACTTTGTGATCAGAGGATCCCATTTAGCCGATTGCGGCGGTTGCATGGGAAAAGGAGAAGATCACAAACTATCAGACATTTTTATGAGAAAGGAGGAGGTACTTCACTTGTTTGCTGTATGGGAACAGGAGATCAATCACTATCTCAATCCCATTTCAGGAATGCAGTAGAACACCTCTCAATACCTCCAGAGTGTTATGTCGGAACACAGGGAGACCTTCAGCCCTAGAAGTCAAACATATCAACAGGAATGTTCCTAATCCCTCAAGACTGTTTAGGAGCAATTGATGAGCTTGGATAGAGGACTTGTGAATCAACAAAACACAGTGAATAAGAATAAATGGCTCATTTTCGGTTGGCAAAATGCAATTTCTGGGATGCCATGGATTTCAGTTCTCCGACCTCAACTATTTGCAATCCCCATTAGTACTCGGTGGATGGGACAGAAAATACCATCACCAAATTTTCAGATGACACTAACAATGGTGAGATGTTGCTTTACAGTGAAGATGTAAGAGATTTATAAATCGATATGGATAGGTTGAGTGAATGAGCCAACATTTAGCAAAGAAAATTCATGTCAATTACTGTGAGGTTACTCAATTCAGCCAGGGTAAGAGAAAAGAATTTTTTTGAAATGAAGGAAAGATTAAGAATGCTTACGGGCAGAGCGATCTTGGTTTCCTTGTGCATATCACAGGTAACTCACATGCAGGTCAAACACGTAATTGAAAAGGCAATTGCAATTTCAGTGCAAATGTATGAAAGAATGGAGTCTAATTGTCGAGACTGTTACTGTACCGAAACAAGGCATATGTGAGGCTGCAACTGGAGAACTGTGTGATGGCCCTGACTTCAGGAGGGATGTATTCGCATATGAGGCAATTCAACTGAATTTGACACGAGTGATCCGAGAGATGGGAAATCTGCCTTATGGCGAAAGATTGAGTAGTTCAGGCCTGTACTCTCTGGAGTTTAAGAGAACGAGAGGACAACTCATTCACGTCTGTAAGATGCTAAATGCGATGGACAATGCAGACGTGCATGGATATTTCTTCAGGTGGGGCAATCTTTCACAAGAGATCATAGTCTTCGAATAACGCAGAGCAGATTTAAAACAGGGGTGAGGAGAACGTACTTACCTATAAATGTTGTGAACCTATGTAATTTACTGTACCAGAGTGCAGTGGATGCTCTGACACTGCGTAGATGAAGAGATATGAAGACCGAGGAGCAAAGTGGAGCTGAACCCGAGATGACATCAACCATGACTGCACTATGGAGCAGACTAGAGGGGCTGAATTACAGACGGATGCTCCTTGTTCTCATTCAGCCCTTCAAATGTGCGACACAGAAACTGGGGAGGACTGTTTATCAATCAGGAAGCAGACACTTGGGATAAACCAGTCTTGATCATTTTGACAGTACGTAACCAATGGGGTCATAAAGTGAGCAGGGTTGGGTTCTCAGCTATTCACAATCTATATCAATGACTTACAGGAGTG